>NC_141674.1:173299591-173900662 GCF_028749965.1 Puma concolor
CCTCAACACTTCAGGGATGCGTTGGTAAGCAAACCAGCCAAAGTTGCTGCTCTTAAGGTGTCTTAATATTATTGGGGAACTGAAAGAGCAAACAGATAAATAAATAAATAAATAAATAAATAAATAAATAAATAAGACATGATAATTAGATCAGTTTATAGGCACAAAAGTTTAACTTTTTTGAAAATTAGGAAAAATTCCAAACAAGAATTATTACATCTCCACTTAAAATCAGTTTAAAAAAAAGTTATCATTTAAAGAATTAAGATTCCTTCTTCATCCAAACTCCCTGACCCTAGCCCCCAAACCATCCAACTTAATGTAAACAGTATTAATCACTGTTAAGTGTCTATTGCATTCCCAGCCTTTCTGCCTTTCTCCTCTGCATATCGCTATCCATCTGTTTATCTGTCTGTAAAAACACATATGCTAATTTACTAATACCAAAATGAGGCCATACTGTGGTTATTGGTCTAATTAGATGAAAGTCCTACTTAATAAATAGAGACATAGAAGCAGAGTCACTCAGCAGAAGCATGCTGGGCCCATAAATAAAGACATAGCTATGTTTTAAAGAACTGATCTCCAATATATCATAGCATGCATTTTTATTAATTTTTGCTAGTTATTCTCCTTTAATGGACATACTGGTTTTTTTTCCAATTTTAGGTATTACAAATGTTCTGCAGTGAGCACTGTCTTGTGCTTATATTTATATCTCTTCATGGTATTATTTCTGTATAATAGTTTGTAAGAACTGGGATGGCTGAGACATGGGATATGCATTTTTAAAGATTTTATGAATAAAACCAATTTACCCTTCAAACAGTTGCATTAATTTACATTACCACTAACTTTAAACTAATACCATGCTGTTAATCTATTTTTATTATGAATAATCTGATAGAAAATCTGTCAAAAATATCTTGTGTTTTTTTTTTTTCTTTTGTGAATTGTTCCTTTATGTTTCCAGGACTTTTTGCTTTATGCATTTTGCTTTTATGTTTTGGTGCATAAATGTTTGTGAATGTTATATTATCTTTATCAGCTGTGCTCTGATATTTTCAGCCTCAAATTCTACTTCACAGGGTAGAAATGTAAATGTACTATGATTTTCTTCTTGCTGTTTGCCCTTAATTACTCAATTTTCTTCCTAAATTTTTACACTCAACTTTATGACTTTAGATTTGGACATATTAAAGGTTTTTTTTAAATATTTATTTTTTATTTTTTATTTTATTTTTGAGAGAGAGAGACAGAGAGAGAGAGAGAGAGAGACAAAGCATGAGTGAGGGAGGGGCAGGGAGAGAGGGAGACACGGGATCTGAAGCAGGCTCCAGGCTCTGAGCTGTCAGCATAAAGCCCGATGTCAGGTTCGAACTCACAAACCGTGAGATGGTGACCTGAGCCAGGCCAGATGTTAACAGACTGAGCTACCCAGGTGCCCCTAGATTTAGGCATATTGGATTTTATAATCTTAAAGGCTTTCCCTTTTATAGGAAAATTAAATTATTCCCATTCTTTTCTAAAACGTGTGTGCTTGTAAGATGCTTTTTATTCCTCCTCTACTGTTAGTTATATTTTAATAATTTCTCTTTTTTTCTAGATCAAAAAAATAATTTATTTTCTTAGACTTTAGTAAGTAGTAAAATGTATTTTTTCTTCGTGTAAAGGAAAATAATCACTTAAAATATGAATATATGCAAAATATCTAAAGAACAATAATATTTTACTATTGAGAGATTTACATATTATTCTTTGTTATAATATCATAAAGTCATTTTTTAGTGTCTTGTGAGTATGACTAGAGGTGTTCTTTTGTATATATAGATGCAATTTTATTTTATTCCTATTTTTATGAGATATGAAATAACACCAGTGTTATTTCTTTATTTTATTTTAAATTCCAGTGTTATGTTAGTTTCAGATGTACAGTATATTGACTCAACAATTCCATACATCACCCAGTGTTCATCATGACAAGTGCACTCCTTAAACCCAATTGCCTATTTTACCCATGCCCCCACCTGCCTCCCCTCTGGTAATCATCAGTTTGTTCTCTATAATTAAGAATCTGTTTCTCTCTCTCCCTCTTTTCCTTTGCTCAGTTTTTTGTTTGTTTCTTAAATTCCATGAATGAGTGAAATTATATGGTATTTGTTTCTCTGACTTATTTCCCTTAACATTATACTCTCTAGCTCCATCCATATTATTGCAAATGGCAAGATTTCATTAGTTTTTATGGCTGGACAGTATTTCTTGGTGTATATATACCATATCTTCTTTATCCATTTATCTATCCATGGGCATTTGGGCTGCCTCCATGTTTGGCTATTTTAAATAATGCTTCAATAAACATAGTGTTTTTGTAGTTTTGGGCAAATATCCAGCAGTGTGATTTACTGGATTGTAGGGTAGTTCTATGTTTAACTTTTTGAGGAAACTCCATAGGGTTTTCCACAGCTGTTGCAACAGTTTGCATTTCCACCTACAGTGCAGGAGTGTTCTTTTTCTCCACATCCTCACCAACACTTGCTGTTTCCTGTTTTTTTGATTTTAGCCATTCTGACAAGTGTGAGGTGATCTCTCATTGTTGTGGTTTTGATTTGTATTTGATGATGAGTGATGTTGAGCATCTTTTCATGTGTCTGTTGGCCATCTATGTGTCTTCTTTGGAGAAATGTCTGTTCATTTCTTCTGCCCATTTATTTTTTTTTTTATTTTTGGGTGCTGAGTTGTTTAGGTTCTTTATATATTTTGGATATTAATCCTCTATCAGATATGTCATTTGCAAATATCCTCTCCCATCCTGTAGTTTTTTGTCTTTTAGTTTTTTATTGTTTCCTTTCCTGTACAGTAGCTTTTTATTTTGGCATAATCCCAGTAGTTTATTTTTTCTTTTAATTCCCTTGCTTTAGGAGACATATCTAAAAAAAAATGTTGCTATGGCCGATGTCAGAGAAATTACTGCCTGTACCGTCTACTAGGATCTTTATAGTTTTAAGTCTCATATTTAGTTTTTCAATCTATTTTGAATTTATTTTTGTGTATGGTGAAAGGAAGTGATAGTTTCATTCTTTTGCATGCAGCTGTCCAATTTCCCAACACTATCTGTCAAAAGGACTATCTTTTTCCTATCGGATATTCTTTCCTGCTTAGTCAAAGATTAATTAAGCATATAATTATGGGTTTATTTTCAGGTTTTCTATTTTATTCTATTGATCTATGTGTCTATTTTCGTACCAGTACCATACTGTTTTGATTATTACTTTGTAATATAACTTGAAATCTGCAATTGTGATAACTCCAGCTTTGCTTTTATTTTTCAAAATTCCTTTGGCTATTTGGATATTTTGTGGTTCCATATAAATTAATTTTTTTCTAGTTCTGTGAAAAATGCTGTTGGTATTTTGATGAGAATTGCAATAAATCTTTTTAAAATTTGTTATTGATTTTTTAGAGAGAGAGAGAGAGAGAATCTTAAGCAGGCTCCATGCTCAGTGAGAAGCCCTATATGCGGCTGGATCCCACAACCCTGGGATCATGACCAGACCTGAAATCAAGAGTCAGATGCTCAACTGACTGAGCCACCCAGGTGCCCCTGCTATAAATCTTTAGGTTACTTTGGGTAATATAGACATTTTAACAATATTTGTTCTTTAAGATGCAATTTTATACCTGCAGTTTTTATAATAGTATCTTCATGATCATTTTTTTCACGATATTAAAATATTATTGGGACACTTAGCATGGAACCTGCTTGGGATTATCCACACTCAGCATGGAGCCTGCTTAGGATTCTGTCTCTCCTTCTCTCTCTCTGCCTCTTCTCCACTCATTCTCTCTCTCTCTCTCAAAATAAATAAATATTTAAAAATATTATTGTATTATTTGCAATACCATAATTTTCAGTTTTCCTGCATTATTTAACCATTTTTCATTATTCAAATTTTATGTTGGTTATGGTGCTTATCATATGTAATAGAAAAACAAGTATCTGATTTCCTCCTTGAGATTTATAACTAGAATTCAGAATCCTCACTAACATGTTTAAAAATTCAGTTCATACTAACTTAAGTGAATAATTCTATTATAAGGTTCTGATGTGTCAGAAAGCAAGTAGATCTTAAGAATATGTTTTTAGGAACATTCTACACTCTTGATCTATATAGAAGAAGGATACATTGTGATAATAAGGTCCATTGATACTTCCTGAGCTTCTTACAGTCCAGGCACACAAAATATTATTGGCCCTTAATGATACTTAGTATGAGACTCTTGGAGTTACTTGGCTCAGGGTTCCACCATCAGAACAATCAATTTTGTATAGAACTGAATCATCTGGAAGACAAGTTTAAGCTTTGTGGATGTGAATGGGGGATTGAGGTTTGTGATACATATTTTCAAGTTAATTTTAATAAACATTATACTGCTAAATATTTCCATGTGAATATTATAAAGTGTCCATTTCACCATTACCTCATTAGCCATGCAAAATGTTTATTTATAAGCCATTTTGATCAGTTAACAAAATGTATATATTTTGAAATTATATTAACTTGATTCTAATTCAAAAAGACCATACATAAATTTGAGACATTGGTGAAAATCTCCTCAATCCCTTCCTTTCATTAGCAAAATGTGTGCCAGAGAAGAGCGGGAGTTCAAGCATATGCAGATTGTGTTGGGGGACACTACTGACTTTTGACATTCCACTCTGTTCTTGACTTTGGACACATGTATTCTATGTAGAGCAATATTTCCACAAAATTTATCTTATATGAATGGCACATATACCTAGTTTCTTAACTCTATTGCAGAATTTAATTTTTGTAAATCCTATACTGTCCTTTTGGTATATCCCAGAGACTGCTTTGTCCACGTTACCAATAACCTTCAAGATGGACAACTTGAGATCATTCCTCTGATCTTATCTTACTTGAGCTATCAATAGCATTTTTCACAGTTGATCAATCTCTCCTTAACTTTGACCCTTTTCTGCTAGGGGATGGTGGTGGTGGGCTTCCAAGTCATCATATTCTTTTGGTTTTAAGCACTGTTTAGCAGCTCATTTTCTGTCTTCTTTTAGAGCTGCTTTTCCCAGAACCAAACCTGATCTGTCCTAGAGCCCTTTGTCTGTACTCTCATGTGATCTCTTACAACCTCATGCTGTAAATGGCACTGATTTGCCCCTGACTCCCAAATGAGATTCTGATTCTGACTCTAGACTTTATACTTGGCCATGTCTACTCTCTCTGCTTATACATCTAAAATGCACCTCAAGCTTATTAAAACTCTAAATTTTAGCATTTTTCACAATCTCTCTAGACTTTCCCATCTCAGTATACTGCACAAGTAACTACGGTCAAATTCTGTTATGCTGTGTTGGTCTTTTCATCACCCACACCCAAATCTATCGGTAAATCTTATCAATTCTAGTTCGAAACCATTTCCTTGATTCATTACCTCATCCCCATCTCTACTGGCCATTATAGACAAATTGCTTTCATTTTAGTATCTTCCCAATATTTTCCTTCCTTTCACCTCTCTTTTATTATTCCTCACATATATTAGTTTTGGTGTCATTTGCATCCTCCTCCATCCTTCTCTTCCTTCTTTCTTTTTTTTCTAGATTTTTACCCATATATGTGCCTGTATGTATATGCATGTCAGTTTTATCTTTTTTCTTCACCTCCCTAGCTTTTTCCTTCTCTTCTAGTTCTTTCTTCTCCTTCATACCTACCGTTAAAATATATTATCAAACTACACATAGCCTTACCTATATTCATGCCTGCCTTTTCTTTGGCAAATATATACACATGTTCTTAGTTTTTTTCAATATACCAAACTAAATCCTATTTTATATTCTTCTTTTGTTTGTATGCTACATTTCTTATACAATAAAATAACTATATAATCCTACCAAATAAAGGTATAGATTTTATTTTAATAGATTATTTAATAGATACAAAGTCTGTGATATGTATAATAACTTATGTATTATTTTAATTGATGCAAAGTCTGTGACATATATAATAACTTATGTCACTATTCATTTATTGATGATAATTTCCTTTGTTTCCAGTTTTTTCTAACTACGAACAATTAAACAATATTGCATTAAGTGTTCTTGTGAATATCCTTTTATTCTATTTAGAGAGTCCCAGGAATACAATGGCTAGGTCAAAAGTTATATGCAATTTTAATGTTAATAGATGTGGCCAGCTTGCTTTCCAAAAAGACTGTGAAATGAAGGAATGTAATAACTGTTCATCTTTATCTTGACTAATAATAATATATTTTAATGTTATCCTTTTGGTAAGTTAGTTATATAGCATCCAATTACATTAATTTCTTTGGCAACATATTAGAAATGTAGCTTTGGCTCTTAAATTAGCATTGTTCTGGCTGCTATCCCAAATGCTAATATTAGAATTGAAAATTAAGGGGATAAAAAAAGATAAAAAAACATTATCAGTATCAGATACATATATTACATTGTTCAATATGTGATCTACCATTCTTTTAAGGCATGTGAAAACACTGCATAATATCAATTATTTAATCTTTCTCTTAGGGTTGAAACTAAGCAAAATTGTGAAATTTCTCTGTGATCCGTTTTGCATATTCACTAATTCCCACATTTCCACAATTTCTACATTTCCTTCAGCCACTCAAGACACATGTCCACATCTATCAGTATCAAAGACAAAGCTAAATTGATGTTCTATTCTACCAGGCCTGACCAATATCAACTCTCGGGAAATTGCCAGAGATCAGAGAAATTAGAGCTTGAAAACAAGATAATATCTAGGAAGTGAAGTAACTGAAGTTAAGCCATTGTTAATTCACTATTCCATTGTTGTTGTAGCTGGACATATTTAAAGTGATTTCTAGTAAGTTTTTAATTGTAGTAGTGTCTATGCAGATATAAGTTTCATAGTTCATTGATTCCAGGATGTCTTTTTGTTTTTAACATCTCCATAATTCAGATGTCGTATAATCAGTGGCTTCTTGCAGTTAATTGACAGTGTGTTTGCATTTGTAGTGGAGATAAAAAAATATACATCTTGTAATTGATGGAGTATTAGATTTCAGAGAATACAGTATTTGTTTTTAAGAGGCCCCATATTTAAACCCAGCAGAATTGAAATACAGAAACAGGAATGTGGGAGATAGACCTACTTTTAGGTAATAATTAATTAATAATTACCTAAAAAAGTCACCATCTCCTTTCAATTCATACAATAATAGTATCAGCTGCAGGTAAGTTCAATAATATTTATTCAGTACATATCCTATGACTAGGATATGCCAGTGTTTCTCATACGTGAATAACATATAGATCATTTTTAAAGATTTCCTAGCACAGATTAAGTTCACTTGTGGCATAATTTTACTCAAATATGTTAACATCAGACTAATTATAAAATCCCATATGCTTATAGCTTTTGTGTAAATACAAAATAAAAAAATAGAAATCAAATAAAAATATGACAAAATATCCAAATTTACAATCTTAATTTAATACAACAGATGATTTTGCTCTGCTGAAACCAAATCCAGTCTCAACACATGAATGTTTTCATGAGTATTTGTGTGTCAATACTAATCTAAGCATGCCTGATGATTATGGTGAATATGGGTGCTCTATGGTGATATAATTCCTTCATCACTTTTCTCCAGTTTAACTATGCCACACCTTCATTCATGCAGATGTCATGATATCATTTGGTCTTATCTAAAAATAAGCAAAACAATTATGTGTTAAGTTTTTAGATTTTTCCTCATTAGTCCAAAACAATAAAAGCAGTAACACCTGACACCAATGTGATCACAAAAATGAATGCAAACAAAAGATATACAGTGACAAAACTTCGTGACAAATTATTATTATATGATTTCACTAATGATCAAGAATATGCTTATTATGTTAAGATTATTATAGGAATGAAAAGGAAAGTTTTGAATCCCAATAATATACCCTGTAACCACTAAGTATATATCACACACACACCTTTGAAAAACACTGAAATATACTCTTTTCTTTTTTTCAAGGTGACATAAGAGCAGGAACTTTGTTCATAGAAGCTCAGGTAAGGCTGAAGTGGGGACCGAAAAGTGAATCTAATTTGTGGATCATTCACTTTAGTGATAGGAAGTTATTCAGACAGAGTAAAAGCATCCAGAGATTGTAATGACAGGAGGTAGGCACTCTAAGCATGTGGAGGTAGTAACATATGGTCTCAAATAGCAGTTAAGCAAACTTAAAAAAAAGATTTACTTTCCTCTGGAAGAGCTGGGCAGAGCGAACTGGGGCAGGGATTCTGGATGCAGGGGTCTAGACACTGGTTTGGGAAATGAGGCAAGACCTTGGTTTTGCATTTCAAATCAGCAACATTGTCCTGAAATCTTGTGTGAGACAGAAGGTGGTCAGGAACAATACCTAGTTGCTGAGCAGAAAATTGCTATCCAAATTTGGTTAAGGAAAGCAAGATGAGGAACAGAGAATGAGGTAAATTAGTACAAGCATGGAGCTTAGGGGATCTTGATTTAAAATCACAGTTATAGAAAGAGAAAAATTGAAGCATGGTTGCAAAAATGAACTGCAATTTTTTTTAGACTAATATCATTATCTAAAACTTTCATACTTAAATTATTAATTGAATTTTTTTCATTTTAAAAGTTTCCAATTAAACTCAAGTGATATATAGTTATCCCATAAGATATTTTCTTTTTTTTTTTTTTTAATTTTTTTTTTCAACGTTTATTTATTTTTGGGACAGAGAGAGACAGAGCATGAATGGGGGAGGGACAGAGAGAGAGGGAGACACAGAATCAGAAGCAGGCTCCAGGCTCTGAGCCATCAGCCCAGAGCCTGACGCGGGGCTCGAACTCACGGACCGCGAGATCGTGACCTGGCTGAAGTCGGACGCTTAACCGACTGCGCCACCCAGGCGCCCCCCATAAGATATTTTCAAATAAAATATTTTCTGATTACAAAATATTGACTCTGCATATTTATAATAGCAGTTAGATATTTAGCCTAGGTCTCCAGGTCTCTGATATTCAGGTCTCCTAAATTCTCCGAGTGACTGAGAAGGAATATTTAAGTTTTAAAAATTTGGGTAGCATTGTTCCATAGAAATAATCTATGTCAAAATAATTACTAATAACAGAAATCAGAATTACTTTAAATAATGAGACTAGGCCATGGGTATCAGAGATTATAACATAATAAAGAATTTAAAGATGCTTTCTTATGAACTTTTTTCTTTACACCATTACAGAAGGAAAGATATGGGAACAGCAAGATAGAAAGGCATAATTTATCGCTGTCTACTGATTTCAATTTATTAGCATCTGAGATGATGGGGAAGTCCTGATTCTCTACTTATCTTCTCTCTTCATTTTTAGCAAAATTCAAATGAAAAGGTTCTTTCATGTTTGATATAAAAACTCCACTATGTTTAATGGTTGTTTGTTATAGTTAGAAGCCAGACTGCACATGGTGGTGGTTTGCTGTCTCGAACATTAAGGTTAATATGATAAAGGAGTCCACAGGTTACAGAGCCCATTGGTAATGGCATAGCAATTATCATACAGTGTGATTAGTCGTTTTATTTGAATGATCATTATAGATGTGGCTACTCAATTGAGATAAGGGTAAACAAAAGGCAACTGCACTCTCTTCTGAAATATATCTATTTAAATTCAAGGTGTAGGTACAGAATCTTGCTGATCACACTATTAGGTAATTTTGAGATAGATTACCACATATAGAGAGAAACATTAAGGACAAATTTTATGAAAAAATGTATATTCTTTCATAACTGTCAACATCATGTATAGCAGCAAATCTGTGGTGCGTTTATTACCATTTACAAATAGTTTTACATGTCACAGTCTAAAGCCACCCCATCATACCATCAAGCATGTAAGTGGCAAAAGTAGACATTTCTGAAAGTGAAGTGACCTTTCAGAGATTATTAAGATACTTTATTTATTACAATGATATATATGTATCATAAGATATTCACTTATATATGATATTTATGATATATATGCTATATAAACAGCTACTAGAAATACAATGTGACTTTCCATATAAATGATATTATGTTACATGGGACAATTCCTATAAATGTTCCTGTTTCCTGAACTGGAAATTCAGCTTCATGATGTAGATAAAGATCTGACCATTTTTTTAGAAGTATTTTTTGAGGGAAATATTTCAGAAACCTAGCTTAGATTACTATGACTTGCACACACAAGAAAACTGTATTATCTGATCCTTTCACATAGAAAGCATCTTCCATTTCCTAAGGAGATGCCTTACTATGGTTCAGTAATAAAGAAGATTTTTATCTCTTGTCTAATAACTCAAAGTTTTGAAAACTTCAGAACATGTAATAAAAATCATACAGGTCATTAATTGTTCCCAAAATGATATGTACAGAGAATGCCTGCATCCTCAAAATATAAATGAAAAATAGCTGTAATGGTAGGTGGCAAAATGAGTTTAATTTCCACACAATATTTAGTGGATATCACTTATTTTTTTCCTAATAGAATTATGTTCACACTGAATTCTAACAAATTATTAGGTGATCTGTTCCATTGAGTATAAGTTTTGGAAATTCTTGCTCTCTTTTTCTCCCAAGACTTCCAGACTCCCCCAAGTGGATATCTGAGAAATTTAGCCAATACCTCTAAATAACTGTGACACTTCATAATGAGCTATGATCAATCCACATCAACTTTTTTTTTTTCCTTCTTTGTTTGAACTGAAGCATGGCACATGGGGAAATTCCCTTAGATAAATCTAGCACTCCCCTCTTCTATCCCTGTAAGTTATAATTTACTCACATGATCATTGCCTCTTATTATAAACACTCTTTTTCTCTCCCTTCTCTTCCTCTTTCATAGAGTAATATCAAACTGGCAGATTCATTTAAGGACCATATTGTAGTTTGCAGAATCATTGCTGTATAAAATGCTATCTGTGGGATACCCAGAATGGAATGCCTTGAAATCTTGACCTTCAAATAAACAAGATAAACACAGGTTGTATCAAAGTGCAGTTTGCGCTGACATAGGAGCATCAGAATGTCTGGAATCTGCTTTAACCAATTAAGCCATTCAAGGCTAGAGGAAAATAAAGCCTTCAGCAAATCCATTGAAGGCACCATCTCCCAGCATCCCACCGCCTGCTATCGATCTTTTTTAAGTGCGGACTAATGAGTCGTATATATACCTGATGGGATGCTCTCACCCTACCACCTCAGAGGAGTTAAACTTACACAAAGAGAGAATCAACTGGGTGAGAGGCAGGGTGGGAGGGCACATCCAGGCGGATGGCTGCCTTGGCCCCTTGAAAACCAGCCTGATGGTCCGTCCTCAGGGAACGCAGCAGACCCCCATCCCCTACTTTCCATAACGAACCCATTAGTTCCTTTGCAGGAGATTTTCCATTCAGGTCGCTTCTAGGGCAAACGCTTTTTGTTCGCTAGCACTCTGTGGTGGGTGGGAAAAGAACTATAGAGAAATGCAAAGCAGGGCTCGTGGCAGCAGCTTCTTTGCGGCAAAGCATCCCTTTCCGTTCAGCTTTGGCAAATTAGGAAGAGCCGAGCTTCTCGGGGGAGATGGGTGAGGGGGGACGCCAGGTCCAGGAACACATTAACCAAGAGTCCCTGTTTTTACCTTCTATCCACTTCCACTCACATCGCCACAACTAAGCCCCCCCACACCACCGCGGCCAGCACCCACCTCCCAAACTACCAACACAAACACTTGTGATCTCTACAAACGAGTGGTGGGGGTGGTGGGGGTGGGTGGGGAACATTTTCTTTCTCTAAGATGCTGGACAGGATCCAGCCTCTACCCTAAAGATACATTAAAAACAAATAAAATCAAATAAGCCAAACCCAAAGGGTCGCAACTATCGAGAGAGAGAGAGAGAGAGAGAGAGAGAGAGAGAGAGAGAGAAGCAGCTGCTGGCACCTGCCTGGATCCGCTGCAGTTGGAAGCGGTTGGCTTTGGTATTGAATTATTAATTTATTTATCCCCCCTCCCCCCTCCCCCCACTCCCCACCGGCAGGCAAGAAATCTCCGTCTCTTCTTTTTCCCCTCCGCCCCCACCTTAGAGGAGTCTCCCACTTGTCAGTCGCGGGTCGCTCTGCCGCCCGCCCGCGGTGGCCGTCGCGTCCCTGGCCCTCGGCGGCCGCGGCGCCGCGCGGGGGGCGTCCCGCTCGCTGGGCGCTCCCACTCGCGCCCGGACCCGCGCGGCCGTGGGTCCCGGCGGCGGCGGGGGGAGGGCGCGGGGGAGGCAGCGGGTGACAGATGTACTCCTCTGACAGCTCTCAGTATCAGCCCAGTGGCTCCCTGCCATTGGCTCAGTGCAATGGACCGGCAACGCCGCTCACTATAATAACACTCATGCCTGCCAGCAGCAGCAACTCCGAGTGCGGGCGCCGCGCGCGGGGGATGCTGCCGCCGCCGCCGCCGCCGCCGCCGCTGCCGCTCGGGCGGCTCCCGCTGCCCGGCTCCGCTCGGCCGCCGCGCCGGCACTGACTCCGGCTCCCCCGCTCGGTCCCGCCGCCCGGCCGGCCCCTCCCAGCCCGCGATCCTCCCGCGGGGCGCGTCGCCCCGAGGCGAATTAGCAGAGAAAGAGCCGGAGAGGGGGAGCGCCGAGAGCATGCGGAGGCGGAGGCGCCTGGGCGCGCTCGGCACCGGGCTGTAGTGGGTCTGTCTCCCCGCGGCGGGCGAGAGAGGCGGCGGTGCGCCCTCGCGCCGGGTCCCCAGCCCACCCTGCCCGGGCTCCGGCGCGCTGCGGCTGCGGGCGCGAGGTGCATGGAAGCGGCGGCTGCGGTGGAGGAGGCGGCGGCTGCCCCATGGAGTGTTACTACATTGTCATCAGCTCCACGCATCTCAGCAACGGACACTTTCGCAACATCAAGGGAGTTTTCCGAGGCCCTCTCAGCAAGAACGGGAACAAAACTCTGGTAATAGCTTGTTTCCCTCTCTCTCTCTCTCTCTCTCTCTCGCCCCCCCCCACCCCACCCCCAAGAGGGCATTTGGACATTTGGAGGATTGAGGTTACCGTGAGATTTTGGAGGTGTCGCGATTCAGTTTGGTTTATAATATATTAATGGATCTGTCTTGTGGGTGTGGGGTGAGAATTAGAGGTAGAAAAACGCTGGAATCTTGAGGAAGCTGGGATCCATGGTTTAGGTTGACACTTCGACGATGCTCTGGACTCCCAGCACCTCATTCCATAATGCTGGAGGTTACCAGAACGTCTCCTCATTTGAAGCAAACTGTGTCAACAGGACCTTCTTTTATTATTTATTTATTTATCTAGAAAAGAGAAGGGCCCTAACCCCGAGTGACCCTCTCACACCTTTTGGCTTAGGAAGCTGAAGGTGAATGGGGATGTGGGTGTCTCCGATGGAAGCAGGGAACCATGTGACTGGTGGCGCGGAGTAAGTGGCGGGATTGAGTGATGGTCTCGAGAGGAGTTCGTATTCCGGCTGTCTCCTGAAGGACTGGCAGCAAACTTCTCTAGTGAGGAGTTGTCGGTACTAAGCTTAACAGAGGGACTCCCAGAACCCCACATCGTCCACTTTAAGCTGTTCACTCGAAAGAGGTTGGAGAGAAGTGTGAAGGGCGAGCACTATGTCACAATAAGAGCCACTAGGAAACATGCCAGACATGCAGAACCCATGCAGTTGCTGGGAGGTTCTCACTGGACCACAGAGCTTCATCTTTCAGCGTCCTAGTAGGAAGAGTACTTCTGATTGGTGGCAGAGGATGTGCTGAGCATTGAGATAGTGCAGGGTAATAGCTCTTACTTTTTCTTCCAGATCCCCTGTTAGCTACAAAACCTCCTTGCCTGACTGGCTCCCATGTATTGTATCTTCTGAGAAGTGTACACTTCAAAAAGATACAAAAGGAAGTAGAGGAAAGGCTCCTTAAGGCTAAGTTCTGCAAGGAGAGCAGAGCTAGAGTAAGGGGGCAATATGAAAATGTATGTATCACTAAAGCCTCGGTCCCTTTTTTTTTTTTTTACAAAGTGGTTACTGAGCCTGAGAAGGTGGAGTAGGAGAAGTTTAAGGACAGACTCATTTAGTCCAAAAGTAAATACAGTATTCTTAATCTCCTTTGCTTTGCATATTTTAAAATATGATTCGACGTAATTTTTTTAAAGCGATGGGATATTTTCCAAAACTGAAAAGTTCTCTTCTAAAGTTTTAGATGAATTCTGGTATTCATTCATTTAAATGAATTCTGGTGTTGATATTATACACTTAATCTTCTTTCTTTTTTTCCTGTGAATCTATTGGAATCCTCCTCTCAGATTTTTAAGATGCAAAGAAGCAGGGTTATTTTGTTACTTTTATTGTTGTGGTGTTGAACAAAAGAAAGTGAAAATACTCTTCTAGGGTCTTCCTTAGTGGAGTATTATGCACAGCAGTAGGCAAAGGCCAAGGGAATTATTGAAATTGTTTTGGTTCTGATTACTTTCTTAAGTAACTCACTGTGTGGGAAGATAAATATTTTGGCGTGGGGGGGACTCTTCAATTTAAAGGAAGTGTGCATCAGTTTGTTTTTTAAATCAAGTTTTACTTGTGGGAAAAAGCAAATTTACTGAAGAAGATCTTTATACTTACAATAATGGTGTAAGTAAACACACAGACACAGTAGAATTCATTAAAAAAAAAAAAAAAGTTGCCAACCCTGAACTTGTTAAAATTCTGATAATCTTGATTTCTTAAGTCAACTTTGGGTTCTAGTGGTGGTTCAATTTGCCTATGCCGATTTGTTTGTTGTGGGTTTGAAGCTGAGCCATTCATTATCATCCATATTGACAAAAGATAGGTTAAAGTCTAGATTTGCCAGTGTAAGTTTGGGATTAAAATGGGTGTTAAAAAGCAGCTATCTAAATGAGATGAATAAATCTAAATATGGGCAACTGTTGGGGCATAAACTGGAATAAGAAGGATTAGAAATTGCTCTTATATTTCTCTTAGTGATAGTAAAAGGACTTACAAGGACTTAGTAGCTAATCCTTCCAGATTGTGTTTATAAACTGCCCAAGTATATATTTCCTGTGTAAGAGATTTACACTGAATAAAATTAGGTATATTTTCATATATGGTCCAACTATATTTGAAACTATTACCTTACAACATAATATATGTCATACATTTGTTTTCTCTATGTGTTCCTAGGATTTTGTTATCAAGGAGAATGAGATTTATGCCTGCCTTTAAGTATAACAGAAGAGATCTAAACATACCCATAAATGAATGTTTTTAATTAAATAGCTATCAATATTTACCTAAAAATGTATTCTTTACAACATATAGGATACTATGAGAACTTAGTGTAAACTAAAAGGTACTACAAGCTAAGTTCAGAAAACTGAACCTCAAAGTTCTCAGAATTAGGAACCCTAAGAAAAAATACAAATATTATCTTAAAAATGTATGTGTACTACATTTTGAATATTTTCAGCTAAGAATTTGTGGTATTACTTTTTAATACCAGTTTCATAGTGTAAAAACTATGAGAGCATTTTTTACTTTCTTGTCTATTTGACTTTAACATATTTTGAATTTTGCCTTTAAAACATCATCACATTTTTGCATTTTGATATATGTATTAAGTTAAAAGAATTTTAATATTTCACTTTTTCTTATTTCAGGAAAGCACACTTAAAACCATTCAGGTAAAAAGTGCTTAGACTTTACCAAAGACATTCCAAATATTTTCAATTACTGAATAACCTAATGGATACTCTGAACATTTTTTTAATTCATATTTTTAAAAGATTTTATAATCTTCAAAAAATATTGAACAATTTAAGATAAGCAATAACTGTTAATACAGTGTTCTTTCATGAATTAAAAGTTACTTATACGATAAGGGTACCTCAGGCTTCAGTGACACTGATTAATTGCTTTAGTCCTAAAATCCAGAATGTAATCCTGCTACTTATACTGAAGAAATTCTCAAAATGTACAGTCTTCCCATAGATCATATTATTCACTCATACATACAATTTTGAAAAGACAGAGATCAAGGCTGCTGTTAATCTTGACGTTATTTCTGAGCTTTCTAATACATTCCTCTTGACAATTTTAACTGAAAATATATAAATGTTCATTTTGCAGGGTCTTACAAGCAAAGAGAAAGGTCATTTCAATTGTCATGATTTCTGTTATAAATATTATCGTATCCGTGAGATAGCTTTAATTCCATGGAATAAGAGATAAACTAATATTTTATTAGTGCTGCAGGATATGTCTGAAAACTTATATAATTTAGTGGCAATGAATAAAGTTTACCATCCATGTATATTCATTCTTTTTCCTTAGATTATCCCTTAGATAGAACTAATATGTATAAAATTATTTATTGGATATGCTGATGTTTTTTTTTTCAATTGTGCCACAACATTTATTTTCCCTAATTATATATTTAAAAACTCTTAATGTAAAATATTTAAATATATATTTTTCACATAGTTTAAATATATGTTCGTTCACTTTTAATATGAAATTTGGAACTTTGGCAATCATTACTAATTTGTTCATTACATTTTATTAGTTAGCATTTTTTTATCTCATAAGAGTATTATGTCTATTTTACTGACTGTGGAATTCAGAAGAAAATGGTGGTCATACAGTAAATCAATATTATAATCTCGATTTCCTAATTCCAGACATATTTCCTTTATAATCTGGATACTAAATTAAGGGGTTCCATAGGAATTGGTGTGTTTATATCCGCACTGATAAAGAGATGGTGTAGGTGTTATCTGTTGTTTGAAGGCACCCTCCTTTTCCACTCACCTTCAGCTGTGGAGAAATAGATTCACAGAATAATTTGAATTCAAATATATTTTAAGTCTCATCCCCCAATATGCTAACATCAATGTTTTCTGTCTGGCCTAAGCTCTGTTTCTGTAGGCTGTCCTCCTTTTCAAATATATTAAGTACCATATTTGGCAGGAGAAGAAGTATTGATTTATTAATCGGTTCTCAACATGTTTGTTATTTAATTCATTTAGATTAATTGAGATACATCAGTTGTAAAGCACTATTCTAGGCACCACCAGCTCTGTGCGAAGTATCATGTGTTAAATATTATGCATTAAGATGTATTCATGTACGCTCCTGTTCATTTTGAATGTGTTGAAAAAATACTCATATATTTTGACATGTTTGCAGGTTTCTTGTCACTCAGGACGTTTTCATATGTATTCATTTTGAAAAGAATGAAAAATTCTGGGTTTTTTCCTTTGTGTATACAGGAACTCACTAAAATTAGGAAAGTCTTTGAAATATACTCTTACGGCCTTTTGTTCTAATTATCATTATCTAATATAGCATTATTACTCATGTCATTTCCTTACACATTTCTATATCTCCAAGGAATGTAATTTAAAAGGTTTCTCCACTCATTGAAACCCACTTACGTGGCACATTTAATATTGTGAATAAGACTAGAGAGACTAGTTGTTGAATTAGTGCTGATGAAAAATTACCATTGTTGGGTTGATATCCTCAAGAAAGGTCAGGGATGAGGGTGGTTTAGAGTGCTATCTTAGGCTATTCCCAAACTTTCCTCTTTATAAACTTGTTCACATAATTAGTCCATGATATATTCTTCCAAATTTCTTTTAAACTATTATATATTCAGTATCAAAGACCATCTTGTGTCTCACTTTTCTGACCTGAAGGTGTCATATATTCTTTGCTATATTTATTTTTTATTGTAGTAAAATCTTTACAAGTGTGCATTTTTACAACACGTTTTTCAAGTAAGGAAAGCAACTTATAATTGAATTATTGATATTATGACCTACTTATGACCTACTCATAAGCAAACAATATTTTAAGGTCAACATTATCAAGTAATACCCTGATACTGACATAGCTTTGTTAGTGCGTTAAATACTAATCGAGTTATTTTTGAAAGCTGAAATTCAAATAGTGATATAATATCTTATCATCACTTCTCAGCTCCTCACCAATATTTTCTAGGTTATTGATGACTGCAATTAACATTTTTACTGAAAATACAGATCAACAAGAGCCTTGGGGATCACCTAGTCCAAGGTCTCCTATGGCTGTAGTCAGGGCCAAATTCAGGCTGACGTAGTTTGTTTAATGTGCACCGTGTTTAAAAATATTTGAGTTTAAATGTCATTCAAAGAAAAATGCACTTTGCTGTCTACACTGCTCTTCGCTGCTACATAGGTTTTTCACTTACTTGCATTACCTTCCTGACAAGTGAAGGCACTTGAATTTCTCACTCCTTGTTTAGTCTGAGAACCAAATTTTACATATGGGGACAGAAACGTTTCCATCATTCTGCATGTGCCCTTTGTTATACCAACTAGTAGGTAGATAATTCTCTTCAAAAAGTTTTGGCATGTTCATATTTTTATAGTATCTATTTGCTATGTATTGGTTGAGCTACTTAAAAGTATTTTCCAGATCATACATCTAGGAATGTTATCACAATAAAGAAATATGTGGATTTGAGGGTGATGCATTTTAGAATTGCAAATTTTGCTCAGGCTGTAGGTATCTTTTCGATAATTTCTTGGTTTGGGTTCTTTTAAAAATTAATATTGAATATAACTTTATTCTTTATATTTTTATTTTTTTTAATTTTTTTTTTCCCAACGTTTATTTATTTTTGGGACAGAGAGAGACAGAGCATGAACGGGGGAGGGGCAGAGAGAGAGGGAGACACAGAATCGGAAACACGCTCCAAGCTCTGAGCCATCAGCCCAGAGCCTGACGCAGGGCTCGAACTCACGGACCGCGAGATCGTGACCTGGCTGAAGTCGGACGCTTAACCGACTGCGCCACCCAGGCGCCCCTGTTCTTTATATTTTTAATAAACATGTTTAGTTAATGTAACATATTTGGAAAATAGTTTTTCAAACATTATACACAGGGGAAATAATATTTTTGATAATTGTAATGATAGCTCAATGTTGAAATAGTTTCCTTCAGTGACCCTGAGATATTACCATTTTAGGCAATGGCTGTATATTTGGAGTTTGAGTAATCCTTCTAGAAAGAAAAACGATAGCAGTTTTAATCTGTGGTGTACTGCGGCCAATATTCATGAAGAAATATGTCTCTCACTTTTTTATATTGCTAACTACAAAAAATAAGAAATATCATTTCATTAATTTTTCTTTCTAAAAAATTTAGCCTGAAACCACCTGATCTATTTTATCTCGTTTTAAATTATTCTTTGGTTCTGAGGAACTATTTACCACTTAGATATTACATTATGATGGTGTTCAACTAGCAAGGTTTCATTAATTTTATAAATGTATTACAGTACACTTTCTATCACAGTATAAGATAAAATGGGGTAATAAATAATTAAAACTTAATCCTAGTTGTCAAAGTAAACAAAATCCATTACTTGATGTAGTACTCTGGACTCTTTCATAATGGTTTGACACCATTAGAAGAAAGTCATATACTTTTGTAAATATAAGAACATTAAATGTATTAAATACTTATGATGACAATGCCATATTCAAATTATAAGAAAATATTTTCTTTCTTAAATAGCTTAGAAAAATGACCTTTGTCGTATTTCATAGCTAGCTTTATGTGTCAACCAGAATAGCATTCAATTATTTAATCAAACACTAATCTTGTTGCTGTGAAGATATTTTGTAGATGTGGTTAATGTCTACAATTCTTTGACTTTAAATCAAAGAAATTAACCTAAACAAATGTGCATGGGTCTCATGCAATCAGTTAAAAGGCTATTAGAGCAGAAACTGAGGTTTCCCGGAGAAAAATTCTGCTTCAGGACTGCAGCATCAAATCCTGCCTTGAGTTTCCAGGCTACTGGCCTGATCTGCAGACCCCCAATCACACAGTCAATTCCTAATTCCCTAGCATATTAACCTATCTATCTGGCTGTCTGTCTGGCTATCTGTCTCTCCTATTAGTTCTGTTTATCTGGAGAACGCTGACTGAAATATAGAGGATCAGTTTATTACAACTCTTTTACAATAAGGCAACTCAATATTTGAAATACAAATCATATTTGGATTTAATAGGAAATGGGTGAAATTGACATTTTAAAACTATTTAGGTTTAAAATTGATTGACCTCATTGTGGAATGTTTCTGTTCCCTTACAAAAAATTATAATAATTTTATTTTATATCTTTGCCTGGATTACAATCTATCCACCATCAATCCCTCTGCTCCCCCCCCCCAAAAAAAAACTTTTATAACTATGTAAAATATACTTATTTTCATCTATTCAGCTCCAACAGATAGTCACACATGCACTGATTGTATCTGGAGAAAATCAGGCTATCTTTAAAAAAATTTTTTTAATGTTTTTATTTTATTTTGAGACAGATACAGAGCATGAGCAGGGGAGGGGCAGAGACAGAGGGAGACACACAATCCAAAGCAGGCTCCAGACTCTGTGCAGACAGAACATGGGGCTCGAACTTATGGACTGTGAGATCATGACCTGAGCTGAAGTCGGATGCTTAACTGACTGAGCCACCCAGGCGCCCCAAGAAAATCAGGCTATCTTTAAATGAGAAAATATTTTAACCCTAATATCAAGAGTGTATTATTTGGTAGGCAGAATTTAAGAAAACAGTCTTCAAAGGGGGCTATGTAAAATGAAGGACTTAGTTTTAAAAAAACAAAAATGTTTTCATAAAAATATATAGAATCCTGTGAATGCCCCTCCAGCTGAAACAACTAGAAACACAATTCTAGTTGAACCAAGTTGGACATATTGGTACTTGCGGGGAAGAAGATAAAGTGCACACTACGGGGAACCTTGGTTCATCTCATGAAGAAGGAATAAGGAATCATTATATAGGATTTGAGATTGGGTAAAGTGATTTTGTAGAGCTTTGATTAAAGCACTGTTTTATTCTGGATACCATAAGAAAGGAGGGTGAATTCTATAATTGGTTCTCTTAGTACTTTTTATCCAGGAGGGAAGGACAGAGTGGGGGTAAAGCTGTAACTGGCAAAAAAGCAGCTCTTGCTCATGTCAGCTGGCAGATGAGGATGTTTGGTAACAAAAACAGTGTTTGTTTTGTCTGTCCTCAAACATGATTGCTGAGTGGTCTTGTGTTTTCTGTTCCATCACGCTCATAGACGACCTTGCCTGATGTTAGTGGGCTGGGAAATTCTTCCTGTTTGATAAGATAATACCCACTTTACTCTCAGATCCAGATAAACTCCTAACCGACAGTTCCCAATGACTGCTTTTTTCTTTCTTAGATACAACATGAGAATGGATAGTTGCAAACAGGTGGGAGGCAAGGCCATCAGCGAAGATAATTTCAAGGAAATGACTTCCAAAGTTGGGGACTTTTAGGGAGGAGGGAGGAAAGGAGAACGGTCAAGAATTATCAAGGTGGAGGGGCACTTGGGCTGCTCGTGGGTTGAGCATCCGACTTCAGCTCAGGTCATAATCTTGCAGTTCAAGCCCCACACTGAGCTCACTGCTGTCAGTGTGAAGCCAGTTTGGATCCTCTGTCCCTGTCTCTCTGACCCTCCCCAACTTGCACTCTCTCAAAAATAAATAAATATTGAGGCACCTGGTGGCTCAGTCAGTTGAACATCTGACTTCGGCTCAGGTCATGATTTCGCAGTTTGTTGGTTCGAGTCCCTCATTTGGCTCTGTGCTGACAGCTCGGAGCCTGGAGTCTGCTTTGCATTTTATGTCTCCCTCTCTCTCTGCCCCTCCCATGTTCATGCTCTGTTTCTCTTTGCCTCTCAAAAATAAATCAACATGAAAAAATATTCTAAAAAATAATAAATAAACATTAAAAAGTAGTTATCAGGGTGGAACAAGAAGGACATGTGTCCTGCACTGGCACATTAATATGAGGATTTGGGAAGATAAAACATCTACCCATCTCTTGAGATACAGGGGAATGTTTTCAAGAGAGACAGATCAGATGGATCAAAAAGTAAAGAGAAACTTCAATCAAAAGTCTAAAGCTAAAGAGATTTCACTGATAATAGGCATTTCAAAATTCAAGAAAGCACAGTCCAAGTGTTTTAGGACATGTGGAAATACAGAGAATTGTGTCATAAAAGAGGATATGAAATAATCACATGGAGATTAAAGTTTAGAGAATGAAGAATTTGGAAATTCTTGGCTTCTTGTGAAACTGACATTATTGAGGATACCGGGTAGGGTAAAATTGGTTTTGATAATCCCAGTACAGGTAGTAGTATCAGGGGAGTGGTGGAGGATAGCAGAGAGGTAGGGCTTCTATGGGGAGCACTCAGAGTTCCTGGGCTCATGTTTGATTCCTTCTGTGAGACTGAATTATACAGGGCTCCACTCTGAGCCTACTCTGAGCCTCAGAGCTTTCTCCTGGCCCGGCTGAAGTGTCATGGCAGAGGGACATGGTTAGTTCTAGTATGTAGATTTCCTCCCATATTCAGCTGCTGGAGATTTAAAGTACTAACAATAATTCAAAGGTTAATCCATCCAAATTGTGTTAACCCACACAAGCCTTGTTTGTGTCTTTCAGATAGGAAACTACATAATTCAATGTAGAGCAAGCAAATTTGGAGAGACTTTGGTACAGCTCTGGAGCTCAGGGAGTTGTTAGGCACCTTAGATGGATTATGGAAAGCAGGAAAGTTTGGGACAATAAATTACTGGGAAAGAAGTTAAGACCAGTTGCTGACAAGGAATGGGTTGAATGATGAGAGGTTTGTACTGAATTATTTTTCCTATAACTGGTCAAGAATAGAAAGAGGGGATAAAATATAGATTCTATCTTTGTTTAATGAAAACATCTCAAGTGACATAGTCCAGTGTCCTCCAAGTCCTCCAGTGCCAGTGGAAATATCGTAAGGTTACCTTTCAAAACTTGATATTTAGCAAATCACCTCTTCTTGCAGAAATGAGACAAAGTACCTTCATTCTGGGAAGAGAATCACTGCTTTCACTCCAGGATTATATTCTTGCATCCAGTTTAGCATGTCTTCATCAAAATACTCACTGCCATACTTACCCAGTGGTTAAAATATAAATACTTTATAACCAGATGGATCTGAGCTCAAATTCTGGAAATACCTCTGTATCAGTGTGTAGTGAGTGGAGTTGTTTGTGACCAAAACCCCAAATATCAACTCTGTATCTAACAGTGTTTTAATTATACACACACACACACACACACACACACACACACACACACATATATATACATGTGAAAACTTCATGAACATATATATATGTATGTGTATATATATATAATATATTAAGCAGCTTAATAATTTCAAAGCCAAAGACTCTTTGATTTTATATATATTTTTCCCACAGTTGTAAGGTGGTTACTGCTCCAGCCATCACATCTACATTCTAATCTAGAAAAAAATGAAATGAGTAAAGTAGGAAGAACAAAGTTGACAGTTCTTTTTAAAAAAATTCCCACCCAACAGTGTTTGCTTATATCTCTTTTGATGGAACAATGTCACAGAACCACTACTAAGTGTAGGGAAGGATGAAAACATGATTTTTTAAAAACGTGATTAATTAAACTGGGAACACATCACTAATCCCAATAAAAGCAGTGTTCTGTTAGTAAGAAAAAGAGATAATTGATGATACCCCAGAAGTCTACCACAACTAGTCACTGGCTTTATGACCTTGGTCAATTTCACCTCTCTCATTATAAATTATATTATGTTTAATGGAGTTGTTAATAATTCTTACCTAGAAAACATGTTGCAGATCAAATGAAAAGTAATTTGCCCAGGTTTGATACATAAGAAACTCTAAATGATGGTAACGATCATAAAATTTTGTATCATAAAACTCCGTACTCCTAAGAAGCTGACTCTTTAGAAAAACTTAGGATTTCTTTTAACTCTCTTCAATAATGATTAGCATAACTGATTCCCTTGCAAGGTCTTGGATCACTGCTGTTCTGGTGTTACAAAATTAATACTTACACTAGGGGGCGGCATAACATTTCCTCTTGCTCTTACATAGACCTGTATGTAGTAAATAATCATGGATTAATAGATTTGTCAAATACAGTTATTACAGTTTTATTAGCCAAAAGTCACTTTAAAATTTCACTGACCAGGAAGTCAGTATGGTCATGTGACATAGGTATGATGTATTTGCCGTATACTCTATTTGTGTATTTCACCACGTAGTTATTTTCTACCTTAGTCACATGTGATGTATGTATCAAAATGGAGCTGACATGGAGTTGATGTCCAACTACACCTTACTAGACTATATTCCTGGCTGAAATTGTGTCAGTTTTCATTACTGAAGTTGATGTTTCTGAGTACTTTTAAGTATCTTCAACCAAATCATTTTGTGAAACTTAATGCCCAATTTATTTTAATGTCATAGTTAATATATAATTAAATTTGATGCACATTTTCATGGAATTACATTATTAAGCAAAATAAAGGTGGACTGTGATGACCACTATTTGCTGACACAAGAATAGAAAAACACGAAATAAATAATATTTGAAATTGCGAAATCTAACATATTGCATTATTGCCACAAGTCACATTACAGAAAAATAGTTGAAAAATGTCTGAGACTCAAATTTCCCACTTTTATTAAAATTCAATGGAATTTCTTCCATACAAATTGGGATTACTTTTCTTAGAGAAAATGTACAGATTGCATAAAATAACACAAACTGTTCTATTTGTTATTAATCACGTGAAATTATTGATGTAACATGAAAGATGCAATTTTTATGGATCAAGACTTGGAGGAGTTTGATAGTATGATACATGCTGCTACTCAAAAACTCAACAGGCTATTTTCATGTAGGGTGATACTAAAAAAATTTCTGATGTAGCATATTCCATATTGCTGTCCTGGAGACCCACATTTTTTAAAAAAAATTTTAATGTTTTTTTTTTTTTTTAATGTATTCTTGAGAGAGGGAGAGAGACAGATCATGAGTGAGGGAGGGGCAGAGAGAGAGAGGGACACATAATCTGAAGCAGACTCCAGGCTCTGAGCTGTTGCTGTCCTGGAGACCCATATTTAAGACAATCTATTACCATACCATTTCACGGTAAAGGGTTATGAAGTAAATAATAGTAGTAGTGGTAATAATAATCATAGTAATAATAATGACAATAATAATAAAACAATTTGTTCCACTTTGTACAGTGCATAGCATAGCTCTAAGCGTAATTTGATGATGTAAGGAAAAAAATTGGAAACCAAGGATATTGTTTACTTATAGTGTTAAACTGGTCTAATTAAAATACTGTATCAATTCAATTAATATATGCTATAGTCACTAATTGTTCTCCTTCCAGGCACTAAACATGCCAACTATTTTGACACATTAATAAAGTGCTAATACAATCCTATCAACTATTGAAACTATAGACTATGTGAGATATTCTTCTCTTTTCTTTCAGCACCCCACATAAGTGTAGTATCTGTTCACGGACACAGGCAAAATAGGCATGCACACATGGAAAAATCATTCTTTGTCTCCTCTCTCACCCCCCTCTTGCTACACCCCCACCGTAGTCCAGAGAAGCAGGGAAGATATTGTTACTCCAGTTTTAGTCTGTCTGCATGTTTGTTTCTCAGGAAGTACATGTAATTCTACTAACAGTTTTGGCCAGGCTAGGGATCAAAAAAATTATTTAGTTGAAAAGTAATTAAGAACTCCACTTCCCCCCTACCTCAGCCAATGAATATAATAGCAGAGGTCTGAAAATAACAGTGGTAATATTTTGGGAAATCTGAAGTAAACTGATGGCCAAAGTTCCACTGGATGACCACAATCCTAGGAATTAAAAACAAATAGAAAGAAGGAAGGGGAAAAGGAGGGTTGGAGTGAGGGAAAAGAAGAGTAAAGAAAGTTAGGCAGTTCTTGGGCAGTTAAGAAGACTGTAAACTGATATAAGAAGATGTATCAATTTAAATAACTGGATGATGGTCCATCCAGATTTGGCTGGGATAATCGCAGCTAAGGTTGTTGTCTTAGAATGCTTAATAATGGTACTACCTTTACCTTTCTGATTTGGATGATAATCTGTATGAGAATCCTTTAAATGTAGAAACCTCCACAGTGATGGGAATCAGTTTGAAATGATTTCCTGTTCTCTAAACTGGCTGAAGTTCTGCATTACTTTAGGATTTGTAGATTCCTGCGAGAATGCTATCTCCAGATGATGACATTAATATAGTACTTGGCTAGTTTTTCAACAACCTTAAGCCTTGTTGTTGTTTCAACAACCCTAAGCCTCAATGATGAAAGGAATGCTGTTATTCTTTTTCCCAGTTTGGGTGTAACTGCATGATGGACAAAGGGTTATTCAGAGGCAGGGCACAGGCACAGGGTCACTAAGAGGTCATCTGTGGCAGATGCAGTAAAGAGGAGAACACTGAGTGTCCGGTGGCTGTGTGTGAGCCAAGCCTTGTCAGTGGAGAGTCCCTGGGGCTCATGAGCCAGCTGCATTGTTCCAAACTATTTAGTGGAAGAATTTTGCCCAAGCCAATTTTGGTTCCTCAACAAGACTCATTCAACAAGGTCACCTTTGAATCTGTCAGCTACCTAATACTATTCCAATACATGTATTTTATGCTTCATGTAATGAGTTAATTTTGGTTATTTTTAGCTGAGAGACCTGACTAGAATTTAGGACGACTGTGGAATTGGCAATTTTTTTCAAGGACATGAGTACTGTGCTGGGTTTTATATCTAAAGACTTTTGACAGTGTTCACTCCCTCCTTTGCTTCTCATCAGTCCCCTTGATGGTTTTCTATAGTGAAAGGTGTTCAGCCTCTGGAATGAGATTTAGGTTTGAATTCTGGCAATGTAACCTGGACCAGGCATTTTTCCTCTTTGAGGTTAGGTTTTTTATCTATACAACATAACAAAATTGTAGTTCATTTAGTCCCTGCTATATACCAGGTGTTATTTGAAACATGTTATGTAAATCATATGTAATTACTGTTGAAATGCTTTAAGATGGGTATGCGTGAACAGCATTATTGTAATGATTAAATAACATAAGGGGATTCTCTACTTCAGAGTCTGATGTTATACGATAAAAGCTATTGTTATTTTTGCCAATATTGATATCTTAAATAAGGCTCGTCCTTCCTCCTTTCTGAAGCTGATACAAGGTCTTGTGCTTTTCAGATAGAACATGAGGGATGCCAAATGAATACTTATTGTAGGTGCTATAGGGAATCCTGTGAAAAATAAGCCAGGAAATTGATCATAAAATTTAGCACCTATATATGACCTATGAGAGGATTATCTAGTTTATTCTATGCAGGAAAACTGAAGTTCTCTGGTGTACAGATTGCAGACTAGATGATCATACTTGTTACCTGAAGATGTAGAAAATGCAACATCCTGGACTTCACTTAATATCTATGGTTAGGGCCCATATCTATCGTTGCTTGATTTCAACCAACTTGTTCCAGAAGGACACTTGGATGTCACACACTCATATTTGACATGAGAAACGAGACTCTTCTTCTTCTTTCTTAGGTTCTCTGTCCAACACTTCTCCTCATCCCACTTCGCCCCCAAATAGAACCTTTAGAAAGCTGGCAGAAATGCATGTTTCATTGTAAGGAAAAATGAAATTTAGAAAAGGTTTAGTTAGAATATAAGGACATAATCTTAAAATTCGATAGAGTCTAACCTCTACAGAACAGATGAAGATGTAAAACCTCATGTTGTAAGCAGAAAATAATCTAGTTCTAGCTTCAGCCTCATGAGACAATTTAGTTAACTTAGCCAACTTCCTTTTCAACCATGCTTTCATGAAGCATGAAGAAATTAGAAGTAATAATGCACATCATAGTATTTAAGAATTTTCAATGTATGCTATTTTCTTCATTCATTGTGTTGAACTACAAAGCAAATGGTTGAGCTAATAGTAAACATCAGGTAATTTACAACATAAAAGACATAAGGGTGAATAACTTTATGAAATGTTGGGTGATAGTACGTATTTTCATGAAAAGTATATGGAGGATTTAACAGTGATAGCTTGGATTTATAAATAAAATCTTATATGCTAATTATATTCTTATTAAATCATATGATATATCTCAATTACCTTTGGTATTAAAATTATTTTATTTTATTTTAAAATTTGGTGTAGGTACTTGTTGTTATGTGTAAGTGATGAATCACTAAATTCTACTCCCGAAACCAATATTGCACTATATGTTAACTAACTGGAATTTAAATAAAAACTTGAGAGGTACCTGGGTGGTCAATCTGTTAAGCGTCTAACTCAATTTCAGTTCAGGTCATGATCTCACGATTTGTGAAATTGAGGTCTGAATCAGGGTCTGTGGTGACAGCACAGAGCCTGCTTGGGATTCTCTCTCTCCCTCTCTACCCCTCCCCCACTTGCATGCTTGCTCTCTCTCTCAAAATAAATAAATATACATTTAAAAATTAAAAAAAATAAATTTACAGTATTGCCCATTTGTTTATCAATAAAGCATTCAATAAAGACATTTTCATGCTTCTTTTTCTTTTTCATATAGGGAACTGGACAGAAGCTAGTTAATTAGATTTAATGAGCTAAATGGCATATTTTATATGTATTATATATTGCACCAAGGTAGAAAAAAGATTAGTTAATAAACTATATGATTTTAGTAAAATTCAGAGCTTAAGATATTTTTCTAGTACTTTCAATTCACTTTGCAATTTTTCTTCCTTCAGCTTTTTTCACTCCTAGTGTTTGCAGTCTTCTGTTTAGTAACTATTAAGAGTAATGGAAGTTCTCAAACCAAAGCAGATAATGAATTATTTGTAAGTCGTTTATAGCTGAAAGAGTGCCATCATTTTCTAGGATATATTATTGGGTTTTTCATTTATAGGAATAAGATAAGAGAAACTGTCCATTTTCTAATCACTGGGCTTTGCAGCACACATTTGTCAAGGCTTGGCTTTCAGCTTTAGATGGTTCATAATATGTACGTTATCCTCCTGTCTTTCTCAGATTATTTTCAGGGAGAATACAAGAAAATGAAAAGATCTGAAACATTTTAATATATTTTTTGGTAAGATGTGGGTGCTTCTAAATTTATTTTCTCCTAATTGCTGGCTGTGCTGCAAAGAAGAGGAATGGGGGATGGGCAGGGCAAAGAGAAAAGCACCTTGTAATGTGTCAACAGAAAGGAGCCTTTGAGCGGCCCTTTGGTGTTATTTGTAAGGAGCTTTCTACTATCTCTATCCTCATCAGTTTGGCCCAGTTCTAAACTGTGTGTGTGTGTGTGTACATACAATAACGATAAAAGGTCTAAATGTAGTTACAAGCTTCTGGGATATCTGAAGGGAATAGGAATATTATTAAGGATTAAGGATGATTTTATGCTAAGAAAATATAGTAACATTTTGAAGTAGAGAATAAAGACAACATAATTCATTGCAAAACAGAAGCTAGAAACAAAAAGCATATAGCTAAAAGTGATAATAAATATCCATTGAGTGGAGACTCACAAGATAATAGCATAGCCCTACATCACATTGCTTCTAACTTCATATTTTGATTTGATTATGTATTCATAATACAAGAAGAATATGATTTTTAATCAGGCAGGTACCATTATTATCTACATTTTACTTAGGGAAAACTTAAGATAATCTAAGGTTATTGCCAGAGACTATAAAAGCTGTGAATGGTTCAGCCTAATTTTGTCTTAAGTTGTGTTTTAGTCACAACCTCAATAAGTGTAGTTAATTATGTTAATTTTATAATAATAATGCTTTAAGCACTTCCATTTTACAAAGAATAAGAGATCAGTTAATTATACAATAGAAATTTTATATATTATTTACAAAATACATACTTTACATTCTACCCTTAAAACAGTTCATGAGGGGCACCTAGGTGGATCATTTGGTTAAGCGTCAGATTCTTGATTTTGGCTCAGGACATGATCTCACAGTTCGTGAGTTCTAGCCTCACGCTGGGTTCAGTGTTGACAGGGCAGAACCTGCTTAGAATTCTCTCTCCTCTTCCTTCTTTACCCTTCCCCCACTTGTGCTCTCTCTCTCTCTCTCTCTCTCAATAAATAAACTTAAAAAAAGTTCATGGTTAAATCTATATGTCAGAAAAATATATTAAACTAGAAATCAACTACATATTTCCAAAAATAAGTCTACAGGTATTCCCGGGGATATGCATATTTTTGCCTTTATAAGTTTTAGTTTCATATCACATGATATATAGGTTTGTCAGAGAATCAATAATGAATACTTAGCCCACTAAATTAAAAATATGAACTATTAAAGACAGTTTGTATGCAAACTTTTGAAAAGTAGAGATAATCACATTTAACATAACTTGTTGAGCTATTGCCTATCAATCCCTCATACCTTTTTGTGTGCCAAATGCTGCACACGATAAAATTACAGTTCATTAACTTTCTTTAATACAAGTTAAAAGGAATGGGGCACCTGGGTGGTTCAGGTAAGTGTCCTACTTTGGCTCAGGTCATGATCTTGCAGTTCACGAGTTCGAGCCCTGCATCGGGCTCTGTGCTGACAGCTCAGAGCAGGAGTCTGCTTTGGATTCTGTGTCTCCCTCCTTCTCTCTCTGTTCCTCCCCTGCTTTCACTCTGTCTCTCTCTCTGTCTCAAAAATAAATAAAGATTAAAAAAAATTTAAAAAGGAACCAATTGTGTGGCAGAGATGCCTCCAAATGTGAAGCAAAATACATTGCTTTATTTTATGCTAAAAATTTGCTGATTTTGAAAATTGATTTATAAAAGAGAAGGGGGTGAGCCATGACTTTTACCAGAAGGAATACCACCAGTAAAAAATAAGGTTATATTGCTGACAGTAGATAGGAAGCTAAGTAATCTGATTTTTTTGTTTTAGCAGTTATCTGTCTTCAAAAACTAACAAAATGGACTCATGTGTTTATTTGTCAAATATGAATTAAACACGATAGTAACATTATCTGATGATTTTCCCTTTCTCCTCTAGTAGTTGCTCAGTCATCAGGGCATGGAATCACACCTATTCTCCTTGCTTGAGCCTGTTGAAAGTCATACTCAAGTAGACTATAATAACACTGTAAGTGGAGAGGCCGGAAAAGAGACTTTAAAAATGGAAGACAAAAAATAGTAAATAACTTGTGAGATATAATAGACATTTTACAGAGGAGTGTTTTAATTATTGGTAGGGTGAAAGGTGTCATTAACCATCTGATCAGTTTCATAGGCTATAGACATGAACCTCCTACTAATATTTTATGATTTCAGAATCTCAAAATAGGTAAATTATTATTTTCAATTATAGCAAATGTTTAATAAGAAGATATTTCACAATTGAATATTTGGGTTTTTAATGGATTTTATTTTTATATGTTTAATTTGAGTGTTTATTTAGAAAGAGAGAGCATGAGCATGAGAGCATGAGAGAGAGAGAGAGAGAGAGAGAGAATCCCAAGCAGGCTCCATACTGACAGCCAGTAGCCCAATGTGGGGCTTGATCCCACTAACCCTGAGACCATGATCTGAGCCAAAATCAAGATGCTTAACTGACTGAGCCACCCAGGGGCCCCAAAGATTTATTTTATTTTCTTTTAAGACAGAGGAAAAGAGACAGCATGAGGTGGGGAGAGGGGTGGGGGAGGAGAGAGAGAGAGTGAATCTTAAGCAGGCCCAACGCTCAGCTCAGAGCCTGATACAGCCTTGATCCCATGAGCCTGGGATCATGACCAGAGCTGAAATCAAGAGTCGGACCCTCAGTTGACCAAGGAATCCAGCACCCCTTGTATATCTTTTATCTGTATTTCTAGGTGGATGAGTTGACCTGAGTTAAAGAGTATTGGATTTAGAATTTGAAGATTTAGTTCTTACTTAATTATTCTGTCTACTTAAGACTTAGTTTCTGGACAATATGTATAATGTTTGCAAAAGTATATATCTGCTCTGGGATACATGTATTCATTTATTTCTACATTCCTATAACATATTTATTGATTATCTCTATGTGTCAGATTCTATAATGTGTCTCTATAATAGACACAATTAACACAATGGAAGGCAATAAGGATTTGGTTCTTTGTTTCTAGAATGCATTGTCTTATGCAGTGGTCACCGAATTGGAGTATATGAAATATGCTAGCAAGTGTACAAATTGCTTTACATGGAACAAGTAGAAATACTAAACATTGTCTTTATATGTGTGATTATCTCATTTTAAAATGTTTTATAATATTTTATGCTATATAGAAATGCATGTATTTATTTGCTTATTAGCTTGAAAGTCTTGCTAATAGGATTGTGCCATCAAATTCAGTGACTGAATTAGTATAAGGGAAAAGAATCAAATGAAATGAAAAATTTTATAGCCAAAGACAATATAATTTTTAAATATTGATTTACATTTTTTTTTGGCTGGAACATTTTGAAACATTACATATGTGAAGTCCCCTGTAGTTTTGCAGTTAAGCATCAATATGAACATAGTGTGTTTTAGACACATTTCCAAGAATTTTGTTTGAATTAACATTTTATCTTCGCAGCAACCCTGTTTGGAAAGTAACCTGATTGTATCTAACTTACAAGTGTCATTCAAATTCAGGTAATTTGTCTCCAGAGCTAGAGTTCATATCCACTACGCTAGCCTGTCTCTTACACGTCAGGTTCATTGATAGAGTGCAATGATAATGGCAGATCTGGAAATAACTATAGTATTAATAGCTTTAATCCATTTTTCATTATTTACATCTTTACATTGTGTCATGAGACATGTCAATCTTTCTTTTGCTGTAAGGTATGTCTTTCCAACAACATTGATTTATAGTTTTCTGATTGTATTCTTTTAAATTTCTGTTTGAATAGTCATCAAAGATTGAGTCAATCCTTGCAATGTCCTGAGAGCACTACAGCTTGACATGGAAAAATGGAGCCTATTAAGATAAATTCTCTGCACCAATAGGAACCTCAGTTTTATACTGAATATTAATATAATATTTTAAATTATATATAAAATGCTGAATGAAAAACCTGCTTACCTTTTTCAATAGAGTTCCATTTTTTTAATTGAAACTGATTCATATCATATATACTTTGGGGTGCATCAAACTATTATTTTCATTTTTATGTCAATTTTAATAATGCATAAATTTTCTAATTGAGTTACTTTCAGAAAGCACCGATAGTTTTATTTATTTTGTATCAAAACCAAATACAAAGAAGTGTTTCCTATGAGTTAACTTGTATGGTATGTTCATTTATTCAAAAATGGGTAGGGGATTCTGGATGGCTCATTTGGTTAAGTGTCTGACTCTTGGTTAAACTCAGGTCATGATCTCTGCGTTGGTCTCACTGACAGCAGCAAGTAGTTTTCTTGGGATTCTCTCTCTCTCTGCCCCTCTCCTTTTCTCTCCCTCCCTCTCTCTCTCTCAAAAATAAATAAATGAACTTAAAAAATATCTATTAGACACTATTGTGTAAGCAGATATTGTGGGGTAGGTGCTAGAAATGTAATAGTGAGCAAAAAACACACAAGTCTCCTGCCTTCATAAAACTTATGGTTTAGCAGGTGAGGTAGGTGTTAATCACTAAACATATTATGTTAGGTTTGCAGGGCGGCCATAACACAGAACCACAAATTGGGTAGTTTGAAATAACAGAAATTTATCTTCTTACAATTTGATGCTAGAAGTCAGAAATCAATGTGTTGGCAGGGCCATGCCCAACCTGAACCTGTAGGGGAGAATCCTCTCTTGCCTCTTCTAGCTCCTGGTAGCCTCAGGCTTTCCTTGGCTTGTGACAGCATTACTCCAATCTCTGCCTTCATCTTTACATCCTGTTTTACTTTCTGTGCCTGAGTGTCTCTATATCTTCACATGTGTGGGTCTCTGCTTCTTGTCTTGTAAAGACACAGACCATTACTGGATTAAAAGCCCACCTTATTCCGATTGAATTTATCTTAACTAATTACATCTGCAAAGACCCTTTTCCCAAGTAAGGTCATTCTGAAATACTGAGGATTAGAGCTTCAACACATCTTCTTGGAGAATACAGTTCAACCCATAATAGGTTCATTGCAAACTACGTTAAGTATCATGAAGGAAAGGTACAACCAGAATGAGAGCATGTACAATGGGGAACAGATCGAGTGTGGAATGTAGGGATGGCTGTATAAATCATAAGCAGGCAAAGGTGGAAGAAGGTGGGGTTCAGCAGAGAAAATGGAATGGACATGTGGCTTTTGAAGACAGGAAGCTTAGCATTTCTGAGAAACTGAAGGAAAGCCATGATGGCTAGAGATTTTAGAGTTGGTAAGAAATTGGTGGTGATGGGAGTGTGCATAGGTCCAGAAATTTCAATATTTAAGTTTCCTTTGGAGGTTTACTGAAAAAAAATGACCTGATTGTATCTTGAAAACATCACTCCCACTCTTGGGAAATATTAGATGGGGAGACTATAACAATGAATGCAGATACACCAGCTAAGGGTCAATTGTAGCAGGGTAAGCTAGAAATGGTTTGGACTAAAACAATGTATTTTGAGATATGTGTTCAGATTTAATATACATTCACTAAACAGAATCAACAGGATGCATGATAAGTAGTATTTGGGGAAGGAAGTCAAAATATGTGCCAAGAATGCTCCTGAATTACTCTCCCTGTAGCACTGTATGAGTATCACTCACTGGCAAAGAGGTAGCAATAGTAAATATTGTTAAGTGTGTTTTGAACATGTTGAGCATTAAGTGCTTTTCACAAATATTTCAGGCATGTAGTTAAACATGTGGATTTAGAGGTCACAAATAAGGTCTTGGTTAGGATATATATTTTAATAGTCATTGGTCGTCCTGGCCTCATTCCAGTTTCTTGTGCTTTCCTATTTCTACCTGAGGAGCAGAGCTGGGATTTAGAAAGAACTCATAATGTGCACTGTATTAAACAATCTCTGGACACAAAAGCTAGACTTTTATGTTTTTAATGAAATAAGTTCCATCATCATTATAAATTCTCAGTGGAAAAGACAATTCTTAAAACTTGGGAGTTTTACGTTGACACTGTTTTTAGTTAATTTTTAAATTCATTATTTTTTCATTCCTTTTTATCTTCTATTATTATTATTATTTTGGAGAGAGAGAGAGAGACCGCCAGGTGGGAGTTAGAGGGACAGAGGGAGAGAGAAAGAGAATCTTAAGCAGGCTCCACGCTCAGAGTGGAGGCCAACACAGGGTTCGATCTCACAACCTTGGGATCAGGACCTGAGCTGAAATCAAGAGCTAGGGACTCAATCAACTGAGCCGTCCAGGCACCCTCTTTTTATCTTAAATTCTAAAGGAGAAAGCTTGATATCTATCCATAGACATTCCTTTTCACTACATCTGGACAGATTATCAATGATACTCAAAAACAAATGTTCTCTGGGAGATGCTTTTCAGGTCTGTACTACTAAGTGTACCTGAACGATACAAAAAACACTGGATATGAAAGAGGTAATTTATTTGTAGAAGGTGTGTGTGTGTGTGTGTGTGTGTGTGTGTGTGTGTATTTTACCATCAACTAAGAGTGAATCACTCTAAATTATTCTCTAGAGACTAATTTACATGAATAAGAATAAAAGAAAACTAAGAAAGGAAAAAGGTGTAGAACTGGGAAACAGATTTGAAAGAAAATCTTTAGTAAATGGAATGCCATTCAATTATTGCCTGTAAAACAAACTAGAAAATAGCATTTGAAGGAAGGTTGTCCACATGACAAATATGTGATACTGCATTGACAAACCAGGAATTGGAACAATCTGTTCCCTCTATCAACAGCAGCACTATACAAACTAAAAGCCATATGCTATTAAGCAGGCAAATAAGTCATTCTTATTATGTGTTAGAAAAGTGAGTAATGGGTATATGAACAATGATTACTTTGTAGTGTACAATTCTTGTTCTAGTCATGGTAGATGACTAAAAATATTTGAACATTGTTAACTGTTTCTTAATTGAAATCTGTATAATAGTGACTATGTAATAGTTCACCCTCAAAATTCAAAAGTAAATGAATATTTGCATAAAATATTAAGAGTATGAAATACTGGTGAGTTATGAGATACTAGAAGTAAATTTTTTTAAATAAAAACCTGACATGAAATGAAAACCAAATGTGTATTTTAATACCTACATGAAAGAAAAACCAAACTGTCAAACATAAAGCAAACAGAGAAATATTCTCTAATTATATACCGTACCTCTTGCTTTGGATAAAGTTGTCATATTCAGAAGAATAGTTAACAAGATTTGGAAAATATCCAAAAATTATTCCAGATTTACCAAGTATTTTGTGCCATTCTATTAAATGCATTAGATTTCAATCAAGGACACATCATAATTTTCATATTTTTTATGTTACTTGTTCCAAGAAATAATTTATTGATTTTGAGTATGTCTTAGGATCAGATTAATGGTTATGAAAACCATGCTAAGTTTTCATAAATGATATCTCCTAAATATTACAATAATACACATTTTTTAAAGATAACATCTAAACCCATCATTTAACACCCATGGAAGTCTATTACATTTAAAAGTATCATTGTCATTACACTGTCCACAGTCTTGAAGGAAAAAAAAAAAAAAAAAAAAGAAGAAACACATACAACACATCCCTCATGTAATATGTGCCAAAAATCAATAGCAATATTATGAAAGATATTGTCTGGTAGATAGGTGAAATAAAAATCATTACTCAGATTATAATGTTCCACTGGGCCCCAAAATTTGAGTAAAGAATCTGAGTTTAAATGGAAAGAATAATCAAGAGGCATTTATGGAACAGTATAAAGAAATCAATGTGTTTATTTGGACAGTCAGTCAAATGGGCTAAGGATTCTTAGATGTAGCTGACTGTTCCAAGAGTCTTACAAGCATGTTAGGATTCCCCATAATTGATTGACAACAGTAGTTAAAATAATGTTGTTCCATTGATCCATTTGCAATTATCAGTAGATTAAAGCAGTTTTGGGTCCTATTTTGTTCAGTTGTTCTTTCATGTGATGTTGATTAAAACTACTCTAAGAACTGTTGCACAACAATGTTAATGCACTTAATGCCTATGTATGTTTCAGAGTGATTAAATTGGTGAATTTTCTATTGTGTTTATTTTACCACAATAAAAAGTAAGCCTCAAACTACTGTAATTCTAAATTCTGGGTGTAAATACAATGCTTCTAGCCTTCTGTAAAAGTTTCTTATCTCACTTTGGTGCAGATATAATCTTAGCTATCTAAATTCCAGTATTCCCATTAAAATATATATGCATGTCTGCATATGAGGAAGGTAGTAAGTCTGTATCATATTTTCTCAGACCATCAGCAATGAATATAAAAGACTGCCTTCATGTGCCAACTTGGACTACTTACAATCTGAAGAAGATACACACTTTCATAAATTTTTAAATTATTCATGATGCAGGTTCCAGGTTGTAATTAAATTATGGAACTCCCTATGTAGTGTTCTAACACCTAGAATACTATAGTAGATTTCTTTCCTTCTATGAAGGACCACTCTACTTTTTTCTTCCTGAACTTCTAGACACCTATTTTCTATTTGTTTTAGTCATGTAACATTCTTTATGAAAAGCTAGTCATCATCATTTGGAATTGATTTCTGTATAGTATTGACATGTATAACTAGGCAGCATAGCAGCTGACTTAATTAATGATAAGTAATGCTATATTACAAAGTTTGAAAAATCTATGACTTTGGGAATAGAGGTGAGTGGATGGCATGTAATCTGCGTCTGTGTATTGGGTTTCAGTATTATATTGCTTATAGCAATAAGTGATGGTTCCATTTGCGTTGGGAATGTTCTATTGCTTCTAATTATTAAAACAAGTAGTGTACTTCGATTATATCAAAAAACACTCATGATATTATCAGAACATTCAATTTTTTTAGGTGTCTAGGTTTTTAATTCAAGAACATCCAAATGGCAGTGTTAAGGATCAAGCTGATAGGGGTGGAAGGGCAGACATAATAATAAGTGGGGTTTTTTTCTCTTTACTGAACATCAATGAGAGGAATATAATTTTAAAATTTACATTTTATAAAAATGTTGGTTACTAGATTATAAAAAACTGTTAAAGACTTATTGCTTTCCTATCTTCTTATTTTCCACACAAAAAAAATCCTATGTGTTAAAATTTATTGGAAAATTATAGTCAACTTGAAACTTTAAAATTACTGTACAATGTGATATTTTATACTCAGATAAAGAACAGTCATCATCTGGATCTGTATTATCAAAATAATCTGGAGAAATGACTTACTATTTTTATTACATAAATATTAACACAACATAAATAAGTTGTTATATAATGAAAAAGAGAAGGTGCAGATGAATGGAAAGATAGTTAAATAGCTAGATTAAAAGGTACAGTTTTGGGGCACCTAGCTGGCTCATTCGGTAAAGTGTACAACTCTTGATCTCGGGGTTGTGAATTTGACTCCCACATTGGGTCTAGAGATTACTTAAAATTTAGGTCACTTGGGTGGCTCAGTTGGTTAAGCATCCTACTCTTGATTTTGGCTCAGGTCAAATCTCACAGCTTTATATCAGGCTTTGTGCTGACAACACAGAGCCTGCTTTGGATTCTCTCTCTCCCTCTCTCTGTCCCAGCTCTGCTTTAGCATGCTCTCTCTCTCTCAAAATAAATACATATTTTATAAAATAAGATAAAATCTTTATAAATAATAAATAAAATTAAAAATTAAAAAAAACAAAAGCTACAATTTTAAGGTGAACCAATTTTTGTAAATCTTGTTTCAAGCTATTTTAGCTTTTATAGTATAGTGTTGAGTGGAATAAATGAATTTGTATTACATTATTTTATCCCCATGTTATTAACTAGTAATATACTATTTCATCAATTTATTTTGAACAGTATTCTTAAAACTTACCATTAATATTATTTCTAGAGATTAATTTATTAGAAAAATTTAAAGACAGTTTTTAAAATTGGATTTTCATGGAGCTAAACACCAACAGACAGTCTAACAATGAGGATTTCTTCATATGTAATACTTAGAGGGCAGTATAATTTTCCATTCTTTTTCCTTATAATCTAGCCTTGGTTGTTGTGATTAAGTTGTATTTTACAGTTTTATCTTCAGTGGTGGATTTGCAGACTTGTGGAAGGAGTAAAAACTGTTCATCTAATAAATTTCTACACCCTATTCTTCTGTTTTAAACTATTAAAAACTGTGTAAAAAAGGAGAGAATTTGTATTTCTAGAATTTTTAAAGATGTACTGGATACTTACTACCTGATAGAAGTTAAACATCTACATTTCATGCTAGATTTAAAGAGGTTGGAAAACACATTTTCCTTAGCCATAAAGATATGTATACACTTTAGCATAAATAATTACTTCAGCATCAAAATTACATAGAAATAGAATACCTACAAAGTTCAGAATATGTGCTCAATAGTAGGATGTGATTGTTTATATACTCATGCTGTTCTCTTGACAGTTTTTATAATGGTTGCAAATTTGTAATGGTCACAAATCCGTAAGTGATGTCTTTATGACTGAAGATGAGAACAGAGCCCTGCTCCTCTGTATCTAATTACAAAAGGTCGTGTTTTAAAAAAAATATACAATGTAGAATTAAACTGGTATACTTTAAAAATACTTTGATGGAATGAAATTATAATATTATTAGTAGTCATTTTCCTCTTCAAAATGGTTATTTATACAAATGAACTGTTTAGTATTGTAAAAATTAAGATGAAAATCAGCAGAAAAACAGGACATTCAAAGACATTCATATATGTGCATTATGTAACATCAGAAAAAGAAAATTAAAACCCATTAACAATAAAATGAATATGTCTTTATTAATAAAGTTATCGTACCTCAAGTGAGTCTCTACATTAAATTTCTCAAATGTCTAATTGAGCTCCAGCTACAATTATAAACACACAGTTAAACAAAATGCATGTTTTAAGATGGTTCTTTTTTTTTATATATATTTTTTTTCAACGTTTATTTATTTTTGGGACAGAGAGAGACAGAGCATGAACGGGGGAGGGGCAGAGAGAGAGGGAGACACAGAATCGGAAACAGGCTCCAGGCTCTGAGCCATCAGCCCAGAGCGTGACGCGGGGCTCGAACTCACGGACCGCGAGATCGTGACCTGGCTGAAGTCGGAAGCTTAACCGACTGCGCCACCCAGGCGCCCCAAGATGGTTCTTAATACTAGCAATCTAGTGTGGTATAATGCCAATAGCAGAGAAGGCTAAATAGGAAATTCATTAATTATGCTCTGTTTACCATTTTATTGTCACATCTGATCATTAAGATGATATATCTTGACTACTCTCATTAGTACCTGAAAGTGAATCATAATGCAATTTAATTTAATCATCATATCAAAATTTCATATTTGTTCCTTTTCCGGAAAGAATAAATATGTTGACTTATTGATATCTAGAATGAATATAATTCATATTTCATTTAAATTATATATATCTTTCAAATTAATTTGCTTTTGAAAAACCGTTTTATCATAGAGAAACATTTTGCAACTTAAAAATTTTGCATTTATACTGAAAACTTTCATGTCTGTGTTCCATCTTTTACTAATCAAATTGTATTATTATTTGGAAATCTTGCCTTTAAATGAATTGCATCTACAACATATCCACACCCACCCAGTTTAATTATTACTATGACCTTGACATTTGTTGGATATTATTGAATATATAAGCAAATATACCATATAAATCATGAGTATATAAGGAAGGGGAAGATAGGCTATTTAAATAATTTAAAGTATTGTGATTTCAAAATTTGTCCTGATTATTAAGCATGCTTTAAATTGCACAGGTGACTAAGAAAGATTAGGAATGGATTTGTTATAGGAAGCTGTTCAAGTTAATGTCTCAGCTAGGTCAAACCCCAAGTCTTGAAAATTGTCAGTCTTGGGATTCTTAATTCATTGAATCAACTTTGTTCTGAAGTTGTACTGAAATCAACTTCCTAGAAGTGTTTAGAGGGAATTAAAACAGAGAAAGGAGAACTGGTTCATTTAATATTTATTCAACATAGGTTCTGAACTACTGCCATACCTTTATATATAGACAATGAATGGAGTCTCAAATTTGATTAAGATCTTTCAAATGATAGGTACTCAGCTATCATCTCTTTGAATGCTGCCTTGTGATACTTCTTACTGTTACTACTGTCCAGAGCTCTGTTTAAATGCAGGTCAAGAATTCTCACTATTTCCTCCATGTAATGTAATCCCTCTATACAATTCTGGGCAGGAATATAAATATTTGGGGGGGGGGGGGGCATTCTTCCAGTTCACTGATTCTTTCATCAGTTTTATATAATCTACTACTTCACTTATCAATTCAAAAAAGTCTAGCCAGGGGCGCCTGGGTGGCGCAGTCGGTTAAGCGTCCGACTTCAACCAGGTCACGATCTCACGGTCCGTGAGTTCGAGCCCCGCGTCGGGCTCTGGGCTGATGGCTCAGAGCCTGGAGCCTGTTTCCGATTCTGTGTCTCCCTCTCTCTCTGCCCCTCGCCCGTTCATGCTCTGTCTCTCTCTGTCCCAAAAAAATAAATAAACGTTGAAAAAAAAATTAAAAAAAAAAAAAGTCTAGCCATAATTTAAAGATGCAAAATTAAATTTCGTTTTTTTCAAAATTTTCTTCTATTTCTTCAGGAAAAATATTGTATTTGTTTTATTAAATTTCCTTCTGATGATTACATAGCTGAAATCTTTGTATGTCTATTTCTGCTGTTGTTTATATTAGTTTTTGTGTATGGTGCCTTTGTGTGTATGTGCATGTCTGCGTGCATGCGCATGCGTGTGTGTGAAGTTGTTTTTCTTTGTTGAAGGGTTCAGTATCATAGTGAGGTACTAATTTTCTTTTGAACTTTGTTTATAGGCTTCTTTATGTCCTGGGTTGAGAGATCATATGACGGTGTTTCTTCTGCCTACCTAAATTATGTTCTTTCAAATAACTTAATTTTGGAACATGCCCTGTAAAGTGAATTTTGGCAGATTTGGAGGATTAAAGTTTCAAATGGTACATGTAGTTTTTCTTTTCCCCTTGATGCAATGTCAAAACAGATACTGATAATATTCTAGGTTGTCAACATCTTTAGAGGACACAGTTTGAGAAGGATTGGGTAAAGAATGTTGTATGTCTTGTCCTCCCTTATTTGTTTGTTTTAGGGGATAAGTTCCAGCTCTTATGGGAATTTCTTGTTAGTTTCCATATCTTGGGTGCATCTTGTTACAGTGTCTGTCTTCTGCATCTGTACATTGTGTCAAAGCTGTGGCTCAAGATCTTAGATTTTGTAGAAACACTCAGTGAGAATGCTGGGATTGGTACTTCTTATTTCCCTGGTCTCTGGTTTTCAGGTTTTTTTTTTTTTTTTTTGAGATTTCCCATGTCTTTATGTTTATGGTAATTCATCAATGAATTTAAAATTATTTCTTTTTTAAAACATTTTATCCAAAGTTTTTGTGTCCTCAGTCAGTAATTAACATTAATCTCTAAATATATATATTTTTATAAAATAAATTATCTTATAACAAATTCTACCATCTAAAACCAGAGGAATGTGTGAATTTGGAGAAACAATTTAAGCACTGACTTTTGAAAACTGGTCCTATATTTTATTCATTTTACTATAGTAACTTTGATTTCATGATTACTATGGAAACGAGGTTCTTACAAAATTTAAAAACATGTTACTAAAGCCACCCACAATAGGTAGTAGTCAACAGAATAAAATTGTCCAAAAAATAGATTTCCAACTAGATTATAAAAATAAAATAAATGAAAAAGTCAAAACAATTAGTCACATGCTAAATTATATAATTTTCATTAAATATTTTTCTTATTGAACCATATGTCTAGTTTATGGGAAAAAATTAAAAGCGAATTATTTTTAAATCTTTGACTTCCAATACATATCAGTTCATTCAAATTAACAATTTATAATTTGTTAACCTGAGAATCTCACATGCAAGAGATTTTCAGAACAATTAAAAGTATTAAACTTACATCCATAAACATAGGTGAATTAATTTATGTGCATTAACTATATGACCATACCTGAAAAAAACATCTGTATGTCAGGGGTATCATTAGGTGACTCTTACTACATCAAATATAAAATATTAATTTATCTATTAAAGTCATGTATATAAAGAATATGTAGAAACGTCAACAATTTAATAATATTAATAATACAGTGTTATGGAGAGGAGGCAACCTTTAAAATGTAAAATATATTTCCATATAAATTTATAGGAAGAAACAAAAAAATGAAAATATTTATGTTGGCATTGTGAGGTTGTGTATGCTTTTAAAGCATACATCATATATTATGATTCTATTCTTATAATCAAGATAACCTTGATATAAATTATGTCTAACTCAAGAGAAACTTAATCAAGATTTACTATTTTTTAAAAAATGTCCATTTGACATATAGAACTTTAAATATCTGCTCCAAATTGGTTAGCTTACAAATTCATGTAATGATTATGTAGCATAACTTGACATATGGACCAGTTATCATTTCTAGAATAGGGTCTTTAGGCCAATTTATAAAATCAAATTTACAAAATTAAAGTTCTAGGGAGATTTTCCTGCATTTTTCAAATCTATATATGTAAATTTCACAATAAATTAGATTGATGACCAAAAGGAATAAATCAATATACTGAGAGTTGTTAGATGGTCAAATAGAAAACAGTTGCATAAAAATATACAACTAATATGGGGCCCCTGGGTGGCTCAGTAGGTTAATCATCCGACTTCAGCTCAGGTTATGATCTCGCCATTTGTGAGTTATAGCTCTGCTTCATGCTCTGTGCTGACAGCTCCAGGCCTGGAGCCTGCTTCAGATTCTGTGTCTCCTTCTCTCTCTGCCCCTCCCCCACTCATGCTCTGTCTCTCTCTCTCAAAATAAATAAACATTAAAAAAATTAAATATATATATATACACAAATACTTTGAATTACAATTTCAACTTTATATACCATTGAAATGGAAAACCTATCTATGTTAATCATAATGACTATAAAATGTTATATTATCCAAACTTCAATGTTAAAAATAATAAATTCAGCACATTAATCTCTAATCTGTTTATTGATAACAATTGCACTGAATATTATGGGATTGGTGTTTTCATTCTAACTTTTAACCATCAGGTTTTCTGCACTGCAGTAGGTTCCAATATACTCAAGCTAAAATTTAAGTGACTGATCAGGACTAGTATGTTCCATTCCTAAGGGATTTTCTACTTCTCCTACATTTATAATCTACACCTAGACAAGATCCTAAAGATAATTTATTTACTTCTATTCAGAAATTTGAAATCTGAAGTCCAGAAACAGGCAGTGACCTGTGCAAGGTCATTAGCTATGAAGTCATAGAGTGAAGACTCCTCCATTCTCCATTTTAATAAGGGCAAGAAATCTAAGTTAAACACCTGCCCTGGTTATTTACAAGAAACTCTTGATGCCAGACCTTTTCCTCTAACCTTTTACTATCTCAAGGGAATATCATATAGAAATATAAGGAGGTATAATACAGTGCTTTGTGTGTTTTGTGGTTCCAAATTAAAAAGAAAAAGAGAGCCAAAATTCTTTCATTTATGAAAGAATTGCTTTTAAATGCAATTCTACACAAAAGAAATATTAACAGAAAATTCTAAAGATATAAAAACCCAAGGTTAGTTTGCTCATCTATCACTTATAATGGAAGCTATGCAACTAATGATCCATTCATCATTCTGAAAATCTACTTCCAATGTATTAGGCTGCTAAATGCCTGGAGATCCAGGGAACTGGAGTGAGGCTATTGTATTAAAATAAAGTACTTTAAAGTTGGGAAGTATGAAAAATAAACTCTTTAAAATTACCAAGATCTCTGGGAGAAGTATAAATACATTCTTAAATATGTAATACATGAATAAAATAAGCCATTGAAAATATAAATTTTAAAAATGTTTGATTATTAAAATGGATGAAAACATGAAAAAGAAGTATTATTTGGTATTTTGTACAGATTAGATTTAATAAATATGTGATTCAAAGTTAAGAAATATATTTTTGGGGGTGCCTGGGTGGCTCAGTCAGCTAAGCACCCAACTCTTGACTTTTGTTCAGGTCGTGATCCCACAGTTTATGAGATCGAACCCCACGTCAGGCTGTTCTCTAACAGCACGGAGCCTGGTTGGGATTCTCTCTCCCTCTCTCTCTCTCTGCCTCTCCCCTGCCTGCTTGTGTGCCCTCTCTCTCAAAGTAAATAGATAAACTTAAAAAAAAAGAAACATATTTTTAGTCTGTGAAAACATTCTAACAACTATACCACTGTTGAATTAAAGCATATTTAAATTTGGCATAACTTCAGATAATTTTTTAAATAGTGCTGGATAGTATAATATATGGTATTATAATACTTTATGAAATATTAGCAACCATTCAGGCATCCCAAACCAACCTGTAATCTGCATACATTTCTGGGTTTCTTTGAATTTAGTGTGTCTTTAGGCAGTAAAAACAAATTTTAACCTTTACCTAAGCAAAGCATAGATAGGAATCTACACCTCATTTCACTCTCCTTATCCTGCAGCAAAAACAAAACAATACTGGAAAACAAGCATATATTTGGAGTTACCCATTATTGCACTAGATTTCAAAACTGTAAATGTGTTAAGGTGTACCATGTTTTGTCTGCTTCATTAACATATTATCCTAGGCCCCTGGTATAACATCTTTAACTATAATTGATTCCGCATTTTTTTTACTTTTTTATTTATTTTAAGTGTGCAAGAGGGAGAGAGGAAGACAGAAAGGGAGACAAAATTCCATGCGGGCTCTGCGCTGTCAGTGCAGAGCCTGACTTGGGATTTGGGGCTCGAACTCATGGACCATGAGATCATGACCTGAGCTGAAATCAAGAATCAGATGCCCAACAGACTGAGCCACCCACCCAGGCTCCCTAATTCTACATTTTTTTAGTGAGACATTTAACGCTAACTCTGGAAGCTTTTTCAATATATTTAACAATCAGAATAACACGGGCACTGATCGAATAAAATATATACAGGCAGCACTTAACTTCCACTTGGTACATAGTTAATACCAGGGTTGAAGGCAGAGATTTATCCACATTTTCCTGATGAATTAAATGGAATTTGGAAAACAATAATCAAGTTGTTAAATTGATAATTTGAGTTTTAATCTACAGATTTATTTTTTCCTTCCAAAAGTAGATAATTTTGATTTATGAAACATAATGTACCCCCCAAAAAAAACCCAAACCCATTTTCCTGTACTGAAATAAAGGTAGATACCGTATTAACCTAGTAAGAATTTGACTTTATGATTCACTGAGGCAGTCCACTTGCATTTTGGAGAATGTGAATATGAAGTTATTTGGATCAAGCAAATAGATTTCTATGAAAAGGGGCAAAGTATATAAAGAGCTGACATAGAAGTAGGCCTATAAAATCAAATAAAATTAAAGATTCAGCAGCTACCTAGTTGCCTTAGAAACTTTATTAAATAAAAACAGAATGCCAGACTTGACAGAACATCTAGTACCGACACTGATGTTGGAAATTGGATACTTCTACAAGCGGTTAGTAGAAATAATGATACAGCATTTTTGCAAGTAAATAAGGAAGTATCTATCAACAATTTTTAAATGTTTGTACACTTTACTTCAGTAATTCAGTATTTCTAACATATTTTGAGTAGGCATTTCCAACAAGGTATAAATACGACCTAGTTTTTCCAATATAATTGGAAATTATACTTCCAATAAATGAGTTTAACTATATTCTGCTAAAATATCCTTTACTTAACTTTAATGACCACTTTGGCAGATTCTACTACATTTGGTAAGCTTTAGTTATTACACTAAGTATCATTTGGTTTTAATTGTCAATCTAATATTCAAATGAAATTTCCAAACTACCTTAAAACCTCTTTCTTACCCTCAGTGAATCCATTTAATTGGAATAAGAAAAGGTAAAGGAAAGGAAGGCAATTAAGTACCACTTTATTTGGCCAGAGTTGTAGCCTTTTAGTCAATATAGAATCTTTTCAGTCTCCTGTTCACACTTATGGATGCCTTCATGTAGCAGATACATTGAGTATTGGGACTAAATTTTTAGAAAGATAATGGTTGGCTGTTTTATTGCATGATTCTCTGATGTAGACTATTCAAATGAAGTTTAAACTTCTCTTTTATTTAAAAAGTTTATATATTTGTTTTGAGAGAGAGACTGAGAAAGAGAGAATGCAAGCGGGGGGAGGGACAGAGACAATCCCAAACAGACTCTGTGCAGTCAGGCGCCGCACTACTCAGAACTCTAACCCATGAAACCATGAGATCATGACGTGAGCCAAAATCGAGTCATACCTCAACCAACTGAGCCACCCAGGCATCCCAAAGCTTAATCTTTTCTACCCATCCTCAGTTTTGCTTACCAGGAGACCTTCCCAAATATCTTCCTTCTGATAGATCAATTTTCCTATAGGCACTCCTCTTGAGTAAAGCTTCAGAAAAATGGCCCAAGTCTAGTTTCCTTTCTTGGTATCTACTTGACCATTAGGAAAACTCCTGCATTGCTATTCCCAACAGTGAGTTTGTACCCTACATCAAATTCACCCCCTGCCTCTATCCTGCTACCTCTCTTAATTCTTCTGTAATCAGGGGCAGATAAATCGGTCTTTTGCTTCAGTAGAACATTCACCTAGAAATGGAATGTCCATTTTTTACAGTTTTTTTTTGTAAAAATAAAATAAGTAAAATAAAATAAACTAAGAACAATATGAATGTTGAATATGAGGGGTAGAGTTGGAGTTAGTTTTACTCTGAAGCTAAACTTTGGAGTTCCAACCCTATCCCCATCTGAATGGATCCTGACCATGTATGCACATAACAGTCATAATTTTTTGTAAAATTTGCAAAATTAAGATATTTAAATGCAGTTAGTTAAGACTATTATTCCTTTTCAGCTTCCTTAGTATATCTGACATTGAGCTGTATGAATTCTGATGGTTACAGAAAAAAAATAACATGGATGATCATCACTGTGATAGTGAAATGGACTGAGGAAAAAAATGTATTGAAGTTATAAAACTGATATTTCCCAAATTTCAAATTCTTCACGAAGTCAGTTAATAGATCAAAAGTGTAAACTGCTTATAGAATTATGTAGCTCAGTACCATGTAGCAATAATTTCAAGAGTCATTTTAATTACTCTTTGGTTATTCCTTAATTTCTGATTAATTTTGTATATTTTTAAATTTTATTTTAGAGAGAGAGAAAGTGAGCGGGGTGAGAGGGGCAGAAGGAGAGAGAGAGAGAGAGAGGAAGAGAGAGAGAGTGATAGAATCCCAAGCTGGCTCCATACTGAGCACTGAGCCCAATGTGGGGCTCAATCCTACAACCCTGGGATCTTGATCTGAGCTGAAATCAAGTCCAACCCTCAACTGATTGAGCCACCCAGATACCCCTAATTTTGTATATTTTAAAGAATGTTCAATTACACCAAAGTTCAGTTACAATAGAAGAACCTTAACCTTGTGGGAACCAACACTTAATCTGTGTGGTCTGCAGACTAATAACCCTGTATTTCTATATTGTATTATATTGTATTGTGTCCATATACTAATCTCTAAAACCTGTGAATATATTAACTTATATGGGAAAGCGACTTTTTATGTGTGATTAAGTTAAGTATCTTCATATGGGGACATTGTCGTGGAGTATCTGGGTGAGACCCATGTGGTCATGGGGTTCTTGTAAGAAAAAGAGACAGGACAATTAGAGGCAGAGAAGGAGATGTGATGACAGAAGCTGATGTGGGAGAGGAGACAGATTTGAGGATGTTGCACTTTAGCTTTGAAGATGGATAAAGAATGCAGGAAGCCTGTATTCTCTAGAAGCAGGAGAATCTCTTTTCCTGTTAATGAAATGGATTCTCCTCTAAATCTTTGGAAGGAACACAGCCCTGCCAACAAATTTGATAGAAGCTATGTAAGACCAATTTCAAGCTTCTGACTTCCAGAATTGTGAGGTAATAAATTTGTGTTGTTTTAAGCAACTGAGTTTGTGGTATTTTGTTAAAGCAGAAATAGGAAAATTATAAAACAGAAAATTTTGTGGTGTTTGTCAGCACTAAATTTTCATTTATTATGTTCTTCAATGAAAATATCCATATTGTTCAAATTTTGTGTTAATATTTTATATTGTTTTTATTTAAAACAAAGTCATATAACATTAGACCTACATAAATTGGATCTTTCATTGCATAGAAGAGTGGTTAAATTTTATACCATATTTTTTGTTTTTTTTAATAATTAAATACAGTGCTCTAATGATCAAATAGATATCATTCTTGAAGAAAGTACTTGGGAAAGACCTAAAGCTTTTGTAAATTATTTGTTTAAATTGTACACACACTCAACAAGACAGTTTATTTTGTTTCACAATATAAGCATTTCTTCATTTAAAACAACTATCTATCGTCTAATGCTAGAAAGGACTTCCTATGAAAGTTTAGCAATTTAGTCAAGCTAGTAGCTCCACGTCAAGGATAAGGACTATCATGGCAGTAACAATAGAAACCTGTCTACTTGTTTTTATTTAGAAGTCATTAAGTATTACAGCAAAGTTACTAGTTACTGCTGTTTGAGGTACTATAATCATCTTGCAAGGAGAGTCAAGTATGGAAAGTAACACAATAATAATGAATCTTATATAGCAAAGGTATTATTAAAGAACGCAAATAAAACATGTTCTCCACAATATTACCCCTTATACTTTAGTAAATCTGGATTAGTTAAAAATAAGTTGAGCGTAATGGTGTTGATTAATTTGACAATTCAGTATCCCATTCTTAATTGATGAAATATTCTGACTTAATTAATTATTTTCTATATTGTATTATCTTTATTAAAATCCCTAGAGCAAAAGTGTCCAAGAGTTTTCTTATTGAGAATCCTAATGCTTCTTTATCCTCTTGCCTTTCTAAAAGTGTTTTCTCTATTTGTTTGCTTGCATGCTGGTTTTTTAACACACCACAATCTTCAACGGGTTATTTAAGGTCACAGACTTGCATACACTTATTGAAATAGTTGATAGATAATTATATGTTAAGGAAATAATAAGAAACATTATTAATTCTCAATTATTGTCTCTGATCCTTTTTCTTTCGAAAAAGGAACACTTTGTTGCTATATTTCCACTGTGTTTAAAAAGTTGAAACGTTCAGATTTGTATTTTAAGTTATTTTATCTTACTTATTTGGTTTTATAATTCTAAAATGGATTATTAAAAAGCTTGAAGCAAGTAAAAATTATTTTTAATATATCCAAGTAGCTTTTAATTTTTGTTTGTGTATGGACACATACACCCACTATATAAATTATACAGAAGGAAAACAAGTTGTCAGTGAACATTAGTTAAGACTTAAAAATTGTAAATGTCTTTATCCAAACATTCATTAACTCAATGCCTAAAATGGAATTTTATTTTGACTGTTCTTTCATTAAAACAAAACCAGTACTATGCCAGTGAAACACCTATAAATTTAAGCTTGATTTCTTCTGTGTTATTTTTTGACCGTCATACAATATAATTTAAATTTTTTTTAATGTTTATTTATTTTTGAGAGAGAGAGAGAGAGAGAGAGAGAGAGAGAGACAGAGCATGAGTGGGGGAGGGGCAGAGAGAGAGGGAAACACAGAATCCAAAGCAGGCTGCAGGCTCTGAGCTGTCAGCCCAGAGACCGACATGGGGCTTGAACCCACGAACCGTGAGATCATGACCTGAGCCGAAGTTGGACATTTAATTGACAGAGCCACCCAGGCGACCCATAGAATGTAATTTAATATATTCTCACTTTTCCATGTTAACATATGGCATTTTCTCTTACTTTATTACTTCTTAAATTAATTTTCACTTTGTATTCACCATCTTTGAAAGTGACCATTATTTTTGTATTAAATCTACATGTACAGTTTTCTAGCATAAAATTTCAAAGTTATTTCTACTAAACTTAGACATTTTTCAGTGTTTTCTGTAAAGATTTTATTGACAACCTATGAAAAGCATTATTATGAATGGCTATATATTGAACATATAATAATATTATTTTAAGAATATGCAAAAATATTCTGTATAGTGTTTCTCGTCTTTGTTGAATACAGAAGCATGGACAAAGCTCTAAAAGGAAATATTTCCTATGGAAGAATCTATTTATGCTCTCTGATCATAAATTTAATACATTATTTATGTTATCTTTTCCCTATCTGCACTATTTCAGTTCAGATATGCCATTGACATTGCCAACATTAAAACTGGGCATATATGTAATCTTCATTTTTAGGATAAAGAGCAAGAATTGAGGAGAAAGATTTCCCTGTGGCCTGAAGGTTGTTAGTCACACAAATGTTAGTCACTGCTCATTTGATCCTTAGTGAAGCAGCCTAAAAGCAAAGACACTCTAGTAACAATACGTACCCTATATACTATAATAACAGACACATACCAGTGAAATCTTGGTTTCTAATCCATTTCCCACTAAAAGGAACTGGGACACCTCAGAGAAATGACTAATCCAGAGCTGGGTCAGGGAAAATATGAGATGAGTCTGGAATATTTTATTATGAAAGAAATGAACAAGGTGTTCAAAGAAATGGTGGAGGAATATGACAGACACGGGCCCGTTTGAAGAGACTCACACTGACTAAACCTGGAAACAAAATTGAACCTCGAAACAAAGACAGTATTGACAATAATTAATTAAGAACCATTTAGAAAGAGTCATTGGGTGCCAGAATTTGCTGCACGTTGGAATCACCTGAGGATGTTTGAAAATAAGGATGCCAGACTCTCACCCTGGACAGTTTTTACTGGTATGAAGAGCGAATGGAACATATTTTTTTTTCTAAAAATTCACCGTGAAATTACAAATAATTGGAAAAAGAATAATAATATTTTTCGAGAATGTATGTTCTTTTTTTAAATATTTGTCTTAGAAGTAGAGGAGGTTTGGCTTTTTTCCCTAGCTTTTGCACTGATAAGATCAAGAAACTGATATCCTCAACATTTACATTTGAGCAATATCAAACCAACATTTTGGGGAAAGTTGGAACATTTTCATAATTCTAAAAATGACTTTTTCTATGGTTTTTGTCAAAGTACATCTTGTGTTTTCAAAGGCTCCAGTGGATTGTGAGAAATCAGATGTACAGAGTAATATGATACGAAGGGTTAAATAACTTATCTTTTTTCTCCATTTCTTTCATTTCCCTCACTTGCCCTATTTCTAGAACATAATAGTCTTGAACTTTTAGTGTTCATGGTGTTTTTTTTTAATAATGTATTTCAAAGGCACTACTTTGGTACTTAAAGGTCAATTTTATAAAAGATTATTCAAGTTAATTCCATTTTTCATTTATCTTCTATGATTTATTTTTAACCTCACCTGTTTTTACTAGAAATTATATCATGTTATTTCCTGTTCTAATTCTTAACACTGAAATTATCTTGTGTATATGAAACTATAAGAAAACTAGAGAGGTCCTGAGATAAGAATGTGATATATATTTCGATTTTCTCTATCTCCCAACTAAGTGCATGGGCTATGACACTGCACAGGAGATGGGCTCAAGGGGTGTGAGTGAGTGTGTGTGTGTGTGTGTGTGTGTGTGTGTGCGCGCGCGCGCACGCGCATTTCCCTGATCATAATGAGAAATGTTCCAAAACAATCTTTCCACTTAACCTATTCTTTTTCTTTGTTCTTTTTTTCAATGTTCTCTTCTGTATTCAATTCATAATGCTTCCAGTTAGGAAGGTGTTTTAATTATCAAAGTCCATACTTTTCATGATTATCAAAATTAAGTTCTTAAATACTTTGGACTGTTAAAGACATTAGGAAACATCTTACATTTAAAAATGTGGTTTATTTTCTAGGGTACTACTTTTTTTAGAAGTTATACATCAGATACTTTAGATCAGAATCATTTCATTCCTAATATACACTATTGCTGTTGAATTTAATGGCATTTAAAAATAATGTGTAAAATATTTTTAAATTGCTACATAATGATGTAACCATGTGATTTTAGTCATTTTTGAAATAATATCAATTTCTTAACCTGCAAGTTTTTCAAGTATGTCTTATTTCATTTTTAATTGCAGTGAATGGAGTTTAAAATTAAAATCTACTTTTAGAACTAGGGGCATTTTTCACTTAAGAGACCAATTTTGATGTGCTGTAGGTGGTTCTTTCAGAACTCATGATAATTATATAGTAAATGAGGAGAAGATAAGATGTAAATTATTTCATGAAATATTTTCCCCAACCTTGGAAGATATTTTAGGCAGAAGGAAATTTAGTACTATCCTAAAAAATGCATAATGTTTACAATGACAACTTGATGCTCTCTGGGGAAAGAGACTTAGGAGAACATTTTTAATAATGCCTGAATGATTATATTTCACACTCTTCCATATTTGCTAAAAAGACTGTTTCTGTTTAATAACTAGTTGACATTTTATTACTGTATTCCAACTATAAAAATGGAATAATGTAGTATTATCATCTGAAATGAGTTATGGTCAGGTTTCTAATGTGCTAATAATTTTGTTTAAAGCAGGAATGAGAGCAGTGCAGTAACTTAAAATAGATTTATGTTGTGTTCATTTCTACCTAGAATTAATATGTTATAAAATACTCTGCAGGCATAATACATTCTTCTCTGTATTTTTAGAAAATAACATTTTTAATAGATTTAAGAATTTTATTGTGCTTAACAATAATTAAGCTATTTTGTTTGAACTAACCATTTTAATATAACCTTGAAAAAGCTGTAACCAATGTTTCTCTGGACACAGTAGCCTCAGGGAGCAACAAACTCATAGAAGCAGGAATCAAACCAATTTTCTAATCTGGTACTCACACGCAAAAAAAAATAAGACATCCCTACTCCTTCATCCTACTCGGTACCATTTTGTTCTGGACTCCTTGGCAACTGAAGAATGGGGTCCTCCTTCACTACCACTTCTAATGATGGTTATGGGCGTTCCTAGCCAGTTAGATTCGTGAATATTGGAAAGAGCCTATCAAGGATTCCTCTCATCTGGAATTGGTTGTATGGATGTCCTGCCTCCTGCAGAACTTGGCACTGCTCCCCATGGCTGCATGCTAATTATTATCCCTCTGGAAGTCACAGGTTCTCTGATGGTTTCTGTGCAACAATGTAGAGCTGCTCAGTGTGCTCAGATCTCTCAGGGATTTTGACAGTATAGCTCTTCCATCTTAGCGTTTATTCCAGCATTTATTCCACATATGGATGTGAACAGTTGAGGTATGATTAGAAAGCAAACTGAATGACAGACTGGGAATTTCGAAAGTCACTCCTATCTGATGGCAAGCAGACTTAGTATATGGATCAAGTTTGGATTATGGTTCATTGTCTACCTATGAGCCAGCAGTCACGTACAAAATTTGAGTGGCTCCTATTCTGGGTCCTTGCTTCATGGACACATCACAATGAGTGATTTATGAAATAAGTTAGATCTTTGAATATTTTTGATCATTTCATGGGTATTCTTTAAAGTGCATACAAACTTCAAAATTTGAAGTTCAAAAGAATTTGCATCGGATTTTAGTTACACTGTTGAGTGTATAAGTTTGGTTATAATATAGAGCCCAAAATAATTATTACCAAATGTATATAATATAGAATTTACTAGATTCAACATATATAACTGTAAGTCACTTTTCTTAATGTGTTACCACTAAATGTGGCTCAGAAAAATCACCACTTCCAATGTTCAGCCTCCAATTTTCTCATTATTTTGTGAGAAGAAAGAAGAATGGATACTTCAAAGGTACAAAAATGATGCATATTTATATCTTCATCCTATCATTTCTGCTTCCTATCCACCTTTCATATTCCCAAAGGCCTCATGCTCACATTTACCTTCCCTTATTCTTCTTCGTGAGTCCTTAATTACAGTGAAGTAAATTCAGAACAAGATTTAATCATAGGCACCTAATTCTACCTTAAAGTTATACCTTATACTGCTTGAATATGGACCCTAAACTAGGAATCTCAGTAGTAGCTGGAATGATATGACAATAGAATCATTATTTAATTTTTATATCTTAAAATGTATTTCTCTCTAATAAATTTTATTTCTTGACAGGATATTTCCTCATTATAATCAAAGATTTAAATGTTACTAAAGTACTAATAGACCAAAGGAAATCTTTCACGATGCTGTTTGAAAAACTTAGGTTACAAAAAATGGGCTTTAAAAAAACCTGAGGAATGATGAATAATAATGTCACCTGCATTACTTAACTTGGAAGATTGCCTTTTAATGTGAAAATTTTTATGGTTAAGTTAATTAGAAGATGAAGTGCTTTAAGGAAAATAAAATTCACATAATTACAACCCATCTTCTATGTTCTCCAAACAGTGAAACATGTGGGTATGTTCATAGCATAGAGTTGTACGTGTAAAAAGTGTACTGCTTGCCATTCCCTAGAGAGAAGATGGTTTAAATAGCAACCCCAATTCTTGCCTTTCTCAGCCTAAAGAGTGTTCCACCTGAAACTCCTATGTCTTCTGGTTTTCACTATCACTATGAGAACTGAGTCCAGTTTCTATAACGTGGCCTACAAGGTTTTCAGTGATTTGGAAAGGGCTGATCTCTTAAGCTCCCCTTCTTCCTCTAGCTTCATACTTTATCTTATCAAGGTTCTAATCATATTTTGTATAAGTTTACAAGAAGTGATATATAACCCCATCCTTGGGGAACAGATGCTTATTGCAGTTTGTATCCCTCCATGGCACTTCAGCCACGACAGGCCCTTGAGGAACCCCCAAGCCTGAGGAGATTGAGTCATCTATTCTTGAAGTGTAACCTAATGCTGAAGTAGTATAATCCTTCTCTAACACTCTGTTCTGAAAGACTTTGGGGAAGCTTGGAACCATAAGTCTTTGTAATGAAGCTCTCTTTGCAATTCTCTGTATACTTCATTCATATTTTTCTCTTCCTTCATGCACTTGCTTATGCTGTTCTTTCTCATTGAAGCATACTGTCACAAGCTTGATTTTTACCTATTTGCTAAATATCTTTTAGAACTCAGTCCAAGTATCACTGTCTCTAGGAAGTTGTTTTTAAACTTTGAAGAGTCATGAGAGGAACTTCCTCAGTAACAGCAAAATACACTTCGTAAAACTCTGCCATTGTTCATAATATACAGTTTTATGAGTCTTCCATTTTCGTGCTCCACTGAATATTGATATTCTTGAATAATGTGCATTTGTTCAATTTACTTTTAGTTTTTTAGCAACTAATGCAGTTATCAAGGAGTGGCTTTTAACTGAATGGATGAAAACACAAGACTAGAGATAATAATAATAACAACAACAAGTTGTCAGACTTGACATATTTTAATATTAATCTGTATTTTAAATATTGATTTGTTAGATTTTTGTTTGGGGGAGGATGGAAAAGTAGAGACAAGGGTAATTGATTTAAGCATATAAATGTGGTCTTATTAATCTCATAGACCTGAACTCAAATATGTGTTAAAATACACCAAATGAACACAATTCTAGGAAATGAACATTAACATGTTTATGAAAATGATAAAAGATGGTAATCTTTATTTCTTATTTCATTATTTTTATATTAAATGTAATTTATTGTCAAATTGGTTTCTATACAACACCCAGCACTCATCCCAACAGGTTCTTATTTCATTACTAAAATGTTACACTTTTACATAAAGGGCTTTGGTTCAGGATTTAAAATTTTTTAAATTGATTTCTCAGGTGGCTTCATTCTGAATTCTATAAATATTTAAGACAGAAATAGTACCAACATCACACAATGTCTTTCATAAGGTGAATGGGGAAGAAATGCTTCTCAACTTATTTTAGGTAGACAGTGTTTCCTAGTTAGGTTACCCAACTGGGCAAAAACAATACAAGAAAACTATAGACCAATATCTCTCATGAACATAGATACAGACATTATTACCAGCTGTTAGCAATTGAATACATCAACAAATTAAAAAGGATATGTAATGATCAAGTAATGACTAAGTGAGGTTTATCCTAGGAATGCAAGATTGGTTAACGAATAAAAAGTCATTGAATTCACCTTACTAGAATAGGGAGAAAAACATAAAATCATCATAATAGATATAGAAAAATGTTTGGACAAAGTTGAAAATTAACTTTTGATTATGGCTGTAAACAAGTAGAATGGAAATTCCATATCCTGAAAAAAAGACATCTATGAACACTTGACAATTAACATCAGACTTACAGATGAAAGACTGACTTATTTTCCCCTAAGTTTGGCAGTAAAATGAGAATGTCCACTCTTCCTACTTTTATTCAATACTGTACCACTTGGTAATATGAAATATAAACAACAGATACATGGAACAGGAGGCATAGATCTGAAAACATTGTGCTGACAAAAGCATTTAGACACAAAGTGTAATCTATAGTGACAGAAAGCAGATCAGTTGTTGCCTGGGGCCAGATGTGGAATTAACTAGGAAGAGAAACAGAGGAACTTTTGGGAGTTATGGAAGTGTTTTATGTTTTGATTGTGGTAACTATCTAGCAGTTGTATACATTTGTGAAAACTCATGGAAAATGTATGCTTAAAATGAGTGTCTTATCATATATAAATTATACCTCAAAATGGTTATTTTTTAAAAAAGAAAATGCATTGTTTCATGTTATAGAAAATACCTATATACTCAAAGATATCAGTGCATTTAATAACAGATTATTTGTCTTTTTATGTTTATTTTTTTTATTTTGAGAGAGAGAGAGCTCAAGCAGAGAGGCAGAGAGAGAGGGGGAGAGAGAGAATCCCAAGCAGGCTCTGCACTGTCAGCACAGAGTCTGATGTGGGGCTTGAACTCACAAATTGTGAGATCATGACCTTAGCTGAAACCAAGAGTCTGATGCTTAATGAAGTAAGCCACCATGGTGCCCCAGATTATTTTTTTGATAACAGATTATTTCTGAAAGAGCATACCCAATTATTTCTTAAATATTAAGAATTTGTAATTCTGCCATGATAACTTCTAGCATGTATCTTATCTTTATAATATTTTTACATTACATTTTTAGATTTTAATTGCAATATAGTGCAGTGATTGAAAATGTTTTCCTTCATCAAAGAGATAAGCTCTTTACGGCAGGTTTTCTGCCTTTGTTGATTGCCTAGGATTAGAAATCAAATATTCCACATTAATGTAAATTAGATATTTTACCCCAAATTTGCCAGAACAATGACAGAATAAGTCAAAGTCACAATTCCTCTGTCTGATCTCATAATCTGAGATGCCCTCTCCTTTAGCTCTTAATGTCTGCTTGTTTTCAACACACACACACACACACACACACACACACACACACACACACAGGATATTCTTCCCTTTTACATGGCTAAGGATTCTCTTTCTGTGCATAAAGGCCTCCAACAACCTACAAATTGCAATGTTTGCTGGCACTGTTGTTTTTTCTTGATACTAATTTTAAATATATAATTCCATACTTGTGTTTTGCTTTTCTTACTGATGTTTTTATGGTATTAAATTGTTTTAATGGGTTCTAACTTCATTACTTACTAAGAGAAACAATGTTTCCTTTTATTTGTTCCTAGTTTGTTCTTAATCTGTCCTCAAGTGGCCATCATTTAACATTCTTGCCCTACACTCAAAGCCTTTTCCCTCCATTCCTTTTACTTTCCTTTTAATGGATATTCTTGAAGTCATGGAGGGTTTATTATACTCTTTATAATAAGAGGATGATGCTTCCTATTTGCTTTCAAATACTCTTTTTAAAGTTCAAAGTTTGCTTGGCTCTTTATGCCAATGTCATCTTAAAAATAAACTGTAATAGTTTCCAAACTGCATTACCTCAAATATATCAGGAAAAAGAACTGTGGAAGTCAGATAATATATTTAATTCCCTCCCCCTCTTTTCTGTCTTCTTTTTCCTTCTCTCTGCATTATCTGTGTAGGCATATGGCAACCAGTTGCTCAGTGAGCCAAGTTTCATTAGTGACTCTGGCAACATCCCCAACTCATTCTTCCTACTACACCAGTCTTATACAAACAACTTGGGCGTCACAATTATAGAAGCTCTTGTGTGCCAAAGATGGGAGACGTCTGAAGAGCTCACACCTGAGAGCACACTCTCAATTCTTGTCCCCATATTCTTATAATCTAGATTCTTTTCATGTGAAAATCAAGATGATTTAGAATGATGGCCTTCAAATGTTCTTGGTATGATCGTGGTGAGTGGTGTGATATAGTTAAGAGAATTTACATGATCTGATATGTGTTTAATGAAAATATAAAAGCAATTATAGGTTTATTTCATTGACTTACTTCTTTGTGAGCACCATATTTATCTAGAATGTTAAGACTAGATGAAAAATTGTAGACACAGAACTCTACATTAGAAAAACGTATCTACCCATTTTATGACATAACATAGAGGATATTCCTGGGTTGAAAATGTCACTTAAGGTCCAATTTTTTTATTTTTCTTTAACCATTTAATATATAGTTATTAGTTTTATTTTTTATTCATTTTCTTTCTGTGATTAGCAGCATGTTGTATAGAGGAATGGTGTAATAGAAAGAATAAAACCTAGATCTTAGTTCTGTTTTGTCATTTATTAAATCGTATGATCTTGGTCAAGTCATCTAAACATTTTGAACTTTAAATTTTGCTTTTATAAATGATAATAAAATACTTTCTAGAAGCCTTATTCTCTCAGTGAATTTAGGAAGAACGTAAAATATACTCTTGAAAACTTACTTTGAATAACTAAGAGGCCATGTACACATTTTCGGTACTATTACTTTTTAGAGTTCATCTTATTTTTACAACATAGTCATGATAAATAATTCAAGTGTAGTGACAAACATATTTTACTAAAACTTCAAATAAAAGTGTTTTTATAAATTTTCTGGCTCTTCCCATGGTGAAGAACATAGAACCAAGAGGAATAATTTTATTACTGACTCTCCTAATTTTAATAATACATGTTAAGAAAGTTACTAACCTTGGAGCACCTGGGTGGCTTGATCAGTTAAGCATCTGACTATTGATTTCAGCTCAGGTCATGATCTCCTGGTTTGTGAAATCAAGCCCTGCATTGGGATCTGTGTTGACAGCATGGAGATTACTTGGGATTCTGTCTCTCTCTGCCCCTCCCCTCCTCATGCTTACTTGCTCTCTCTCTCTCTCTCTCAAAATAAATAAATAAACATTAAAAAAAGAATGTTACTAATCTTGTAAAAAGTAAATATATATGTTGAAATAAAAAAGAAACAACACAAAAGAAAAAAATATTGGTAAGCTGAGTATAGTCCATCTGACAGTATGGGTTCCTTGGAGTCAAGAATAGCCCGTGTAAAATGGGCTCCCATGTTTCTAAAGATATTTTATCATAAAAATCTTAGAACACTTTAAAATACTTTTAAGGTGAACCGTGTTAATTCAGCTATTTGCTTTTAGTGGTGTGAGTATAGAGTTAGGAATCCCTTGTTCTATTTATAGAAAATGGATAGTGAAGTAAAATATATGGAAATTAAACTGTCAGCATTAGAGATATTATAATAATCATTGACAGAAAGGCAAGAACCAATGAAGAATAATAAGATTGCCTTATAACTAAAAAGTTTGTAATAAAAATATAATTAATTGTATTTTGAAAGGGAAATATTGGATAGATTATTTAAATATCATTTCTAACTTGTACTAATGCATAAAGATGTTTGTGTGTATAAATTTTACTTTCTAATATTTTTTGTTTTAGAAAGTATTTTGTTAACCAATATTTATTTTCTGAAGTGTAGATTAACTAATTGCAAAATAAAATGAAAGACATAAAAATTCATCCTGATTTATAGTAATAAAACCTATATACATTGCCAAGTTTTGTTTTCCAGAAAAATGCTCTCTAGATATTTTATGTCTTCTATTAATACACTCATTTAGTCTTACACTCATATTTAATATTTACATCTGACATAGGAAGGGTGGTTTGTTCCTTATTAATCTGTTATGCAAATAGAGGTAAAACACTCTCAATAAGTGAAAGCATTTCAATGCTATGAAAAGATAGGCAAGGTGCCAATTTTTCAAAAAACTATGAAACTTTATCTTTCAGCTTGCTTTTCATTTCTTAACCTGTTGAAAGGATCTTTCTAGGGAGATGTGTTGGGCAGATATCTTTCTTCTACTCTTCAAGTCTCTGATGTTTAATATTGCACCAGCACCACACTGGGGCAGCAGTCAGCAGGATTAGTTTTCTTAAATAAAAGTCTATCATAAGTACCTGGTGTTTGGCTTTTATTTAAAGAGTAAGGGGAAGCCTATGCTTCCTTTCTTCATGCATTTGGCATCAAAACTGTTATCTGTTTGTAGTTTAACTGTGGAAAGACAATACAGAGACACTTTTGATTTATCAAAGAATTTTGAGTACCAGATCAGCATGTAAAATCTTGTACATGACATAACCACATTAATGTAAGATACCTCTTGCATATTTATCTTTAAATTAACGATGCAAGGCATCAAAGTGGTCAGTAGTTTCATATTTACATGATTTCTGCACTGCATGATTTCTGCACTTGTGGCTGAAACAGTTCATCTTTCTCTGATATATGAAGTCTGATATATTTTATTTAAAAGCAAAATAAACTTTTAAATAAAATGTTATTTCCATCTTGTGTGTACACTATCAATAATTTGAAAGTTTAAAGAAAAGGCACTCTAAGGCCACAAACATTATGTTCACATGATTACATTAATCTGAGTCTTTTCTGTCTCCTCTATCAGCATTCCATCCTTTCATGTATGAAGGCAATGCTACCTGTCTGGAATATGTTACCTTCAAATATATTTTTCTTCAACACCAATGAGACTTATTGGCACACTATTGAATTTTACATTGAAAATTTATGTTGGAGACATTTGGTTGTCCTCTGGTTTATTGCTAACGATATGAGGACCCAAAAAACCCAGTGCAAGATTATTAAAGTGACTTTTTATTTTTTATAGTTGATAAGAATATTTTTTTCAAATATGCATTTCTTTGATGTTGCTGCTTAGAATTTAAAGTTCTAGTGGAAAGATATTTTTGGGGAAAAACATTACATTACATTAGGGGCGTAACAGCTAGGGAACATTACAAACTCTATATTTAATACAGTGTTTTAAACATTTTAATTATTTCATTCATTGGATTGTGAGGATATGGGCTTTTTTTTTTTTAAAGTTTTTTTTTTTTTAATTTTTTTTTTTTTAACGTTTATTTATTTTTTTGGGACAGAGAGAGACAGAGCATGAACGGGGGAGGGGCAGAGAGAGAGGGAGACACAGAATCAGAAACAGGCTCCAGGCTCTGAGCCATCAGCCCAGAGCCCGACGCGGGGCTCGAACTCACGGACCGCGAGATCGTGACCTGGCTGAAGTCGGACGCTTAACCGACTGCGCCACCCAGGCGCCCCGAAGATATGGGCTTTTAATGAAATTCTTAATTGGTTAATTCCTAAGCAGTAAAAATGAGTTTTTTTGTGAAAAAAGGCCTTTTGCATTTCTTTGTTAAATAGCAGCTTCTCCAGTACCTTTCTAAGCACTTTTCCTTCGGCCTTTGTCTGGTGTGGATCTATCTTTTGACCTTCATTCTAAATTTTTCTACTTTGTTCTTTCATGTTTCCTCATTATGGTGTGAATCAATACAATGGCAATTAAAACCATCTTGCTTGGATTTCAGATTGAAACAACACTTAGGTGTTTTTATTTAATAGTATATAAAATAAAGTGAAAATTAAATATTTATATCTACAAATTTCCTCAACACTTAGATGTATACAACTTACTCCCCTAATACAAAGCTGCTTTGGAAATAAAGCCTATTGCTTCAGCTTTTGATGTAGCTATTGGTTCAGATTTTGTGACTTTTTTATGACAGAAACTGAAAGGCAGGCAAGGAAGTGAGAACATTTGATAATGAAAATAGGACTAAACAATAAGAAAACAAACAGTGCAGTGAAAGGAAGAGGGCCAGACACCTTAGCAGATACCACATGAAATAAAATATACAGACAGCAAATAAGCATATGAAAATATGCTGCACATCATACATCATCAGGGAAATGCAACTTCCAACAACAGTGAGATACTATCACACACCTATTAGAGTGGACCAAATCTAGAACAACACCAAATGCTAGGGAGACTGTAGAACAGCAGAAATTCTCATTCATTGTTGGTAGGAATGCAAAATGGTATGGCCACTTTGAAAGACAGTTCGTGGTATCTTACAAATTAAATGTACTCCTGTGATCCAGTGATCTCTCTCATTGGTACTTATGCAAAGAAGTTGAAAACTTGTATCCACACAAAAACCTTCACAAGGGTGTTTATAGCTACTTGATTTATAAGGGCCAAAACTTGGAAGCAACCAAGATTTCCTTCAGTAGGTAAATGGATAAAGTATGGTACATTCAGACAATAAAATATTACTCAGCACTATGTTTAACCATACAATGACTGCTGTGGTGTCCGCAAATTGACTTTTTTTGTTTTTGCAATATAGCATTTGCCATCTGAAATTACTGACTCAGTGTACAATTTGACGGAGGTCAGGTAACTCCGAGGTGTATGCAACCAAATGAATTACATATTCTTCTATTTTTTTCCATATTTTTCTATTAATACTTGCTGTTGTTGTCTGGATTTCAGGAAATGCTTAATTGTAGTTATGAGACCAGTTTGGATCCAAAGTTTAAATCTACAGTTGCCTGAATACCTGGATGATGAGAAGGATGGATATTTAGAATCAATTGTATTCTTGGGGTCTTAAGAAAGTCACTGGGAAAATATAGGGGTATAGACCAGGGAAGGAGGAATGCTGGAGCTATAGAAGAGAGATCAAAGGAACAATAGGGATGTGGAGAACTGTATATGGGGAAGCAGTTGAAAACCAAGGAAAAGGGGGATTTACTTGGGAAAGTAGTTTGTTGTTGTTTAAGGTCATCAGATTTCATTTCAGTGAAAGAAATTTTTAAATCAGAATTCCATTTGGAGGTGTCTACATACCACGAAAATGTGTTGCCCATTGAGTCTGAGAAACCATGCTCTCCTCCCTTTCTAAGGTGTCCCTCAAATGAACATCGTTGTTCAAGTCAAATGTTTCCCAGAGTGGCCTGAAGTCACTGTAGTATTTTGCAAAATGTTGTAAAAAATCTGAAACAGCACACTTATGATGAACACTGAGTACTGTATAGAATTATTGTCCACCTGAAACTAATATTATATCATCCACCTGAAACTAATATAACACTGGTTGTTAACTATACTGGAACTAAAATTAAAAACCTAACTTAAAAAAATTTGACACAAATGTCTGATGTGACTTGAATTTTAAATTAAGCAGTTCACTGACTACAAATGTCAGAGTTCTTTCTCTTTGAAAAATAAATATAATGCCAGTATTTTTTAAAACTTGGCAAGATTGACAAAGAGTGGTTTACACACGGGTACTTTATTTTTCTGTCACTTTAAAAGTCTTGGACTGGAGTTTTGGCACCTACATTTTTCTGGCTATTATTTAAACATTTTCTGACCTAGTTTGTACATAAAAAGAGGCTTATCCTAATTCTAATTAGCTTTTGTTTCAAGGTTAACTTCAATCGTGGAATAGTTTATTGCAATAATGGGGAACTGCATCATTAAGCAAGGAGAGAAAGCATGAGTTGGGTACATACACAGTAAACTGTTGCAATGGTTGGGACCTAAAAATGGAGAGAAAGAAGGGTTGGAAAAGAACAGATATACCAAACAAGAAGAAAGGTCACAATTTGATTGTTATAGTCAGATCCTGGCAGATCATGGTTATGACTGAATAAGGTCAATGAGTCTGATTACTACCTGGGTTATTGTAATTCATCTGGCCTTACAGCTCATTCATATACTTTTGGTGGTTGGCAGATGAGTGTGCTTATGTCTTTCAGATATTCTATTTCTTATAAATGTACATTAGTTTTTGTATCTCCTAGGGTGTTTTATTTTAAAATACACTTTTTATTCAAAAGTAATGGCTTAATGTGGAATATTTTAAAAAATCTAAATTCTGTTTTTTAAGTGTATTCATAATATCACCAAAAATCACTACTGTTAATATGGTAAAATATTCCCTTTACTCTTTGCTGTACAATATACATCCTTTTTTAAAGTTGAAATCAAATTGTATACAAAATTGCATCTTCAAATAATATAACATTGTCAATACCTCCAGTGACAGACAATGATTTTTAGAAGTAGGTTGTTAATGGTTATATAATTTGCATAGCTTAAATGTATCATATTACACATCCCTACACAGTTATAGTTTGTCACTTCCATTTTTTAAGTGATGTTGATAATTATTTTAACTGTATTAATAAAATTTTCAGTTAGGGGAAGATGCCAATTATTATAGCTACATTTGGATCATTGAAGCCTAGTTCATTAGTATTATTCTTTTTAAAATTTATGGCTTGGCATATTTTAGAGTAGTTGGGGGGGTTAAAAAGTATTTGATTAATTTTATTCCACAGATACTCGAAAAGAAGGTTCATTTTTTAAATAAGTTTTTAAAAATTTTATTTGAGAGAGAGGGAGAGTCTGTGCACGTGTGTGAGCGGGGGAAGGGCAAAGAGAGAGAGAGAGAGAGAGAGAGAGAGAGAGGAGAGAGAGGAAGTGAATCTCAAGCCAGCTCCGTGGTGAGCATAGGAGCTATATCCCATGACCCTGGGATCATGACTTGAGCTGAAATCAGGAGTCGGACACTCAACTGACTAAGCCACCCGGGCACCCCTAGTATTTTATTTTTATATGCTTATTTATTATTCTTTCATTTCCCCTATTTTTTATTGTTTTATTATTTACTGTTTTTGAAAATAAAAACCCTTTAAATATTCCTGGTAGTAATTGTCTTGCAACTTGACAAAAGATATGATTAGATCTGTAGTTTCTAGTCATTTAAGTCACCAAAAAAGATATCTTCAATTATCTTTCTGTGTAAGGTGGTAAATTGTACCTTTATCCATCCCCAAAGTTTTCCCCTATTCTGCCCAATAATCAATCTAATCTAGGGATGGAGAATCAAACCATTGTTTTTAAAATACTTAATGTGTTTGGTGTCAGCTATTTTTGTCATTCTAAATTTGATATATATATTTTAAAACATAATCTTTATACTTATCATTTTTTTACTCTTCAAATTCTTGCTGGAAAAAAATTTTTAACTGTTTTGGTGGGTATATGGTATACCTTTATCCTCTTCCATTTCATTTTTTTTATTAGAAAATTCTCTTGAATTATGATTTTTAATTTTATTTCTATTATTTTTTATTTTTTATTCTTTTTAAAGTTTATTTTTCTTATTTTGAGAGAGAGTGAGCAGGTAGAGAGAGAGAGAGAGAGAGAGAGAGAGAGAGAGAGAGAGAATCCCAAGCAGGCTCCACACCATCAGTGCAGAGCCCGATGTGGGGCTCAAACTCATAAACTATGAGATCATGACCTGAGCTCAAATCAAGAGTTAGACACTTAACCAACTGAGTCACCCAGGTGCCCCTCTATTCTTTTTCTAAGTGCTTAATATTTATTTTTGAGAGACAGAGAGTGTGAGTGGGGAAGGGGCAGAGAGAGAGAGAGAGGGAGACACAGAATCTGAAGCAGGCTCCCTGCTGTGAGTGCAGAACCCAAGAAGGGGCTAGAACTCATGAACTGTGAGATCATGACCTGAGCCAAAGTCAGACGCTTAACTGAGCCACATGGGCATCCCTCTTTCTACGCTAATTGGTGTGGTTTGTATAATTTTTTCTCATTGTTTTAAATTCTTTTTCTTTTCCATTTCTATAGTTCTTGTTGAACTAACTCTATTTTAATTACAAGTTTTAAATATTATCTGAATCCCATTTCTTTAGTCTTTTTTCCCCTCCCATCTGAGCCTATTGTCTTCTGTTTCAATGAGACCATTTTTTTTTTCTTTTTATCAAGGGATTCAAAAAGTTCTCTAAAATAGCCAAACCATAAGAGACTCTTAAAAACTGAGAATAAACTGAGGGTTGATGGGGGTGGGAGGGAGGGGAAAGTGGGTGATGGGCATTAAGGAGGACACCTGTTGGGATGAGCGCTGGGTGTTGTATGGAAACCAATTTGACAATAAATTTCATATTAAACAAATAAATAAAATGGCTTATTCCTTTATTGAACATTTTCTCAAGACATTTATTTTCTAAGCTAAATTTGTTTTCATCTTTTGATACATGTATTCTTGGGTCTCATATTTGCCCATTCTTTATGACAAAAGACTTAGCTGGTGGTTTTTCAATAAAATAAATCTTAGATGTTATACCTTCCCTTTTTAATTTGTTCAAATCCTTATACTTCATTTTATTTACTAATGCATACAAATAATGGAGGAATACAGAGGAAAAATATTTTAAACATCAAGGAAAGATTTTTTATCAACAACTTATATTCTCAAATCCAGAAAAGGGATATTTGATGGAAAGTCTTTTTTTTTTTTGGTTTATTTTTGTTTTTATTTTATTTTTTTTATTTTTAGTATTTTGTAACATTTGTTTTTTTTTTTTTATATATATGAAATTTATTGTCAAATTGGTTTCCATACAACACCCAGTGCTCATCCCAAAAGATGCCCTCCTCAATACCCATCACCCACCCTCTCCTCCCTCCCACCCCCCATCAACCCTTAGTTTGTTCTCAGTTCTCAACAGTCTCTTATGCTTTGGCTCTCTCCCACTCTAACCTCTTTTTTTTTTTTTTCCTTCCCCTCCCCCATGGGTTCCTGTTAAGTTTCTCAGGATCCACATAAGAGTGAAACCATATAGTATCTGTCTTTCTCTGTATGGCTTATTTCACTTAGCATCACACTCTCCAGTTCCATCCACGTTGCTACAAAAGGCCATATTTCATTTTTTCTCATTGCCACGTAGTATTCCATTGTGTATATAAACCACAATTTCTTTATCCATTCATCAGTTGATGGACATTTAGGCTCTTTCCATAATTTGGCTATGATTGAGAGTGCTGCTATGAACATTGGGGTACAAGTGCCCCTATGCATCATTATTTTTTGTTTTTAAATTTTTTTTTTTTTCTTCAACGTTTATTTATTTTTGGGACAGGGAGAGACAGAGCATGAACGGGGGAGGGGCAGAGAGAGAGGGAGACACAGAATCGGAAACAGGCCCCAGGCTCCGAGCGATCAGCCCAGAGCCTGACGCGGGGCTCGAACTCACGGACCGCGAGATCGTGACCTGGCTGAAGTCGGACGCTTAACCGACTGCGCCACCCGGGCGCCCCTATTTTTTTGTTTTTAAAAGGACATAAGAAATTTTAGGAGGTAGTAAAATATTTCCCTATCGAACACTTAAAGAGAATTGGAATGTGGAACATGTTCAAATATCCATTAATGACTCCTATCTTCAATAGCTTCTAGTATCAAAAATGGAGTACCAACTAAAGTTATCTCAATATTTATAGGCTAGGAGAACACATTTCCTACATGTAGTGCAAACCTAAACTTAATTAGAAGATACATGTTTTTTGGTAATAAAACTCATTGTAGGTGATGCTAAAAGAAGCATAGTAAAAAAGCAATTACCTTTCCAAGATAATGAGATATTTTGACCCCAGTTAATAAAATACACTTCCAAATAAATATTAGATTGCACAACTTAAAATTAATCAAATGGGTAAATATTTTCTGGTGAGAAAACTAATTTTGGATGATGATGCTGAAAATAGAAATACTTTCCAAGGTAATTAGATAGTCCCATCCTAGTTATTACAATTATATTAAAAAATATGTTAAAATTTCATAACGTTTAACTTCACAGCACACAAAATGTAGTCATATTTAGAGTGTTAAAAATGATACAGATTCCTTAATGTGATGCCTTTATTTTCACACAAACACACAAAAATGTAGACATCTTGCCTCAACAAAGCATACTTCTGTCGTTATGCAGAACAGTTCACTTTAATGTTTGGGTTGAACTGAAAGCCAATTTAATCAGATGACACTTATTTTCTTATTATATATTTTTTTCTGGTTGTTTAACGTCTTGAAGATGCAATGAAGACAAATGTATTATTTTCTGATTTTTAATTTTTTAACTTAATATTTACTTTATTCATAATGTGTGGATATATGTCCATAATACTGTGCACTTACATAAAGAAGTTCAGAAGATTCCCTGCAGTATTTTTTGCCAATACTATATTGAAATTTCAAACCATTCCCATTGGTAATTGTGAAGCTTCCTTAAGCTTGCTGTTTGGTTTTAATAATTAAATGCCACTGTTAGATTTTCTTTAGTTGCCATTTGAATATGAAGTTTAAATGATGTTTTCTTATAGTTTTTAACTAGTGCTTTATCTCAAATTAATTCTCACACTAAAATCTGCAAGTGGGTAAACAAAACAAGGAATTCTATGAAAACTTCATAGCATGGTTCTTATCCTATCAAGCAGAAATAACTTATTATGATCAAAATAGAATTTTTTCTTTAATAGCCACATTTTAGTGATATTATCATAATGAATCAAATCTAAAATAAGCTGTATCTTAGATTATTTTACTATTTTACTTCCCCAATTGTTTTCAAATAATATATAAATAAATATAAATGTAAATATAAATATATTTAGAGCGTGAGCAGAGGGGAGGGGCAGAGGAAGAGAGAGAATTGTAAGCAGGCTCCATGCTTGGTGCAGAGCCCAATGTAGGGCTAGATCCCACAATCATGAGATCATGACCTGAGATGAGATCAAGAGTCATACGCTCAACTTGAATGAGCCACTCAGGAACCCCGGTTTTCATGTATTATATTTCAATATATTCCATTATATCTTTCTATGTAGAAAAGATATTTTTCTTTCTGTTAGGACATAAAATTCCAGGGAATTTGGCTACACCAAATCAAAATGCCATGGAAATAATACTCAGTAGTTTACTACCTGAACTTCCAACTCATCTGTCATGTCTCTTCTACTGAAACCAAGAATATGTCAATGCTTGAACAAGTATCCTTTATAGTTCCCTGCCATGCCCCACCATGAGGAACAGTGGGAGGTGTGGGTACAGTGTTAGGACCATTTATTACTATAAAGTATTTTGGCTTCTGTTGGGTGATTTGGAGGAAAATGTGAAGAAGTGGTCTTTGATCTGAATAAGAAGCAGGGTATTTATTATTATCTATCTTAATCTTATCAACATGGTGGAAAAATTAGAGCAAGGTTAAATCTGTAATTACTAAATAAGCAGCAGTGATTCATATTAGCATGGATGCAGGATGGTGATCTTTTTGTGTTTTGCACAATGTTCATGAACCTGTCTGGATTCAGGTATGATTATAGAGTACTTTTGTGTTTGTTTTGATCTATCAAGGTGAAGAATGGCCTTGTTTGATATTGATGACTTGTTAAATTGTTTATGTTCAACAGGAGAACACAAAGTCTCAGCTTTGTGAGTGCCAGATTAGTTCCTTTTCTTTCTCTCAGATCAAGCCTGACAAGTTAGAAAAGATATTGTTTGTGTGTGTATATGCATGTGTGTTTTCCAAAAATGAGTTATTTGATGCAAATTTGGAGTCAAAAACTTTAAGAGTAAGAAAAATTGTATTAAGACTTAAGAAAGGCACGGAAAAATAAAATTAGTAAATGAAGCTGATTTATAGCCTAAACTTGAGAAAGTATGGAAATGAAAATCTAAATGTTTCTATAAAGATTTGTATTTATACACATCAATTTATATATAAAGAAAAGTGAATTTGTTAAGTGAGAATTTGATATATAATCATTATTGAATAATTTAATTGGCCTGGTTAGGTAAAATTATTGAAAGAAAACATTGATTTTATGTATTATTTTGTTGAGAGAAGGCATTGACTAAATAGTATTGTTAAATATTTACATGATATAAAGATGAAAATTCATTACAATTAGGTCACTTAATAATGCTTCATTGAGTATATTTTTAATTAAATAAAGTATGTATTACAAGTTTCTATCATTATTAACTGTATTGAAACTTATTTCATCTATCTGAAACTCATACCAAAATAGTTTTAGTAGTTATGTGAAAATACAAGGTAAGAAATGATAAATGTGACTATGGAAAATCATTCTAAGTTTACATCATAATTCAGGATCACAGTACGCACAGTCTCAGGAAAAATTAAATAAGAGCTTTGTGGTAGAAAGTGATGTTAGATATGTTGTGTCTGACCATGGAGCAACCCTTAATTTAATCAACCAAGTCTTTTTGAACAATGCATTACTTTTTTCTTTCAATTTATTTTTAACCTATAATATATTGAAAAACTCAGGAGAACTATTTAGAATGCTATTTGTATATATTTTATTTGTTAACCATTTTATTAATTTTTCCAACATTTTATTTTGAAAAAATTTAACTATGTGAATAATATAATGCATACTCACATAATTTAACTTAGATTCTCCAATGAGTAACAAATTTACCACATTTGCTTTATTTCTCTTTATATTTGTATATATTTCTGCACTTCTGTATAGGCAGAATAATTTGAGTAACACTTGAGACATTATAATATTTCACTTCTAAATTCTTATTCAGCTATCTCAAATATCAAACATTCATCTAGGTAACCATAAGTTAACACACTCAAGATATTTACTATTAATGTAGCATTAGTTTTAATATACGCTCCATAGTCATGTTTTTCCAGTGATTCCAAATTGTGTTTTGAATGAGCATATTTACATCTTTTTGTTGTGCTTTGTTTAGCTGTTTTGATCTAGATTCTAATTGTAGATCGTGCATTGCATTTAATTGTCATGTAGCATATATTTTTAAGGCATTTTCAGATTATTAATAACATTGTGTATATTTTTAGATTTAATGCATTTCTTTCCTTTTTTTAATGCCAACACTTGGTAATATGTATATCATAGCCTAAAATGACCTGAAGGAGGCTTCTTTTAAAATGATGATAGGATACCGTACTAGACTTAAATACTAAGATACTTTGTTAGATAAAGGTTGTTTAAACTGAATGTTAAACCAAGTTATTGCCAGACAGAATTACATATACATTGAGTCCTCAGGGAGAGACCCTGTCTTCATAAGCCTGTCTCTACTTAATGGCTACTTATTTTCCATTATTCACCCATATTTTTCTTTCTAATCTCTACAGCATAACCTCTCAGCTATTTTCTTATAAAAATCTTGAAATTCTCATTTTATTCCTAACAGACCACTTGCAACACCTTTTCAATTCAATATGAATTTATTATTATACTCTAGTCATTGACTATATATTTTGCTGGATGTGGGAAGAAAGAAAAAGGAATAGCTATCCAAAACCAATGTGCTTTTCAATGCCACAAGTTGGGGACCATATATATACAGCTCATTTCTAATATCAAGCAAAATCTGGGTTTGGTGTCTGTTTTATGTGCTTCTATACCTATTATGAAAACTTCTGTCATGCAGTAGTTAGAAAACACACAGTAATGTCTATCCTTATTCATTTTGTACCATAATTAAACTAGTAGAAAGCAAAGCACCAAATAGTGTTTCTGAAAATAAATTACAAATGAAACTCAGAGTCACTACATAAAGGAACATTGCTAAGTATTTTCCTGCTTGATTCTGTTTTGTAAAGAAATTTTAAAAGCCCAAACTTTTCTACAAATCCTTTGTAGATCTTGGTAGAACAAAAAGTATTAATATAAACTTAATTTTAATATCATATATGCTTTGGGCTAAACAAAATCTTATTTAGAAATTGGGAAATCTGATACATTAGAATAAAGATAAATAATTAAACAATAACTCTATGGGTAAATTGATGCATGCATGGATTAAGACAGGGAATGCAAATGCATTCATGTAGCCACTCCCTCATTCTCTTCCCTAGGCAGACATCACAAATAGATGTCTGAGATGAAAGAAGGTTTTTTTGTTTTTCTTTTTCTTGGAGCCTATATTAATCTCAGTGTCTTTCAGAGCAAACAGTCTAATTCAGCAATTTTTTAAAAGGAGGAGAGAATGATAATGGAATGAAGAGGAAGAAGTATGTACAACACAGTGAGAAGGAAACTTTTTATAGGAATTAAAAGAATATGGAAGGCAATGGGAGATAGTTCTGGAAGTCACAAAGTTGTAGAGTGATGAATTTGGCATGAAGATATATTTTGTCTTTTTTGCCTAGTGTTAACAAATTATTTAAACATCTTTGTACAGAGCATATGTTTCCCATATGTTTGTTGGTATTACCTGCCTAGTTTGTGAATACAACCATTTAGGATTCAAAGAAAAGTAGTAAAACAAACCAGAGCTAAATGAAAGTATTTCTATCAATATCAGCCTTTTATTTTTAGAAGTGTTCATATTTCATAAAGTTTGAATAAATCAATGGCAATAAACAGGGAGCCAAACAATTCAAGCATTTCAAAGAAGTTTCTATACAAATATAAATCATGTATTTGGATATTTATTCGTATGTATGCTAAATAGTATAAATTACAAATTATATAAAATTCTATAATACTAAAATAACACAGAACTCTTTAAATTACATATAAATAAAATTGATTGATTGATGTTGTTCCTTTTTAATGAGTCCCTGATTTCTCTAATTCATAAATCATGCTCTTTTGCCTTAATCTCCCTCTTTTATTTCTGCTTCATTTTTCTCCATACGTTTGTCCTCTATATCGCTGATTCTCTGTTCTGCCTCATCCATCCTTGCTGCCGCTGTATCCATCCGTGATTGTAGCTCAGTTATAGCATTTTTAATTTCATTCTGGCTATTTTTTACATCTTTTATCTCTGCAGAAAGGGATTCTAATCTATTTTCGACTCCAGCCTAGTACTCTTATTATTATGATTCTAAATTCTGGTTCAGACATCTTGCTTGTATCTGTGTTGGTTAAATCCCTGGCTGTGGTTTCTTCATACTCTTTCTTTTGGGGTGAATTCCTTCATTTTGTCATTTTGAAGGGAGAAAGGAATTAATGAGGTAGAAAAATTGAAATTAAAAAATATATAAATAAAAACTATTAAAATTAAAAGTTAAACACACATACACACAAAAATTAAATAGATGATGCTAGATCCTAGGTGCGTTTTGGTCTGGGTGTTGAAAGATTAGAGAAAAAATGGGGGGGGGGGGGAGGAAAAAAAAAGGCAATCATTTGAGAATTTGAAAAAAATGAATACACTGAAGTAGAGTAAAATGAGAGGATGGGGGTAAAATAGAATTTGAAAAAATATACCCAAAAGTAAAGAATGTAATAGAAAAAAATTAAAGAAAAATATTTTTAATAAAAATTAAAAATATGAATGTTTTCTTTTTCTGTATTCAAGAAAAAAGAAAAGAAATGAAAAAGAGAAAAAAGATAAAAAAAAGAAAAAAAGGAAATTGAAAATTTGAAAAAGTGAATACACTGTAGTAGACTAAAATAAAATGATGAAAGTAAAATAGAATATGGCAAAATTTACATAAAAGCAAAAAGTATAGTAAAAAATTAAATAAAAATATTTTAATAGAAATTGAAAGTAAAAATGAAGTTATTCTCTTTCTGCATTCAAGAAAAAGAAAAGCAATGAAAAAGAGAGAAAAAGAAAAAAAGGAAGAAAAATAAAAAGGAAATTGTTTGAAAATTTCAAAAGGTGAATACACTGAAGTAGACTAAAATAACATGATGGAAGTAAAATAGAATTTGAAAAATTTTACACAAAAGTAAAACATATAGTAATAAAAATTAAAGAAAAATATTTTTAATAAAAATTGAAAATAAAATGAATTTTTTTCTCTTTTTGTATTCAAGAAAAAGAAAAGTGTAAAAGAGAAAAAGGAAAAAAATAAATAAAATTGAATAGATAAACCTTCTAACATATTGAAGTAGGACTGAAATTACTTTGTTTTCCCCTAGAAGTCAGTCTATGTAGTGCTTAATAGTCCATAAACTAAGCGGGTGGTGAGACTCGTGTTCTTGAAGATCGATGTTGGCCCACTTGGGCAGGAGGACTCAGTGTAACAGCTCCATTCTCCACTAGATGGCGCTGATAGCCTACTAGGGTGGATTTTTGCAGTGCTCATAGGGGCCTGTGCGCATGCACAGGAGCGGTGAAAATGGCGCCACCCAGCCACCCAGTCTGTTCTCCCGGATCAGCAATAGAGCACTCGTCCTCTGTCTTCAGCTTTCCTCCACTCCCTGCTTTTTCACTCTCCGTGACCAGCCCCCAGGCAGTACCTCTCTCCAGAGTTTTGTCTCAGATGCGGCTGTTTTTCCCGGCCCCTTACTTCTGAAGGACTGCAGCTTTGACCTGTTCCGCCCCTTTGCAGGAGGGTCTCACCAAGCAATGGCCAAATGAGCAATGGCTGAATGTCAGCTGCACCCAGGAACGCTTGCTGGACCCTGCTGCTGCCGGTGCCCTGAGACTGTGATCAGGTGCCAGCCCGCCCCAGAAAAAGTTCGCAAAACAGTGTAGCAGCAGCATTTCAGGGACTATGGAAAATCACAAGCCACATCTGGCACCAGGCTTCAACCTTAATGACCTTGCTCCAGCACCAGCGAATGTGGCCGTTTTCTGGGGTCTGCTGGGACCAGGTGGCTTCAACAGGCTCTACCAAATGTCGTTCCAACAGTGGAACCGCTTTTCCCCGTGTGGCCTGAGAACCTCCCGGACCTCACTCTGTTCCTGGGGATTCGCCCTTCCCACCAGAGCATCACCAGGTAATGAGCTGCGGAGTTGCAGCCTTTGTGTTCCCCTTGTTTACAGTCTTAATGGAATTTAAACCCTCTCCTTTCTCCTTTCTCCCTTTTCAGTTTAGTCCCTTCAGCTGTTTCCAGTTTTCCACTTTTTCTCCAGCTGCCTTTGAGGAAGGGTGCTTTTCCTGAATTCCCCCCCCTTCCCCAGCCTCCGTCATCTCTTCGCCCACAAAACCAGTTCCCTACCCTCAGCAGCTTCTTGCTCCCCAAATTCACCTCTCCACGCTGTGTACCTGCTGACTTCTGTGGTTCAGGTTGTGAGATTGTTGTGTTAATCCTCCAATCAGTTTTCTAGGTGTGTAGGATGGTTTAGTGTTTGTCTGGCTGTATTTCATGGATGTGAGACACACAAAAACTTCCATGCTGTTCTGCCATCTTGGCTCCTCCTCTATAAATGATTCTAAGTATAAATACTTTGGCACTTGAAATCAGTAGGGTATATTAGAAACCCAGAATATTTCTAAACCTTTATTATATTAATTTTTAAATATTTATTTAGTTTTATTTATTTTTGAGAGAGACAGAGACAGAGCACGAGTGGGGGAGGGGCAGAGAGAGAGGGAGACTCAGAATCTGAAGCAGACTCCAAGCTCTGAGATGTCAGCACAGAGCCCCACACAGGGCTTGAACTCACCAACCGTGAGATTATGACCTGAACCAAAGTCAGACACTTAACCCACTGAGCCATTCAGGGGCCCTTGTATCAATTTTTTAACACATAGCTCAGTATTCAATTATTTTAACTTTAGAATAAGAAACAGAATTCGATCCGCATCATATATATTTCAGATAGGTATATAAATATCCACACACATACAAACCCTTGCTTTTGGAATACAACTTAAAATACTCAGAGTTCTTAAAGATAACAATTCAAAAGCTTAAAAAGGTAATTAGTAAGTAATAGACCTTAAGCAGTTACAAATGACAATTAAGAACTAGCCTTCAGGGGCGCCTGGGTGAAGCCTCTGACCTTCAGCTCAGGTCATGTTCTCACATTCCGTGAGTTCGAGCCCCACGTTTGGCTCTGTGCTGACAGTTCAGAGCCTGAAGCCTGCTTTGGATTCTGTGTCTCCCTCTCTCTCTCTGCCCCTCCCCTTCCCTGCTTATGCTCTGTCTCTCTCTGTCTCAAAAATAAATAAAAAAAATAAAAAAAATAAAAAGAACTAGCCTTCAGTTATGGAGACTTAAATTGCTGGTTTTATGTGATATCTTATGGTCATGAAGCTGCCCATGGAGATGCTGGAATTCACAGGAAGCCTGCTTTTAGTAAATATGCTATTTCTAATGCCCCATCTGAAGGTTCCTTTGAAAAAAAATCCACTGTGCTTAACAGCTCACCTATAGAAAGAACTTATAAAGATGGAAATTTTAATTTGGAGATGACGTCTTGAGTTACTGTGTTAGTTTTCTCTTGCTGTGTAACAAATTACTATACATTTAGCAGCTAAGAACAACACACATTTATTATCTCACAGTTCTGTAGGTCAGAAATCAGAAGACTGGTATAGCATGGCTGGATTCTCTGCTCAGGTCCTCATAAAGTCAAAGTTAAGGTGTCAGAAGGGCTGGGCTCCTATCTAGGGAAAAAAAATCTACATTCAGGGTCATACAGGTTGTTGGATAAATTCAGTTCCTTGAGGTTATAGGACTCAGTCTCCCGTTTCCTTTCTGACTGTCAGCCACTGGAGGCTGCCTGTATTTTTTCTCATGTGGCCAGTCTCTATCTTCAGTTCAGAAGAAGTACATCATGGGTCCTTCTAATGCTTTGAATTTATTGGTGTTCTCTCTGCCACATCTCTCTCTATGGCATCCTTTTCCGCCTCCCTTTTTCACCATTAAGGGCACATGAAAAAAATTACTCAGGATAATTCCCAATTTTAAGATCAAATGGTTAGTATACTTAGTTATATCTGCAAAGTCTTTTAAATTAGTATCACCATATATTCTTTCTTCAGAAGCTAGGAAAACATATTAATTTCAAAGCATACACAGAAATACTAAGAAGTATGTTACATCTTCAAGTACGATACAATAATCTATTGTACCAGATTCAAAATACATGTACCCTACATTTTTAACTAATTAAGTTCAACAGAAATAGCCTGTACAAATAGAAAAATGAATAACTAGTAAATATCTAAAATGAAAAATTGTATCTATATACTCCCAATTTTAATTTTATATTGTAATACAGTTAAACACTGTGTTAAAGAGATTTTGTGGTAATTTTGTATTGCAGCAGTTGTATGAATATGTTTTCTTATGATCAGTAGAAATTCTAAATTTCCAAATTGAATGCTATCGTTTCAGGCAGATTAGTATAAAATCTAATTTGTGCTAATTAGCCAGAGGTGAGGGAGGGAAATTAAGTTGACACATTAATTTTGCATTTACAGTAAGCCTATCATAATGTGCATATACATATTCTCTTTGCACCAATATCAGAATTTACTTCTTAGGGGATCTTAACTGGAAGAAAATATTTGTTTAGAAAATACATTGCAATGAAAATTGAATTGAAGAAAACTGGCTATCTAGAAAGTAGTTCCACAAGATAATTACATAGAACATAGTTTTCGTTAACCACATATACATTTTGAGTTTGATTATACTAATGATGTATTTACTTTCAAATGTTTGTAATATTGGAGGTCTAAGAAGACAAATAATCCAAAATACCAGACAATTTGAATGTTTATGAAATATGCTTACTTTAAAATGCATGGTATGAGGTAAGAAATCTAAGTTTGTCTATAATTTGAATTTACTTCTATATACTATATATATGTATATTTATTTATTTATTTTTGAGAGAGAGAGAGAGAGAGAGAGAAAGTATCTTAAGCAGGATCCCTTGCCAGCACAGACCCCGTTGTGGGGCTCGATCTCACAACCGTGATCATGACCTGAGCCAAAATCAAGAGTCGGATGCTTAATGGACTGAGCCACCCAGGCGCCCCTATGTACTGTATTTTCAATAAGTATAGCATTTTAAACTTATCTTGTTGATTTATTTTGTATTATTCATTAATTAATATCATCTTTGGCTGTTAGATATTCTAATTTTTCTTGACATTTTACAATTCAGATCTATAGTGCTGACTTTCTTAACTTTCCCGTGTTAGTTCTTTGATTCAGTGCACATTCACCATTTGTGAAGCACCAATGACTAATGGATTTTTAAGGTCTACTCTTTCTTTGACCCAGTTATCCGGTGTTAGACTTTGTTACATATAGCTTATCACACACATATTGACATGTAATGATTTATTTCATCTAAAATTATGGTTGAAATCTACTGTGGCCAAGGCATTATGCCAGGAGCAATAACAAGGTAATAGTGCATGGTATAGGAATACTGGCCCCTCGGAGGATTATATAATAAAAAGGGCATCAAACATTTGTATACACTTATATACATATTAGAAGAAGAATAAAAGTCATTAAAGAACTAAAAATCTATAATTTGTTTGAGTTAGATTGCTTCTTTCTCAGGCTTTTAACTGTAACATAATCCAGTTAGCAAATCTACATAAATCACAGTGGTTTTATATGTAGTATAGGCATAAATATGTTAATTAACATATCCTAGAATTATTATGAAAAGTAATTGAAATATCTTTCATATAAAAATTCTTTAAAATTTCTATAAAGCATTTATAATTCACCCAACCAATGCAAAAAACAATCAGTGCAATTCAAAATCTCTTAGAATCATTACAAAACAGTCTTTAAAATGTTAAAATAGCATGCATTCCTAACATTAATAGTCCACATTGCTTTGAGGCAATGTGATCGCTTGGAATGTGAAGTAAATTTTAGTGTTATCAAGTTAAAAAATATTTAAAAAGTAAAAGAATCAGTTTTAGGAAAAATGAAGTGCAGTTATCTCAGATGGAAATTAAGTAGGATTAATTAGAACATCTATGAGATCCCATAATCCAAAGACTTATTATTTTCTACATGTTTATGATCAACTATAAATAAAATCCAATGACATTTTGTTTATTTTTTCTTACAATTACATTTAAACAGAACATCAACTTTTAGTTGATTGTATAATTGAAATAACATTATTACTTCTTCCATGCACCAATTTTCAAAAGAAAATCTATGATTTTCACAGTAAAAGCTTGGCAGGAAATTTAGTTGCTAGAAGCAACAGGAGCCACTCAGAAGATTTGAAGAATCATGAAATATGCTATTTTGGGTCCTTGAGGAAAGAAAAAATAAGAGCTATTTGGAAAGTTATACCACTTAACTGCAATGATCAAGATTGTACAAAATCAAACAAAGGTCAAATGACCTTCCTGATCGAAGATGTCTATTATTTAAAACAGGTAGAACAATGTAGCTACAAACTCAGGATATATTATGTCAATAGAAATAATAAAAATATATTTTTTAATTTAATCCGTTAATATCGTAATTTCTGTTGCCCTAAAATTGATAGGATTAGACTATGGAATTTGTCATTTAAGCTTCTTTCCTGGTCAGTGGAGCATCAAAGGCACACCATTCCCCATTTGGTGCCATTTTTCTGAACAGATACTGAGCACCATGCCTACATATACCTCCTCTCCTGAACCTTGTGAAGTAGCTGTCCTGGTGGTAGCAGAAAACAAGAGTAAAAAGTATGCCCCACCCAACCTTGCACTTCCATTGTATGGAAAGGGGATTAGGAGACAAAAATAAACTACATACAAAATTTTATGTAGTAACAGTCATTGCCGTCTCCAAAGGATAAATAACAATTTCTATATTCATGCATGTATTTTGGGTACAGTTGTTTTCTGGAAATGCAGTCACATGGAGTTTTGGGGTTTTATTGATTAGATAACATATAAATTACTTCATACAAATAAAGTTCTTACACACTGTATAATTGTAGGATATGGGTCTGTCTTTTTTTTTTTTTTTTTTGGTTGTGGGTTCTAAAAAAGGAGACATGATTTCTAATCAACTCTGCCTCTTATTAGCTCTAGTTTCTTAGAAAAATTATTGAATTTAATTTTTAAATTTTAGTTCTCTGCGGAATGGAATTAATAATACATATTTTTTAGGTTAAAACATGTAGGGTATGACTTCCAAAAATGATTCTAATGATTACTAATTTTCTTCTTTTCTACTGTTCTCCTATATGAATATCTACTATCAACAATGAAACATTGAAAATGTCACATGAGTAGCCACAAAATAACTGAATAAATCAATAAATGTATGAATAAAGGAATTCTTTTCAAACTCTTTTATAATTAAAGATTTAAAAATGGTAATAACTGTCTTGAAATCACATGTCAGTGATCTTTCTAGATGACTTAGTTACCAAGTTTTAATTTCATGTATCAGGGAATTTGTGAATGGAACTGGGTAAGATTTTTAATGAGCAGAAAGCAAACACAATAAAGTAATTTTGAATTGCATTCTGTCCCACGTTTCCAGTAAAAATAGAATTTTCTTAAATAAGTAGAAGATAGGGGATAGTTTTAAAAGTTATCGTCCAGTGCTTATTTTGGTGTTAGGAACTGTTCTAAATGCATAAGTTGCCTCATTTAACATTCTATTATTAATTGGAATCCTATTAGTAAATGACAGAGAAAGCACTCAACTTTGGCATGCACACACACACACAGAGACATACACAAAATAAGAATTAAAAAAAATTATCTAAGTTAATTTTAACTTTTTAAGTTAATAATTTATCTTATTTTTGTATTTAAGTTCATTACTTTCCTACGCAAAGGAAAGTGCACCTTCTCTGCACATCATGAATTCCTTTCATCAAAGTACTTCTGTCATTATATTTCTGGAAAGTCTTAATTTTTTCCTCCTAAAAATAGGCTTCCTTATCATTTCCTTTATTTTCTTTGGTACTTTATTAAGTATTAAGACATATGTTACAGCCTGTTAACTTAACTCTCATGTCTTTTACTGGCTCTTTCATGGTTTTATTCCTTTTTAAATAGATTTATATATATTGCATTCTGGATAATATTCTTTATCATAGTTCTCTCCCTATTTCATTGTGACTGTTAGAAATTATAGTCTTGATTGAGTTTATTATTTTATTTTATTTATTTTTATTTTATTTTAGAGAGAGAGAGTGCATGTGTGTGTGTGGGAGTGTAGGTGTGTATGTTTCCTTTCACTTGTCCTTCTCAGCTGCCCTCTTTCTTACCTGGTAGATTTGTAGTTGCCTTCTTCTGACTCTCTGTGGTTCTCATTCAAACCAGTTTCCAGGTTACACTGTCTAGCTGGGAATCCTTTCTTGTGGTAATAGTAGATATATTATATATTTGATATCTAATCAATAATCAGTTTTTTCAGGTCTTAATTATGGACTTAAAACTGATTCATCTGCTTCTCTAACATAATCAAGTCCATATAATAAATCAGGGCCCCAGGAATTTGTCAGTCCAGGCTTTTCAGCCATCTGAGGAGGTGTGTCACCTCAGAGTTTGTTTTGAGTCAAAAGCCAGACACTTTTTTCACCATCATTGTAGATATTATGTTGGCCCCTCTCTGTCTATCCTCATGGTGTCCATTATGATCTTACTCAAGGAAACTAACCTCTGTAGAGAATATCAGTGGTCATCCTTGTCCACTGACTACTGATTAGGTCCAGCCATGGGAAGCCCCAGCCAGAGATGAATGGGAAGCAGAGAGTGGCTGAAGTATTCATTGCTGTGAATATTTCCATCAGTTTTCAGAATAGACTAGAGATGTTCTATAAAAATTGGCTCTTTATCTCAACTGAACTGACCTACTTTTCATTGCATTACCCTTTCCTTTCTTATTCTGGTAACTACTTCATTATTTGGGGTCTAAAGTAATACATCTTTCCTCTAGAGTAGAGGGACCTAATGTTTTCATTGTATTTTGACATTATTTGGTAATCAGTCCCTTTATTAGACCTTCCTGAATCATCTTAATATCAGCGTGTTGCCTCCTTCCTGCTGATTAATTAATAAGCCATGTCTCTGCAACAGTATTCCACTGTCTCTTGCTTGATTCTGAAGTAAAGGTCTCTCTCACTCATCTGCAGATTCAGATCCACTTATCTTTCTGTTTTTCTCTTCCATATCTGTCTGATGAAATATTTAATTCAGTTTATGAGATTTATTATAGTGTGTTATTCTTTTTCTAAAGTGACTTCTCTATCATTGCTGTGCTTTGAGCAGGGGGTGGAGTGAGTCAGTTGTTCGTAAAATGAAATTAAAATGTTATATTGACTAATGTCTTGACTTCTTCTACTTATGCAATATTAAAGTTTCCAAGGCAGAGAAAACTTAAGATATTGCAACTGTGATAGATGGAGGAAAATACCTTCAAATTATCCAAGAAGCTATTTACAGGAATTAAAGTTAAATGAGTGTCTCCAAAGGCCAACTCAATGATAGTACTATAACTCTTGACATGGTGTGGGAGTAGTAGTTATAAAGATGAATGTAGGCTACTTTTGTAATGTCCTTGCTTGTTTGCATGTATTTTGTGCCCTGTGATCCTAACAGACTAAGAAAAGAAACCCATATTAAGTGTATGAGAAAGTGGAAATAAATTGGACCTTAGTTCCAGAATCATACAGAAAGAGACTACAGAGGTCTGCAGAGAAATTGCTCATCAATTAGCAACTCTTAGGCTATTTCTATAAAAAATATTCTTGCTAGCTGTGATTACCCCATTCCCTAAAGTCCCAATAGTTGATCATTTAAATGTAGGATAATGTGTATAAACCTGTACCCAGAAACATGTATTCCCTAAAACCTTCAATAAAGATTTACTTAAATAATTTATTTTGTGATAATGTCATAAAATGTATTGTCACTCAAAGAATCTCTGGAGTTTGGGTGATGGCTAGAAATTTAAGCATTAAAATTCATTAAATTCACTTTTTTTTTTTTTTTTTTTTTAATTTGAGAGAGAGAGAAGGAGAGAGCAAGGGAGTGGGAGAGAGAGTCCCAAGCAGGTTCCAGGCTGTCAGTGCAGAGCCTGACACAGGGCTCAATCCCACAAACCATAAGTTCATGACCTGAGCTGAAATCAAGAGTCAGATGCTCAACTGACTGAGCTACCCAGGTAGCTACCTTAGTCGGTGGCTAAGGATGATTCTTTTAATGACACAGAAAGCAAGTATGGCATTTTGCCAGATGGGCAAAGGGTAAACTTAATTTCTACAGATGTTAGTAATTTTTTTTAATGTTTATTCATTATTTTTGAGAGAGAGAGAGAGAGAGAGATTGCGATCAGGGGAGGAGCAGAGAGAGAGGAAGACACAGAATTTGAAGCAGGCTCCAGGTTCTGAGCTGTCAGCACAGAGGCTTGTGCTGTTCACAGAGGCTTGAACTCACAGACAATGAGATCATGACCTGAGCCGAAGTCTGACGCTCAACGGACTGAGCCACCCAGGTGCCCCATCTACAGATGTTTATAAATCTCATCATAGGAAAAAGAAGAATATAAGGAAAAGAAAGAAGGAAAAAAGAAAGAGAAGAGAGGAAGGAAAGAAGGAAGGGATGAAGGAAGGGAGGGAGTGTGGAAGGAAGGAAAGGGGAGGAATGAAGAAGGAAGAAAAAGGAGAAAAATCAGAGCCAACTTAATCCTCAGGCTTGTACATTCCTCCCATATAAAAAGAAAGGCATCGCTTATGTTTAGTTTTCAGATGCATTTGAGAACCCATTTTTATGCTTTGTAATTAACCTGTATTTGCCCCTTTCCGATGTTTAGTATCTCCATAGCTCCCTATAGCTTTTGTCATTAATTCAGCTACTTTTGTCAAAAATTGAGTTACACATTTACCATATCCTGATTCTTTAATTGCCAGGAAAGCTCTGCTTTGCTTAAATCAGATTCAGCTGTGATGAAACTTATGCAGAAAAAACCATTGCTTGTGAGAGCAACTAGTTCTCTAAGGCCTATGAGATGTGACAGTATCCTGTTTACTGATAAATTGCAGTGTAGCAGGAACAGTGCTACAATAAGTATTGATTTCTTTTGTGCATAGAACTCATTTTGCTACAGCTTGTGAACTGCCTTCATAAACTGACAATCCATTAAATATTAGTTTGTGTGTCTCTTCCTTCATTATTGCTTTTTTTCCTGCTTTATGCTTTACTACCTTTAAAATACATCGCCGAAGAAAAATGAGTAAAGGGAAAACTTAGTGATAGCACCACAATTTGGAAATAAATTAATTAATTTATTAGGTGAAACTGAATTTCTGCCACCACCTCCAAGGATGGACTGTAGAGAATATAACTTAAAAGAATTAAAATATCTTACAGAAAAATAGGTAATGATTTGAATCCTACTCTAAAATCAGTAGTTTTACTTTGACATTTTATATAACTTACAGCCAACACAAAATATCTTACCTTCTTCATTTCTTCATGTCAGATCTGATATTTTATGTGTAAATGCAAAGAAGACATATTTCGAGTTTAACTTTCACTATCCTAGATTGCCAAGTAATATTTCTGTTATGAATTTGAATATTTAAAACACTTTTTTTTATTATTGCTTTGTGTCTGTTCCCTTAATTTCTTTGTATGTTGCATCTTAGAGCAACAGTTTAAAATTAAGAATGTAGGAAAATATTGTTAAAATTTATGATTTTTATGCCATTATTACTCCTGATTACTTTTAAAATTGTCTGGCTTCATCTTCACCAAAAAGTGGTAGAAATACAATAATCCTGAAGCATATGAGGAAAACCCTATATTTCAAAATTAATGATGAGTCATTAGTAGAAAATCAATTAGGTAAAAATGTAGGAAAAATTATAATTTACTAAGATGTACTACAGAAATATAAACATAATTTTTAACAACTATATAGTTATTTTACCCTGGCTTTGGTAATAATTTGATTTATGTTTGCATATACACACACACACAGAGAAATATACAGCTTATTTAAACAAGAAATCACATGTATAAAAAAACAACATCATAAAATGTTAAAATGGTGCATTTTATCCTGTCTTAAACAAGATATCTTCTTTTAAATAATGATTTTTGAGATAAACCACTGATTATGGAGCAAAGTTTGTGGTGCATACATTGTTGTTTTTTTTTTTTTAATTTTTTTTTTTCAACGTTTTTATTTATTTATGGGACAGACAGAGACAGAGCATGAACGGGGGAGGGGCAGAGAGAGGGAGACACAGAATCGGAAACAGGCTCCAGGCTCCGAGCCATCAGCCCAGAGCCTGACGCGGGGCTCGAACTCACGGACCGTGAGATCGTGACCTGGCTGAAGTCGGACGCTTAACCGACTGCGCCACCCAGGTGCCCCAATTGTTTTTTATATTATGTACAAAATTAAAAAAAATTAACCTTACTATATGTCAGATACTGTTGGGCTTTTTTTTTACTTGTAGTAAATCACTTAATCCTTACAATAATCCTATTTGATAATTAACTATTTTATTTTATGAAAGAATAAAGTAAAATTCTAGTCCTAGTAAGTAAAAATTCTAGGACTACAACCTTCCACCTAGTTTCTAACATCAGTATTTTGCCTCCGTTTTTCCTATTATTTCTCTTGTCATTGGGTGAGATTCTTTCCTCACTAAATATGGTTAACAAAAAAAAATAGAAATATAAGTTTCTAATTGGATAAGCAAGTATAGGTACATTTTAATATATGTAGTATCACTAATTGTTCATTTTTTTTAGGTTCTAGTTCATCCAAACCTTAGGCGTATTTGTTAAATAAAAACAGTTATACACTAACACTTTCAATAATTCAGCACTACTGGGAAGAGTGACAATATGTATATTAACGGCTTTTACTCACTACTCATACAGTTACTTTCATAATAACATGAAAGTAACCAAATCCTGTTGGCTATAGTCATTATAAAGATTCCTCATAAATCATTTAGTTTGTTAAATTAAAGTTGATATAATTCAATCCCCTGAGAACGTTTAGACATTTAGTTTTAATGAAAATGTGCTGAGAAAAAGATACCGAGTCAAGTTTACTGTTGCATTAAATATTTTATAATACTTATTATATGAATCCTTTATTAAGAATATATTTTACTTCACTTTTTTCAAAGCTTGAAGATCAAACATGGGAAATGCTTTCAAAAAAGCCTTTTAAAAACATTAATGACAATTATACATATAACTAATTTTATTAACAAACATTATTTACTTAAATTTACTCAATTGTTTTGACAGTATTATTAAGGATGGGATAAATCTATACTATTAAAGATGAGTTAGCTTTTCATAATTTAAATGAAAGTTTGCATTTTTACTGGTATATTTACTAGATGCATAAATACAAGGTGACAAAAAATGGATGGCTTTTGCCTAAACATTCGTTTAATTAATGCCATAAAACTGAAGAGAAAAAGAAAAAAAATTTTCTGTTATTACCAGATATATCTTATCTGATGATTTGGGTTGCAACCAGTAGACGTACAAGATCAATCTAATTCAATTATACATGATTTATTATTTTATATCACAGGAATCTTAGAGCTTAGAAGGATTCCAGGTTAGTCAGTAGATATCACCAATGACATAATTTTCTTCTAATTTTCTAGCCTGTCATTCTGGGTGTTGATTGTGGTGATTGCAAACACAACATTTAAATGCTAATTATCTAGTTGATGAAGACGAATCATCTCTTCTTTTTGGCAGCCGACTCACCCCCTTACCCTCACTTGTCTTTGGCCTGAGTTGGTCAATGAACCAATCCCTGGCAGGAGAAATGAGATTATCATGAGCAATACAGATGGTACACAATCATCCACATGGAAAACATGTTGGGAACTAACTACAAGGCCAATACACTGAGTATACAAACAATAAAACATGAGAAAAATCCAAAATTGTTTTATTGAGAGAGTACATGTCTCTAATGGATGTTGCAAAATGTACACATTTTATCCACATTATTCTTTGTTTCATTTCATGATTGTTTTTGAAAATAATTTAGTTGTCTGAGGGATGTTAAAAATTATTTTTTCTGGATTTCAATATGCTAGACAAACTATGTCCTATGCAACTTTTAGCTAAAGTTATTAACTAAACTTTCATGTCTGGGATTACTCTTTCCACCTATCCAGTGTATACTTGATGTTGGAGATCAAATGAATGATAAACACCCCAAACCACGTATTTTGAACTTACTTCCATGGTAATCCCTTCCCACAATTTAGTGTACTAAATTCCCTGAATCATTGCCTCAAAAACTGATTTTCCAAATTATTGCACTGCAGCATTTTTCCCTCTTCAGTTTCAATGGCTAAAACAGTTCCCAAAGCAGAGTTTCTAAATGGAAAAATATATACAAATATGGGCAAGGTAGGGCGTGAAAAAAACTTACAAAAGTATACAATTCTAGATTTAAGAGCATGGTAGTAATATCCAAGGATGTGTGAATATAAATAAATATTTTAATAATTGTATTAGATAAAATATGCTATATTTTCTTTTTTAATGTAGCAAAGACTCTATTTGTAATATTGTCACTACTCTTATCATATGAACCATTTAGTGTCTTCAGTAATATCTAATTGGGGCCTCATCATTGTTGTTCCTGTAGATAACATCCTGTACTCATCAGTTTCTTTTGTGGCATGTGTGATTATTTTTCCCCGGTAACCTTTTATTGACTGCCAGAAATGTCTATTAGCTTGATCTTCTCTTCCTTATTTAGTTAGCTGTTCCTTTAAAACATAAGTCTGGCCAGATGTAATGATAAGCAGGCAGATGGCTCTAGAGTGAGTCTTCTTTGATAAGGAAGTAGCTTCCTCTGAAGATGTGGCTCTTCCACTGTCCTGGCTCAAGGCATGATACACGATTTTTGAGCTTGCACCGGATGCTTTTTAGTCCCATGAAGATACAAAGAAAAACGAATATAAACCACTGATATTTAAGAATAAAGAATCTGCATTTTCTATGTGAATATTGCATTCCTGACAACAGGGTATATAAATAACATATATGGATAGAAAATTGCATTTCTTTGAAAAAATAGAACATTATTGCTAACAAATATCCAATTATCAGAGTGCCTGGGTGGCTCAGTTGGTTAAGTGTCCGACTTCGGCTCAGGTCAAGATCTCGCAGTTTGTGGGTTCGAGCCCCGCATCAGGCTTTGTGCTGACAGTTCAGAGCCTGGAGCCTGCTTTGGATTCTGTGTCTTTCCCTCTCTCTTTGCCCCTCCCCACTCCTGCTCTGTCTCTCTCTTTCAAAGGTAAATAAACATTAAAACCTTTAAAAATAAATATCCAATTATTACAACTATAAGAAAATTGAAATTATAGAAGTAAATTCACCTTGTTGCAGAGTTAATGACACTGTGTCTGATTTTATTGATGGCTTTTACTCATTACATATAAAATCTACAGTCCATTTCTTTATTTTTCTTTAATTTTTAAATGTTTATTTTTGAGAGAGACAGCGAACATGAGCAAGGGAAGGGCAGAGAGAGAGGGAGACACAGAATCCAAAGCCCAATCCAGGCTCTGAGCTGTCAGCACAGAGCTCGACATGGGGCTCAAACCCACGAACTGTGAGAACATGATCTGAGCCTAAGTCAGGTGCTCAACCAACTGAGCCACCCAGGAGCCCCAAAATGTAAAATTTTAAAATTCAGTAGATTAGAGATTACCAGGGACTGTGAAGATTAGGAAATGGAGAATTATTGCTTAATGGTGGAGAGTTTCTGCCTGGAGAGGGATGAGAAAATATTGCAAGTGGATAGAGGGATGATTGTTGAACATTGTGAACATAATTAATGCCACCAAATGGTACACTTAAAAATAGTTAAAATGGTAATTTTTTATGTTATGCATACTTTACCTCAAGAAAAAACATTCAGAGAAGCATACTAAAGGTGAAGACAATTTAATGAACGTATATTGAATAAGCACTTCTAAGTCATGACATAAATTCAAGATAGAATAATTTTTTTAATATAATGGTAAAATGAATCATGTATGTTTTCCATTATTCTCTGCTGAGGATGCTAGGCAGAGTTTGTAGGCAAAATCTATGTACCAATGGAGCAAACCTCTCTCTCTCTGTCTCTATTTCTCTCTCAAAGTAAATTCAACACTATGTCTTATTATCTGGTATACATAATTCATCACACTCTTAATAACAACCTCAAAATTATTAGGTAATGATTTTCAGGTTACTAAATTCCTTTCTTGGCATACTTCCTCCTAATGCATCAGCAAAACTCAAACTGAAAGTTAGGGAAGATTGCCATTCTCGCTTATTTTTCAGTACTTTAACTGATTTCAATAATTTGTGTTTTAAGTTTTCCTCAATACCAAATGCTTCAAAACTGTTTTGAATGTTTACTTGCCTAGGGGTATAAAATTATTATTTTTTGTTCTCTGGAAAAACTCATTTTAATTGAAAAAACATCATGAACAATGAAATGAAATAATGATGCATCTTTGTGCTAAAAGGAACATTTTTAAAAAGCCAAAAGTAAAATACACTTAATAATACTCTTAAATCTATTTTTTAAAAATCTCAATTTGATGTATGCTACATATCTTCCAATTCTAAGAAAACTCAAAAGAAGAGAAATCGATTATAGACTGTAGTGTATATCAGATACCATTGAAATACTTCTAATTTTATTTAGAGAAGATGTAGATCTTTTGCCCCGAATAACTAACAAATTTATAAAATCATATAGACATGGATATAAATCTATATATAGTATAAGTAACTAATTGCTAACCTTAAATAAACACTCTTATACACTGACAAAGGAATATGGCATCCATCAGGTAGTGTGGCATCCTTGCAAGCTTTAAACTGATTTTTACTTTATAATGTTATTTTTTTCTGAAAGTCAAAGCATCTCTCACTTCAAAATATCCATATATTGAACAATACTCCAAATCTGAGATTGCTCATATAATTTTTCCAGATGATTTGTTTTCAAATGACATTCACCTAAAATTTCTCACAATAAAATAAAAATAATTTTTGACTTAGCAGTTCAGTGTTCAGATTTTAGTCCTACCTTTTAATGATGATGTCGTCATTGGAAATACATTGTTTCTATAGTTAAGCCATCTAATAAATGTGTACACTAATAACATACCTAGAATTGCAAAAGAATTCTATGGGAAAATGCATTTGGAAGCTGTTGGTAACAGTAACATATTTTAAGAAGATTCAGTAATTGAAAAAGTTTTGTCCCAACATTAGGGCTGTGGTTTAGGACAACATGATATCACTAAGTTCTAGAGATAGATGTTTTAATCTTTACTATATTTGAATATGTGATATAATTAAATATATTTAATGTGTTGTTTGTAAAATCTTTTGCTCTCATACATCATGTTTAGACTAAAGCCCTGTCTTTCCACTTGACTTCCGTAACAAACACTGGATATGTACAAATGCCTCCTTAGAGTTTTTCTAGTTTCTGTTTCTTCTCTCATATTCTGTGTTGTGTACTTGGAATACATTCTATGGTATTAAACCCGTAGCTGTATGTAAAACAACATGCAATGTAAGAATAAAAGAATTGGGCTGTTAGCCATTAGATGGCATGATTTTTCTTTTTCTTACAAATGTATAGAGAAGTAAAAGATACCAGATTTTCACAGAACAATTTTACTAAAAGAATGATTCATAGCAATCTACTTACAAAACATTGTTTTAAAAATCACTAGAAATAAGGAAATATGGAGATTTTCTAATTAATAACATGAATTCAAAAGTTTAAAATTTCATAAGCAATAGTCTGCAGGGTGTCCTTGAATAGATATTAATTTGTCCATCCAATGATAATGTAGTATTGTGTTAAGGGTATCTCGGTACAAAAAAAAATGTGGTAAAATAAAATGAGACCTACCATAAATTTATGAAGGGTGAATGGTGACAAGCCGATCATGTGTTTGGTGTATTTTTGGGCCCAGAATTTGACTGTCACAGCATTGTGTATTTTGTAAAGACATCAAGAAAAACTTGATTCTGTGATGTGATTGGTATTACCTTTCTCTTCATCCATCAAATCATACATACCTGGTGTTTACTCATTCAATTACAAATACAGTAATACATGAATAATTTAATAAACTACTCTTTAATGAGTTTGGGTGGGTTGGCAATAACCTGTTTAGTTATAAGACTTACAACTGCCTTTAGTAAAATAGTTTAACTGTTTTCAATGAAGGAAATCTCTCATAACATCACAGACCACTCAAGTCATGCCAGAGAAATAGATTTTAGCAGTTCTTGGTGAGTCATTCACTAAATCGACAAATATGTACTGAATGTCACCTTTGTGAAATAACTGAAGGAGGCTTTTCTTACCTAATCTTCACGTAAGATTCATTGGTAGTGTTATCACCCAAAGAGGACATCAGAAAACAAACATGTCTTTGGAAACATGTCCAATTTTACTGGGGGTAGTTTAGAAAAGTATCACTCCTGGGATTTTGTTTTTACTACTTTTATAACCATACATGTTAAACTACATTGTGTAAAGAGGCCTATAAAAGTGATTCTATGAAATCTTTATTTGAAAATAATTCATGGTAAAAATATACTTGTTTCATATACCTAAAACACTACACAGTAATTTGTTAAAGTAAGATGTATTTAGTGAGGCCCGCTCCTCTGTATGGCACTCTTATGCAAGTCATTTTTGTGTCGGCACCATGGTCTTGATTTTCCTTAGTGTAATTTTAATAAGGTGATATTTAGGACATTCAGCTTGCTCAGCACAAAACCCTCAGAAGCTTTGCCTCATTTTTTCCCTGAAGTACCACTGTTTATAGCAGGCTAGGAAAAAAACTACCAACACTAGAATAAACTGATGCACTACAGGATTCATTTTCCTTTTGTTTTGAGCTAATTGCTATGAGATATAAAATCATATGCAAAAAGGATATATTCTAAATGTTGATTTTTAAGATACAGAATTAGATTATATTTTTACATTTTCATTCATGAAATGTCTTCTCTGTTTAGACAAGTTTACAAAAGTGAACCTACTCATAAATACATACCTAAATACATAATATCACAAACTTACACTTCTAAATATTCCTAAAAACAAATTTCAGTTGTCTGATTTGGATGTAATATTGATATGAACTTTCACTTTTAAGTTGAGTATGCTATCTCAAAATACCATTTATTGTCTCCATATTGATAAGGGGATATAGCATTATGAAAGAAAAGTCTGCATATTTCTATTTCATTAGTTATTTTATATGGATTCATATTTATTTTTATTTTTCTGTACATTTTTTCCTATATATCTCTCCAAGAACTGTGAGACTACAGTTACCTCTATACGCTTGGAAATAATATTTGGAGGAAATAGAACACAGAGAAATGATTTATACTTTCTGATGAGAGAAATGATGAGAGATATTTTATGATTTCCTCCTTAGGTACCTGCAGGTAAACTGATTTATAAGTGAAAGGTAGTTTCTAAAGGTGTGTATTAGATGTTATGTCCTCTAGAAGCCAATTGAACTATATAACTCTCTAAAATCTTGATATTCAATTCACTATGTCTTTTTCTAGAATAAAACCGGCCATAAAAATGTGTTTTAGGAGACAAAAGCAGATAAGTAACAGTTGTTCACATATGTCTTCATACACATTAACTGGTGTGTGTGTGTGTGTGTGTGTGTGTGTGTGTGTGTGTGTGTGTTTAAATTGTAAATCCAGGGCACAGCAGTTAATAGCAGCAACACTTCACACACACTGATTCAGCACTTAATTTTTATTAGAAAACCCTAACTGTCTTCTCTCGCGGTGTGAATGTGTCTGCCTCTAGGACTAGCACCATGTGTTGAATTCATTACAGTCTTTCATAGGATCCCAGGAGAGTTTATTCACAGATGTAGATTTACTGCCAACCACCCATAACTGTCTATTTGGCCTTCATTGTGAACGCAAAGACAAGAAATTATCCAGTGGAAATAATTCATTGCAGTGTATTAAAATAATAAGCATTACTCCTCGTCAGTGATGCTGGAGGTTTATAGTTTCTGACACTTGACTCGGGTTTTGTGGCAGCCCCCAGGATTTATGTGTAATATCATATGTCCTTTCAATGTCTCACAGTGGAGCTTGAATTTTTACAGCTTCAAAGAAAGCTGAAGGATGCTGGCACCATAGATCTGTCTATTTTATTGATTTTCCCATAAGTGTATTTAATTATTCAGTGAAGGATCCATTTAACAATCCCATCTATTTTTAGCCAATTAAGTTCACATTAAAGATTTACCAATATCATTCTAATAATAGAATGTTTCGTGGCATTTAGTCAGCAACTACCCATTGCTGTGGTTCTGTATCCTATAGTGAACATAAACATTCAAAGTAAGTGTGCTTTCAGACATGATGAAAAAAATATACATAGCTATCACCTTATAAAGAATGATGTTTAATTACTGATATATTATAAAACTGCATACCTTTTTGACAATCATATAAATATTAGTAAATTATAATATGATTTCTAAAGGAATAGAAGTCTCACATGTGATATTACAAGTCATAGAAAAAGTTTGATCGTGTAAAATTAATGAAGTATAATAATAATTCACCATGGACTCAGAACACATATTATTTCTGCTTATCTGCCAAACATGTTTACTAAAATGCAGGGTTCTTATTTCTTCATATTATATATTCATTTTTTTGTTAGGGGAAAATCTAAGATTATAAGAATTTGTTAGAATAAGGCATTCTTGACTATCTTTTTTAAAAGGCCCATGCAATTTATGAATTGAAGGGCCTTTCAAAATCATATATTGCATACACTTCATTTTATAAATAAATGAATACCCATAATGCCTTGTTAAAGGTAAACTAATGTTAATAATATGACAGAGCTCACATTTTTTTGCCTCTTAGTTCAGTTATCTGTATCCGTATTTATTATATAACCCCAAACTCATAATTTATCTGTTCATTAATTTGTTTTTACATGCTGTTTTCTCTGAAGCCTAATTTCATGATAAGTATTCATACATGCAGGATATGTTACAGAGGGTTCCTATTACTTACCTATATTCCCAGGATGAAAATTCAACTTTAGTTACCTAATAGTGACTTCCAATGGGTTTATGCTTTAGCTCTGACATATATTTAATTTTAAATCGACTTAAAAAACAATACTTCCCGTCTGTACCTATACATTGCTTTTTCTCTCATATCTTTCCTATGTCAGTGTGCATGTAGCTGGTGTTTCTCTATTGATGAATTATTTTTCTATACCCTTTATCTTCCTGGGCTCCTTCTTATTTTGCTACGTATGATATCAGCTTGCAGTCAATGGATATAAACATAAAAAATTACAAAACCAAATAAGAAAAAGAAAATCTCACTAGTGCTCAACTGATATAAGGACAAAATCAATGATGGAGTTAACCTTATTATTATGTGCTGGAATTACCAAAGTAACATTCTGTTGTAAACCGCGAATAGTGTGAGGATTCCTGTGTAAAATGGAGATTACCACAAAGACTTCTTTCACGAGTCTGATTCTCTGGTTCATGGGTAACTTCTTGGTGTTTACCATTCCAGAACTAATTTTTTGTATAGTACATGTCTACTGTATATTCATTATTATTATTACACATTATGCACATATATTTACATAAATTGATCAAAATATATATGCATATATAGCTTTGAAATATGTGTTTAGTAACAGTATATAATTGGCATTATCAAAGGTTGGATTTCATAGAAGCAGAGCCTGAGACAAGAATTCAAGTGCATATAATTTACTGAAGAAATGCTCTCAGGAATAAGATTAGCGAATTTTGTTTTGTTAAACAAAATGTATGGTATGCCTAGTGAAATTCAAATTTCAGATAAGTAATAATTATTTGAAATATTTGGGGCATACTTATATTAAAAGTATATATTTTTGTATATAATTTATAATATAGTTCAAATGTTAATTCAAATTTGTCTCAGAGTCCTTTTTTATCTGAAGACACTAATCAAGGGAGAGGGACTGAAGAAAGGGCAAGTGAAGAAGTTAAGCACAGGTGTGGTATCAGTTGGACTCTAGCTTCAGCCTGATTCTGTGGGGTGCTCTGGTTTTTTGGAACGTATGAATTATACTATGAAGGTGGTCCCACATTGGGCTGGCCTTTTATACCAACATGACTCACTCCTTGACTGCAGGTTGTGAGGAGTGGGGGGGGGTGGGATGCTGGGGGGAGATAACTTCCTGGAAGGGCAGTACCCAGGAACCCCCAAATGAGCCCCTATTTTGAAAATCTAGTTATTATCATACAAAGTATAGAATTAAACAGAACATAATGTCGATTTAAGAGGTATCAACGGGTCAAGACAGTCTGTGAGATTTGTGAAGGGAATAATGATGCTCAAGAAAGCCAATTTCTGTAACATGTGGCATGCACTGTATGTCCCACCTTTGTTTCTGGCCATGACAGCTGTATGAATCAATTACAAAATCCACATGAATTCCTGAGTTTGCTATTCTGGTTAATTAAGTAACAAACACCACTTATATTAGAAATGTTAGAAAATCAGAATATATTGATAATTCCATAATTTTCTTTAATCTGCTAATGTATGAATCTAAGTACGGAGTTAGAATCACAGAATATATTTCATCATTCACAATAGATGCTCTCATGGAAAAAGCACAAATCGAGATATAGTAAGAGAACAAATAGCTATCAGAACTGAGTGTTTAGTTGTTTTTCTAAAATTAAATAATGTAAGATGTTACCACTATGACACAAATGCACAAAGAAAGTCAGCAACATGCATTGCATTCTATAATATTTTAAAAGTTAGCTTTCTATTTGATTTATAGAACCTTATAATTTAAGAATCGCAAGAGAGTTGAAACATCATGTGTCTAGTTCAGACCCTTTGAACCGTCCACAGTAGAGCACAAAGTTTTCACAAAGGAGATATCATAAAGTGATATTAATAATCATTGGGTGGCTCTAGGTCTCGGCTTCCATTTGAACCAAAGCATATCTCCTTCCTATTCCATATATATTGAGATTTTGCATGGAATTTTATTTGGAAAAAGAAAAATTTTAGCTGCTTTAAAAAGAAGAATACAAATTAAAGTTTAATTTAGGCCTATTTTATGCCATGTGTGACAAATTAATGATCGTTCCAGTCAAGTTCACACACTGGTTAATTCAAAATCAAGACTAAGTCTTCTAAAAGTGCTAAGTTCTTTCAGCTGTATACCTCTACTGTTTGTGTGGATTTGAGGACCTAAATCTTCTAAGAGTGCTAGGATAACATTCTTTCCACTGCACCATAATAATGTATATGGAATATACAACCTATTATGTGGTGTGGAGAATATGAACAGTTTAGCCATTATAGGTTAATATTCTTCAAGTTTGTAAGTTAAATTTTAATAACCAAAGCTTATTTTTGTAGGTGGGGAAATTATAACCTTGATAACTTCTCTTATAAAGCTAAAAAAGTTGTTTCACTCCTATTATTGAAAAACAAATATACCACCGCTGTTATACTCACTCAGCAGCCTAAAAATAAGATGTTTCTGTTGGCTCAGATAACCTATTCTGCCTAAATCTTTGTACCTTCACCTATTTTGTGAGGGAAAGATTAAATGGTATTAAATAAATGATCCTTTCTGGTCTATATAATTTAGGATGCTTTATACTGCTAATGGCAGGGAATGCTCATTTAAATCAGCTTAATCAATGAAGAAATTTTTTACTACATGTAATAGAAATTGCAGACATATGGTAGACTCTTAGGTTTGATGACTCAGCAGCTCAAGTTTGCCATGTGTAACCTAAGTTTCTCCATCTCTCAGCCTGGTAATATAAGGGCTGGAGATATTCTTGGCAGGAAATAGATGTCTGAAGAAGTTCTATTTGCTATATCTAGACCCAACAGTGTCCACGGGTAGAGGAAACATATATTTTCTTATGACTTTGTTGTAGAAGATAAGATTGTTTTTGTAGAAGCAACCCACCTGACTTGCTATCATGTCTGATAGATTAGAGTTGACTCATGTAAATATTCTTGTACCAGTCACTGGCAAAGGAGATGAACTGAACCAGCCATGTCTGCCCTTGGGACTAGATGTAGATTCACTTTATCATGAAACACATAATTATGCGCATGGTGCATGGAGGTGGACACCTGAATAAAATTGGGAATCTGTGACTAAAGAGAGGCAGAAATGGATGATGATTAGGCAAATATCCTTGTCCACTACACAATGCTCACAACATATGGCTGTATTTAATATCAGTAATTATCAATGGTAATGAGAGCAGACAAAGTAAACTAATCTGAATTTGAATAGAGTCCTCAAATATCATTCTAGGAATATTTACCCAAGCCTTCTCTAACCATTTAAACCTTTGTTAGAATCAGTTTAAAAATAACAGAACAGATTTGCATTGATAATACTAATCTGAATGTTTTCAATGAGTTAAATATTTAGGCATCATGATACTTAATGATGCATAGATTAGAGAGAAAATTAGATGCTGAATCCAAAAAACCAAGTGACCTCAGGAAATTGGCACTGAAAATGACCCAAGCCATTGCCAAATTGCAGACCTCACTGTTTGTTTGGACTTGAAGCCTTGAGCCAGCTCTTACAGCACCACTTCTTAAGTAGGAACCTGTGGAACACTAAGTGGTATGGCAGGATAACCAAAACTGTCCTGAAAATCAGTCTAAGGTTGCCATGATCATCGTACAAAATAATTCCCCTGAGCAACCAGATCAGATGAGGTCTACTAAGATATAAAATAGAAAATTATAAACAATGATAAAAACATCTATTGAACCCTTATTCTGTGGTGCCAGCTATAAGTGAACTAAAAATCTGCAACAAATATAAAAGGCAGGTGCTTCTATTAATGTTGTCATCCTCATTTTATAGACAAGAATATGAATCATGGAAGGGGTGAGGAAGCCATGTGGTTAGTAAGTAACGGAGCTGGTAATCTCATCCAAACAACATGGTACCTACAGACTCTTTTTTTAATTAAAAAACATTTTTTTTAAGGTTTACTCATTTTTCAGAGACAGAGAGAGACAAGAGTGTGAGGCGGGGAGGGGCAGAGAGAAAGGGAGACACAGAATCTGAAGCAGACTCCAGGCTCTGAGCTGTTAGCACAGAGCCTGAGGTGAAGCTCAAACTCACACACCATGTGATCATGACCTGAGCTGAAGTCGGAAGCTTAACCAACTGAGCCACCCAGGCGCCCCAATCCACACACTCTTAAATACTATGCTATCCTGTCTCTACTGGAGGTGCAGGAAAGAAGAAATAAATAACTTTAATACGAAGAACTGGCCTCACTTCTGAGAAGACAAAGGGTCTAATGCAGCCATTTAAGAAAGGATCTGGGCGGGGCGGGTGTGCCTGGGTGGCTCAGTCAGTTAAGCCTGGAGTTGATTTTGGCTCAGGTCAAGATCTTGCAGTTCATGAGTGTAAGCCCCTTTTTTTGGGCTCCAGGTTGACAGTGCTGTGCCCACTTTGGATTCTCCCTTTCCCTCTCTCTCTGCCCGTCCTGCACTCACACTCGCTTCCTCTCTCTCCCTCTCTCTTTAAAAAAAAAAAAAAAAAAAAAAAGAATGAATAAACTCATGAACAAACCTGAGAAGTTGGATTATTTTCTCATATTAGAAGATATAAAATCAATTTATGTGAAATATCTTAGTATATTATTTAAATAGTGCCTTTTTTTTTTTTTTGCAGGGTAAATATGTGCTTATTAACACTGCTTAGTGAAATCTTTTAAAACTGTTGCTTCAGTTCATTTCTAGACTACATGGTTCATAGAGAATATGGAAATAAATTTAGTGTAATTTTATATTAGTAACATCAGTATTCCAAAATCAAATTTAGAAACTTGATCAAAATCTGGGTCATTTTTTTCCCTAAAAATAATGTCCAGCATTTTTATTAGTTGTATAGTTGGCCTAATGAATGCACAAGTGTTCTTGTTAAATGCATGATTAATTGAATAAGTAAATAAATTTAACTTAGATTGTACTTGTCAGTACAATATATATTGTGGAATGGAATATATATTATTCCATTATATTTATATATTGTAATAAATATATTTATTATATATATTTATATATTGTATAATGGAATATGTAATATTCCATTATATTTACTGAAAAATATTTTCTTTATAAAAACCAGTATTCAGGAAACCTGGAGTTCATATAAATCCATAAGCATTCCAAGGCTCTAGGTAGCCTATAATAAAAATCGAGTACTGAGATTCATGTGAGTACATTTGAAAGTGATAAAATTTAAAAATAAATGATTGACAGTAGAATAATAAAGAACATATATCTGATAAATGCTTAAGTCATGAAGGGAAGACTTAAGAAATGACATCAGGACAGCCACAAGTTTCAACCCGTAAATCCATTCTAAGGCAGCCAGGAATAACAAAGACCAGCTGAAGACGGCAGTTTCTGAAAACAAAATCAACAAAGAGTCTAAACTGGTAAAAACTGCCATTGGAAATACATGTGAGAGGAGAGCAGTTTTCACTTGACATGTGGCATTATCTAAACCAAGTCAGAACTGCAGCAACAGAAAACCTAAATAAAAATTTTAAACAGTAGGGGAATATGTGCATACAATTTGGAAAGTACTCTTGGTCGCGTATTAACCTTTAGGAGAGAGAAAGGAAGGGATGTTTTTGCAGTGTTTGCCTTTTTATAATGGCATATAAATTCATGTGAAACAGTGATTAAACCCTCCCCAAATCAATAGTGTTATAGTAAATAAAATACCAAAAGGCACAAAAATGATATCACAATAGAATTGAGCCACAGACATGCAGTGTTTCTAGGGTAAATTTTTAGGGATTAACCAGAAAGATACATTATAAAAACAATATAGAAAAACAAGAGACCTTTCCCTCCTGCGAAAGTGTGTGTTTCTTTCAATCACAAGCTTTTGCAAAATAATTTTTGAAGGTATCCCTTTTTTTCCCTCAGATTGCATATTAGTTTCTTTATATTGTTGCCTGAAATCGTCAGTAAGAGGGCAAATTAACATCAAGTTTTGATTCAAATATGGTTAACTGTTTTGCTTGCCAAAACAGTCATTTTAGTATGCCTTAGAAACATTTATCAGAACATAAAATGTTTAGTGCCACTGAATTTTTAGATAATCAAGTGCGCATTAACAATTTGATTTTTTCAGATATCGGGTTCTTCTTTTCCCTCCAACTTAATACCATAAAAATCTGAAGGCAAATGAAATGTAATAAATTCATAGGACAGTCTCCCTGGGAAAATGCTATTAGTGCAGAATTGCTAACCATGAACAAATTACTGCAATTAGAGCTACCTTTGTGGCATCGTAAGGCCATTCTACCTCACTGAAGATATATGATTCCAGAATTTGTGTTCCTTACATTAATATTAAGACTTACTGAATGAATAAAGGGAGTATTTAATGATTATTCATTTGATAGGGTGATTTGGTGTCAAAAGGTGTTCCTCCGAGTTTTGATTCTTGTAAATCCAGGGTAATTATACGTCTTTTGGGAAATTCAAGTACATCTCTGTCTTAAAACCAGAGCTACAAGGAAAATCACTCTTTATAAGCTAGTTGTAGAATAAAAGCTGCTCTAATTTAAAGAATGTTGAGTTTTTCACTGCTAATATATCTGCCTAAATCCATGCTTACTAGTATATTTTAATTGTAGTCAAGCACTGCATGGCCCTCAATCTGTGATCATCTTCAGTAGTCTTTCTCATGTTTTGATTCAATGACATAAATTAAACTGTTTAAAAACTATTATAGACCATAGAAATATGAATTTAAAGGGAAGAAATTGAAGGAATCAAGAACAAATCTAAAAATCTACAGAAATAAAAATACTACTAGCCTCCAATGAGGATAACAGGAGAGTGAGAGCTCTCTAAAATTCATATAATTCCTTCTCTGTTTCTCTCTCTCATCTATCTATCCCTCTTTCTCTCTCTCTCTCTCTCTCTCTCTATATATATATATAGTATATAACTCAATTTAGCTAAACCTTCAACAATGAAACTTGTAATAAACTGAAGTTAATAATGTAGAATTACAAATATCTTGGAGAAAATGTTATAATTTCTAAAAATTAGATTATTATTTTAAAAATAACTTCTCTTCCAGTACTTAGTAGCTTCTCAAACATTATCTTTTGAATTATTTTTTAAAATCTGAGTTATTAATTTGGGTAAAGATCTAGAGTCAATTTTCATCAAACTTTTCAGGAAGAATTGTACAATAGATGACAGAATTAGAGTCAAAGAGTATCTCCAAAGACAAAAAAAAGTTCCAAATAATATGGTGAATTTTAACCAGAATAAAGTGTCAGTGTTTTGCTTCAATAAATTAGTTTTATGACTTTGGCTACCATACATTCCATTTAAATCAGTTTAAAAGACCATAATGTGTCTGATAAAATGGACTTTCCAATTAGAAAACATTACCAAAATTAATAAAAATTTTTATTAACATGGTGTAATTCTGCCCTTAATTCATAGTATATTGGAGGATACAAAAAGAAAATGATAATACAGTCTAGTGTGGCCATGACTGTGAAATGATCAGAGTTGTCAGTGGAAAAGGCATACCTCACTCTGACTGGCAGGAAGAAGAAATGCCTCCCAGGAGTGATAACACTGAACTGTGTTTCAATAGTGACTCTTGGCCATGGTAAGATATATGGAAGAGGCAAATGGTAGTTAAAGTTGGAAAAGTAGAGAGGCTGTTGATCATCAGAGTCCCAGTATGGAATGAAAAGATGTTGGCCTTTATCCTGTGAGTGATGACAAAGTTGTTGTGATATTTAAGCTGTACAACTGTACATTTTAAAAAGATCTGTTGATTCTAAATTAAATAAGCATCATGATGAAACTCAGAAGTACTTGCGTATTTCAAAATTGCAGAATTTTCAGTATAGGCTACTTTGCTTTATTTCAAACATGTGAAAAGCATGAAGTATGATTCCTCACATTAAGGTCATTAAGGAGAGATGTAAGAGTGGTATCTTCTCAAATTTTAGTACATTCAAAGTGAGATAATAGCTCATAAGTGAAACAAGAACAATTATTGGGATATAAAGAAGGTAGAGAACACTACCAGATTGAGTTTCAGGATGACTTCATAAAAGAAATAGAAATGAGTCCTTGAAGGATCAGTGAGATGATCAAAGGGGAAATAGAGATGCTGAGAAGGTAGTTCAATATACAGTGTGTTGAAAAGATGCTCAAGATAGTAGTTTAGGTTCAGTTCATGTGAAAGAGTAGTGGAAATGTAAATCAGAAAGGCAGTGAGTTCTTAGTTTGTGAAATCCCTTGAGTGAGAGGGTAAAAGGGTTTGGAATTTTATTAATAAAGTTTTTTGAAGAGAGAATGAAAAGCCCAAATCAAATGTCTTAGCCTAGGTTCCTAAGAAAACATAGCCTGAGGCATAAATTTATATGCTATTATTTTCTTAGGGAGTTCATCTCAAAGAATAGAAGTGAGATACAAGGGATTAAAAGGAGGGAAGAGAAAGAGCCAGAACTAAACTGGTAACTTCTAAGTAGGACTCCTGCTCAATCCTTGAGAGTTGGCATCCTGAGATGCCATATAAACTGTACCAGGACTGTATCCCTCCTAATGGAGGGAAAGGAAAAAGTAAGAATAATTTAGCCACCTCTTCTCAAATTACATTGGTTAAACATTCACCTCATGAGTTGTTAATATCCCTGCTTTCCAGATTGTAACTTGGTCAAGAATTGAGGCAGTCAGATATTACCTTCTTGAGGTTGCTCAGAGAGCCTAAACTAGAAGCAAATGGTACATACAGAGATGATAGGAAATGTATAGAAGATTTCTCATTTGCTGATACTTTATAAAAATTGACATGACATCATAATCAAGACAAATATATTAAAGATGGAAAAACTAATTAGAAAAAATTTAAATAGCTTAGGTGGACATAATAAAGACCTTTATTAGCATAGTAGTATTTGGAGTGGGAAGAAAAAATTACCATATGAGGATATAGGAAAAAATAATATGAGTCTAGCAGGTGACTGGACATGGGATGATACAAGGCAACAAATATGATACCACATTTTTAAAGCCTGGTTTTAATGGTAATACCATTCTCATAGGAATTGTTTTTTGTTGTTGTTGACTTTGTTTTCCAAGCAGACATTAATGTCAAACATACTTTAGACATATAGAATTCAAAATGCACTGAATTCATCAGTAATAATTTTCTAACCATGCATACAGAAAGTTCAACTAAACAGATAATAAAGAATATATGCTCATTTCCATGTTTAGTAAATCTATTTTCTGCTTCCTATTTCAGAATGCAACTACAGCAACCTTTGTTACTTGTGCAGTAACCTAAGGGGTCAGGGATGACTTTTCTCCAACAGAGTAATGACATCTATTATTTCTGTTTTCCAGAAGTGTAAGATTATGCTGCATGATGAAAAGTTCATTTCAGAGAATTTCTTTGCTTTTTTTTAATACAAAATAACTCCCCACCCTCCACACAGGCAATAACTGTGCATTTTGACATATGAATATATCATGTGTTGGGGTGGGAGAAAATGTGGTTCAGGGCTTAAAAATAGAAAAGAATGACTATCATTGCAGAATGCTAAGTGAGCAACAAACTGATAACTGAGAAAACCTCTCTCCCTGCATCCATGACCACTTTGTTTATGAGCCTGCTGGGCAATGACAGTGGTGGCTGAAGAAAGAGGCAGATTGGTATTTACAAAACAGGTTATCCTATTCACTCGATTATTAAGATCCTCCTCCACTGAAATGATTCTTTGGTGGCCATTCAGTTGGAACACAAACATCATCTCATTTTTTGCCCATTCAGAGAGATCTATTCACATTCCTCTTCTGATATCCTTGTCACCAGTTTTCCAGTTACATCCTTTCCAAGTCCCTGACCATCCTGCCAAACCAATGGCCATAATCCACAAACTGGTATGTAATCACATGTCTGACCATTTCTCTATCCAGGCAAAATGAACAACCAGGTGCAGCTGCTCTGGTTCTTTTCATCGGGAAGTTCTTTTCATCGGGAAGATTTTATTCACCATGTTTTTCAGGGATGCTCTAGAAAGGGGCTGTAGTTCTGTAAGCTCTCTACTTTCAAGTGTTTGTTCAAGTATCATGACAAACTATCTGCTAACCTGGCCCAAGTCTTCCTCTGTCAACTGATTGAAGAGAACTTGTTGTGAGGCCATAGGTTTGACAGGATTTTTGGAATGGTGGTGGTGGGGTCTGCCATGAAATAATTCTTGGGAAGTCTTTGGTGCAAAAAGGTGATTTTATTAAAGCACGGGGACAGAACCCATGGGCAAGAAGAGCTGCACTCAGTTGTGAAGAGTGACTGGTTGTATACTATGGAATTGCGGGAGGTGAAGGCAAAAGGGAGGCCTCCAGAAGGACGTCCATATGGTAAAGAAGGCTCCTAAGATACTAGAGGTCTAGCGATTATCAAGCTAAAGTTGTTTTCCCTCTAGTAAGGCATTACATTATGACAGTAGTGGGTTGCTGGAGAAATGTTATACTCTGTATTTGCCTCAGGATTTGTCAATGGGCTGCAGGCTATAAAGAAATTTAATTTCACCTGTCACTTCCTTCTTGCCTTTGTTCCCACATCACTATGGAGGGGAGGGTGATGTTGGGGGACTCCTCCAGAAAAATGAGTCTATAGGTTTCTAGAGATTAGGCTATTGATAAGATTGCTTTCTTCTTGTAATTTACTAAGATATTTGTAAACTGATGGAGACTCGTGTCCTGTATGACTGTGATCTCTATCAGTTAACCATTTATTTTCTTTCCTTTCCTTTGTTCTTAGGCATCTAGGAGTACCTGAGGAATATCACGCATATCCCACCTGGTTGGGGGAGTGATGTTGTTAGCTTGTGCTTTGCCCACAGCCTACTTTATGCACCCTCATCAGGTTCACACTGAGAGAGGGAAAACAGTATAGCAGGAGTACACATGATGGGCATTTGTGCTACCTTTCCAAGTAACTTAGTTGTGCCCACCGGGCTCACTTGTGTCTGCTCTCATGTATACCATCTTCACTTCATGATGCACTGCTGCTGGGAATGTCCAACTTAGGGCTTGGTGGATCAGATAACTGGGAATCTGACTTTGATGACGTGGAAACATCAGCATGATGTTCAAACTCCTTACTTTAAGTCATTTCATGACCTGCTTACTACTCCAATCCCCTCTCCCACTTCACATCCTCTACACTCCAGCCTTACTACCTTTGAATCTTCACAAGGTCGGGTCCCTTCTTCTCAATCAGTTTTCTGCTCAAACACCATCTTCCCAGACAGAACTTTCCTGACCACCACATCTAATCCCCTTGCACACCCTGTCTGTTACTTTAACAATTTTCCCCTTGCACACCCTGTCTGTTACTTCAACAATTTTGTAGTACAACAATTTCTTGAGAAATGTATCACCACATGAAATTACCTTTTTAGTGTCTGCTGTGATGTGGAAGGAGTTGAAGAGGCTTTCTGCTGCCATTTGAAGTATTACCCAATCTTCCTCTTGGTCTGAAGTCTGTCCTCAAACTGTCAAAGTCTATTCTGACTCTCTGAAAGGACTTTTACCTCAAGAAGCAAATCTCTTAGGATCTTCTTTTAGCTTTACAAATGAATCCGAGGATTCATATAAATATATTGGTGTGATGGTTAATTTTATATGTAAACATGACTGGGCCAGGAGATGCCCAAGTCTACATATCTGGTGAAAGGTTATTCATGGGTGTTTCTGTGAGGATGCTTCTGGAAACATTAGCATTTGAATTGGTCTACTGAGAAAAGCAGATGGCTCTCCACAATGTGGGAGGACAACACCAATCCCTTGAGGGCCTGAATAGAACAAAAAGAGGAAGGTTGAACTCTTTCTCTTCCTAATTGCTTGAGCTAGATCAGTCTTCTGCCTTCAGCACTCCTGGTTCTCAGACCCTAAGACTGGAATCTACACTTTTGGCTTTATGATCCTTCAGACTACACAGCTGACTTTCCTGGATTTCAAGCTTGCAGATGGCTGATCATGGGACATCTCAGCCTTCATAATCATGTGAGCCAGTGCCTTATAATAAATCTCTTTACTTATGAGAAAAACATATATAAATATCCTCTATATCCTATTGAATCTCTTTTTCTGCAAAACCCAACAAACAAGTTGAGAATATAGTTAGAGTGCATTCATATATTTTATTCATATTGAAAATTAAATCAATTGAAAATAGATACATATGTCCGTCTTTTCTGAATTTTTTTTTTCTGTTTCCACTGTTATTCTGAGGGAAATCCTGTAAATGAGTGGAGATTTAAGACTAAAAATAGTTGAATATAAGAGGTACCTTTGTGTATTTGAATGGTATGTGTTATATATGAGTGTAGACTTCAGTATACCAAATGATTTTAAAGACAACTTATGGTCTTCTGTCAGAGTCCAAAAAGAATTATTAAATTAAACAGAATTATTTTAATAAATGAGACATTGTAACAGATGATCCCTAAAGGTGGTTTCTAAATAAGAAAAAGTTTACCTGTTGGAATGAATTCTTTTTTTAAGTGCTCTGCTCTACATATAAGCTTTATATAGTATATAGCTTTTATTTCTTTAATGTTTCCTTTTTTCATAGTATTATTTGTTTTAATTCCAGCCAGATATATTTTCATCATAAAAGCCTACACAACAATAACATTAAATATATAAGAACATTAATTATAGGAATTATTTTTCTTTTATATATACAATTTATTTTATATAAATATACAATGTTTATATTGCTTTGTGGACTTTACACTGGAAGTTTAAATGCATTTATTAGAGGAAATTGGACATCTGTGTCTAATTTATATTTGTCATTCCATCTTCTTTTTCTTAACACAGTGGAAGAATCCCCATGTTATTACCTTCAAAGTGGTCTTTTTAGGCTCTCAGGTGGTGTGATTCTGTGTCAGCAGTTAGGATACTGCTGTTTGATTTCCCAGCTTTTAGACTGTGACAAAGATTGCCATTTTCTTTGCAAGCCAGCTCTGTATGTTCTTCTGAGAGCCACTCCTGGGCAAGCCTGTTCTCCATACTCTCCACTGACTTTATCTGCATCTAGTCCCCTGTATTATAAGCACCATTTACTTAATATAGCTAAATTGGATTTTGCTTTCTGCAACTTAAACTTAGCTAATAAAAGGATCCAACTCATGTTTCAAGTCCCACGATTATATAGGGATCTCTCTTGATGAAACATCTCATTTCAGTATTGAAAAAAATACTGCCTTTCTTCTATGAGTGATAGTGTATGACACCCTAATGAAATTTATCTTAGTAGTCACGGTTATATTTTATATTTCCCCTTATAGCATAAGCTCCTCAAAACAGTAATTATGTGCCATATACCACTGTATACCTTACAAATAACTACTACTCACATTAAGATATTTTGAAAGGAAATAAAAGCATAAGTTAGATAACATTACAGCAGTATTACTAAAAATCCTAGATAATGAAAAGTTAATGATGCATTCATTTCTTAGATATTTCACTATAAAAGGTACATACCTAATAATCAACTATTAAATACTGCTTTTATACTGTTATTATTCCTTTCCCATATATATAAAAACTGCATGTTCAGGGCAAGTCAATGAAAAATTGTCCTTAATGCAAAAAAGGAAATGATGTGCCTTTTGAGATGGAAATTAAATTTTTATTTGGATTATTTCATATTCAAGTTAATACACGTGAGGAATTAAATAAGGTCATTTTGAGACATTTTAGTGATGTGCAAATGCTTACTAAAGAATGGGCTAAGCAGTAAAATTTTGTTTAGAAAATACTTGCCTAGAGATTTAATGGATTATACCTTTAACAGAATAAATCATTCTACTCTATTTTAATTTTTAGCACCTCTGATTAATTAGAATTACTTGTATACTATAGATAAGGTGCTTTATTGTTAAATCGTGTTGGAAATGGGCTCATGTTTCTGAATGATTGCCTTGTCTGACTAAAAACAAAAGCCATCCAGAAAGATTCAGATGTCTTCTTCCTATATCACCTACTGTTCAGCTCACACTGACAGTCTCAAATCAGCAAAAACAAAATCATAAGTTTTCCCTTGCTGCCAGCATTTAAATTTCTCCATTTTATTTAATATTTTCAAATTATTAACTATGCATTATTTTATATATCTGGAAGCTGCATTTCCAAGTTTTATAAATGTTACCATATTTTGTTTCATTTTGTATATTAGAACATGTTTTCATCTGATCAGATAGATGAAAACTAGCACTGTTTATTTTCAAAGATGACTTCTGAAACTTGTGAACTTTTCCAAAGAACTAATAAGAGGGTGCATTTAGGAATGAGCCCCACCCCTCCAAATCAATAACAAAGCCATTCATAGAAAAGTAAATTTCCTCACATGTCATCATGTCATGTATTTAATCAAGCACAAATAGAAATCACAAGTTCTTCATGGCATCTACTAAGCTCATCAGGAGAGGCCAGCATAACAATAAACCTTTGTTTTGTGAGGACACTGAATGGTTCTTATTCTGGTCTACCTGAATTTGAATCTTTTTTTTTATGTGAATTTTTCCATGGCATTCTTGCAGAAGGATAGCTTCTTCTAAAATATGTCAATAAAGATGTTACTGTTCTGAATAGTCTCAAAATTTTGCAACTTTGAATAGATCTTAATAATTATTGCTTCCAGAATTTTTATATTATAGATGATAACACGGCAGCATAAAACATTTGTAACCCTGAAAAAAAGTGAATGTGAAGGCTGGGTTTGGGGCTGCCGTGTTGAGGATGAGAACTGGAAGAAATTCTAAGGCCTGTTTCATCTGTGTAGTGAGAAAACCCAGGTAAATACTCCTTTATCAGCAAGATAAGCTACAGCTGAGTACATCTTATAATAACTACAGATAAAGGAGGCGTGGCATTGCATGTTTCCCTCTGTGCCTCCACTATACTAAGATCAAGGAAATATTGAAGGATGAATATTGGAAAAGGTCAGGTTACTACTAAATGGTTCTCTCTGGCTCTGGCATGCTTCCACAGAAGTCTGGTAGCCAGAGTAAGAACCTGTTAAATAAGCATGCCTTATAGGAGTAGGCTAAGGAAAACTTCGAAATGTTTTGGCAAAATTGCCAAAGACTCCAGAGCAAAAAGGTTTTTTTTTTTTTTTAGTCCTTAAGAGTCAAAATAGCCTGTGGCCTCAAATCTGAATGCTTCTATGAGACTGAGTGATCTGTACTATGATTGGAAACTAGAGGACGTATTACTTATAGAATGATGGAGACTAGGTGACACACACAACAGTTGGTGAGTAGCCAAGCTATTTAAAGTGTAGTGAAAGTGTTCACCTCTGTGTAAATATGTCCACATTTTGAGCTTTGTAGTTCTTTTTTTTAATTTCTTTTTTTTATTTTAGAGAGAGAGCTTGTGCAAGGGAGAGAGGCAGAAGGAGAGAGAGGGAATCTTAAGCAGGTTCCACGCTGCTCAGCATGGAGTCCAATGTGGGGCTCCATCCTACAACCCTAGGATCATGACCTGAGCCAAAATCGAGACTTGGACATTCAACCAAATGAGCCACCCAGGCGTTCCTATAGTTCTTTATACTTACTATAAAGGAGAGTAAATGACATAAGTGCAATGATTTTTTCTTTAATGTTTATTTATTTGTTTTTGAGAGAGAAAGCAAGCAGGGGTGAGAGGGAGGAAGAGGAGGAGGAGGAGAAGGAGGAGAGAGAGAGAGAGAGAGAGAAAGAGAGAGAGAGAGAGAGAGAGAGAATTCCAAGCAGGCTCCTTGCTGTCTGTGCAGAGTCCAGTGTGGGGCTCTGTTCAAGGAACTATGAGAGATCATGACCTGAGCTGAAATCAAGAGTCAGATGCTTAACTGACTGAGCCACCCAGGCACCCCAGTACAGTGCTTTTTTAAGTAATTGGTATATAATTCTCTGAAATATTTTACTAAGTTTATTAATATTTTAGTTCCGATAAATATTTGACCATATAAGAGAAAAATTGTATAGAAGAAAATCTCTTATACTTAACTGTATTAAGAGAATATATTGGATTTGGACTGATACACAATCAGATTTTTACACTGGTAGTTCTTCACTGAATCTGCTCTGCCTTGTACAGATCCTGGCCCATGATAGAATGAAAGAATGTATGTTTCAAGCAGATACTCAAATGTTGTTTAATACCAACAGAACTAATACATATGAGAGTGATAATTTTGTGAACAAGCCCATCAGAGTTCCATGATTCCTATAAGCTTTGTAACTTACAAGTGTGGACCATGTTTAATTTAAATCACTTTACTTTGGGATAAATATCAGAAAGTATTTTTAACTTAATTTTAGACATGGATAGAATTATTTAGAAAAACAAAGAAAAATATTATGTCTCTCGAATTACTAAACATTTAACCAAGGAATATAACTATAACTTCATATGCCACAGCACAGTCTATGGTTATTAATATTTGGAGGACTTCTTTCATGCATTTCTGCCAGGCAACACTTTTACATTTTTGTGATAATTTTTTCAAATATTATTTTATATTATGTTTTGTCAAGATAATACTTAAAAATAAGCATTGTATTCATGTTACATATTGTTAATAATGCTATAATATTTGAATAATCAATGTAATTGTTGCATAATTCCTCATGATTTATGGATCAGAAAAATCATAAAAAGTTATAGTCCACATAAATAAAGGCTCCTAACATAAAAAGGAAAATTTATATAAATAGCTCAGTTGTAAAGTAAAAATGTACAGTTTTAAAGCATATTCATTATTGGATACATGGTGTGAAGATTGGATTCACTCACCTTCAGTTGCCTATATTCTGTTGCCTACCAGACCTAACAAAATTCACCCAGTAGAAGTAGATTTAGGAAAAGTTGTGCTTGGTGTGTGTATGTGTGTATGTATTCGTGTGCACATGCATGCAAAACTATTGAGAGGTGTAGCTAGTATAAATGGTGATAGAGAAATAATTGTTAACTGACTGTTAAATGTCAGGTGTGGTCCTGTGTTTTATATATGTTAATAAAAATTTTACTTCCCCAGCTGTCCTCTTCTGACCACAGTATGGGACACTCTGGAAGAGCCTATGTGGAAACCCTGTCATAGCCTCTGAAATCATAACATGTAAACCCAAAACACTGCAGGTATCTCATCCTGGCATAGAGTCAAACATAAATACAAACCAATTAGACATCATGAAATAATTTGTGTGACCATGTATTGTAATTTGTTGAAACACACATACACACACACAAAGAAAAACAGCCAAAGAGAATCTCACTCATAATACTATAAAGATTCTCAAAATGAAATTTTGTGTGTATCTCTCTCAAAATCTTTCTTATCCTTCAGCTTCCCTGAAATCTTATTTCCAAATTCCTAAATTTCCTCCAATTATTTTTTCTTCCTGCCTTCATTATCTTATTATATTTTTTATCATAAGAATACTTAACATAATATACACCCTCTTAACAAAATTTTAAGTGTACAATATAGTGCTGTTAACTACAGTCACCGTGGTGTACAGATCTCTGTAATTTTGAATGCTCTGACTTTTCTCCATATGATCTTCCTTCTAGATCCATTTGTTGTCCATGTTTTCACCAGTAACCCTGTCCTGCCTTTTCAAAATAAGATAGTCAAGATCCTTTCAGGGCATCTCAGTGTTTCAACTCATCCAGCTTTAAATTATTCACAGTAAATGTCCAGCACCCAATCTAGCAAAGATGGAATTCTTCCTAGAGAATCATATGGGAGAGGAAAGAGGTTGTGAATGTACACAAGTATTATTCTCTTTTGCTGTCCTACATCCCAGAAACTGGTGAAAAGAAGTTATGACATTTCATATGAGGTTTCCCTTTTCTTAGTATACTCTCAATTACATGTATTTCTTTAATAACTTGAGAAACCGGTGGGATAGTGACTGCAAAAGTCACAATGATGTTTCTGGTAGTAAAAAGTGGCTGCTTAGGTCTATGACACTTAACTTTATGTTTCAGAGAAAAGAGTCAATTGACCAAAAATCAATTTGAGATCAAAATGCAGTATGCCAGGGACACCTGGGTGGCTTGGTCAGTTGAGCATCTGACTTCAGCTCAGGTCATGATCTCGCAGTTGATAAGTTCAAGCCCCACATCAGAGTCTGTGCTGACAGCTCAGAGCCTGGTATCTGCTTTGGATTCTGTGTCTCCCTCTCTCTGCCCCTTCCCCACTCATGCGCACAAGCCCGCGAGCACTGTCTGTCTAAAAAATAAAATAAACATTTACAAAATGCAGTATGCAATAAATCCAGTCTCACTGTTGTGGCCCCACTCATCCTATGTTTAAGTAATCTATTTGTGTGTCTGTATCTGCAGCAAATAATTTAAACACTACATTATAATTAATACTTAGGACAATGTAAATGAGCCACCAACGAAGTTTACATTTTCTTCTGTATGTGTGCTATGTTTACAATGACTGGAAAATAAACAGTGCTCACAGAAACTTTCTATCTGAAAAGTTTATGTTTTAGGAATTTTACATTAAAATTGATTATTTAGAAAATGTCAATATATAGTAAAAGCTATTGTGAATGTTCCCGAAAACTGTTTGATTCTGAAGTTTCACATCTATAACTACACACATTGTATTTAACTTACCAATTATTTCTGTAATTATTTCAGAATTGCTCAGAATTCCTTTCAGAGAACTTAGAAGATGCTTTATTTTATTGACATACGAAACAGTTAAATATATATTCTGAAAGTCAAATAATGCCATTGAAATACTTCAGCAATAGAAATAATCACTTTTGGTTTGTGTATCTATAACTTCAGTGTTACAAATAGCTCAATACAGGTAATTAAGGTGAAATTCTGTCTTATCTTTCTTAAGTCTGAGAATCAATTTAACACTGAAATGATATTCTACAAAAATAATTATCTCCCAAAAATGTTTCATCAGAGTACAAGACTTTGGCATTGAAAGAGATTATAAAATAGTTTTAAAACTGCTTCATGTCAATAGTATTTACCCTACAGGAAAGTTTAGGCTTCATTTACAGTGTGCAACCATTCAAAACAGTGTAACTTTGCTAGGCTATTAAAGTAATCATCCAATATAGGAACGTATTACTGTGAAGATACCATCTGGCGTAATACAGAATCTAGAGTACAGGATTGGTTTTACTGTGGATTTTTAGAGAAAGTATAAGATAACATGGATAATCTGTTAAATAGCTCTGTACAGTATTAAGAATTATCACCAGCCCAGGAGGTAAAGTAGGATATAAACACATTAAAGAATATTTCTTCTTTTTTATAGCAATTCATCCTAAACTCATGTTTGAAGAAGGAAAAGGTCCACATGATAGGGATTTTAAAAACTGCATTTTGACACATATCACATGCTTAGCAGAATACCCACATATTTCACTGTTGTTTTTTTTTTTTTTTTAAAGCAGATTATAGGAGAAGCTCTGAAAGTAGAGTTACCTTTTTGAAAGACACATTTACATTTATAAAGGAGGTCTCCATTTGTAAGAGTGTCTCCTTTTTGTACCAAGAAGAGGAGGAGGACTAAATTTCTAGAAACTCAATAGAGAAAACCAGACTTAAATCTGTATAACAACCATATCCTTGTTTACTGTGCTTTTCTTGGTAACCTCCCATAACTGGCTCCACCTACCTTCCAATGTTGGCTGCTGTCTTCAGCTGGAAATAGTATTTATGGTGATGGCTTGGGCCATTTTGATGAGTTGTGCAGTTTTCCTGTGTATTTCCCATGTGTATTGAAAGAATACGTATTATTAAACTTCTGTTTGATTTTCTCCTGTTAATCTGTCTTTCATTACAGGAGGGTCTCCACCAAGAACCTAAAAGGGTAAAGGAAAAAATATTTTTCCTCCTCTAGAGAAGGAATAGTCATTTTATAGTTCAGTATTATCATAAACTGATTTACAAAAATGTTTAGAGACAAAACCTGTCCATAGAGAAGAAATTAAAGCAGGTACACATGGATTAAAAACTCATTTTATTTTACATAGATCATAAAAGTTATTTTAGACATTACAAAACTACAAATATTGAGACTAAATATCTTGCACAGATATCAGTTTCATTATTTTACAGATATTACATACCAATGTGGAAATGTTAGGGTTTGGAGCAAATGGTCAAGAAAGAATTCTTACGATGTCTTCGGTGCAAAAGGGTGGTTTTATTAAAGCACGAGGACAGAATTGTGGGCAGAAACAGTTACACTGGGGTTGTGAGGGGTGACTGATTATATACTGGGGAGTTGGGAGGGTGTTAGGGATAGCATAAGTCTCTAAGGAATTTTGGAAGCAAGGTTTCCAGGACCTTGAGGGAGTTAGCTATTGTTAGGTAAAGGTCATTTATTACTGTCTAGGAAAGCCTTAGTCACGAAACCCTTCAGATATATATCAGTGGGCCATATGCTTGGAAGATGATTGTTAACGTCTATCTTGAGGGGTAGAGATAATGAAAGTTTCCAAAGGAATTTTTATATGTTAAATAAGACTTACAGGAACCTGGAGGTTGGGATAATGTTAAGCTAAGATTGCCTTTGCTCTTAGCAGAGTGTCAACATGGAGGCAGCTGAACTCCCACAGGAAGGTCATTCTTCCTATTTCAAGGACTTGTTAGTAGGTTATAAGTAGTAAGGAAATTTAATTTTTTTTCTTTTGCCTTTGTTTCCCACATCAGTACCTTTCAACATTATGCTTTAGTATTTTGATTTGAAACTATAAAAACCCTGGTATACATTAATGAAGATATTTCTTTAACCTGTTTACTTCAAATACATCTTTTTTTGCTGCTTTCAGCACACATATTCTCTGTTAAATGCACATTTTAATCACTATGAAAACAACAATTGCTTTAAGTGGCAATATTATACAATGCATATCAAACTACAATGACTGGCATTAATACTTGTAATGTTTCCCAGAATATTTTGGTCACTAGGTTGGGTTGTCATAGTCTAGATATTTGAGGACTTCTATATTCAAGACATTATTTGTTTTGCTTTTGTTCAAATACTAAATGATAGATGAGATGGATGGATGGATGGACGAGTGGATGGATGGATGGATGGATGGATGGATGAATGAATAGACAGATGAGAGGTGGATGGATGCATAGATTGGTTGATTTTCAAAGTCTTTTATTCTGCAAAAACTGTAATTGGCACACTGTCTTGAAAATGAGCATGAATCACTATGTAGAATTAGAAATTGACAAAATCCTTATGTAATGTTGAACTTACAAAGTTTTATATCCCTCCTAAATTTCTGTTTATTCTTCTTGTTTTAGTTTTATTTTTCTTCCTTCTCAAAATCTCTCAACACTTATATGTAAATTAAATTTTTGCTAAGCTGTATACCAGGAAAAGGCTGTTAGAATCTTGCCTCAGGCTTCTTGCAGTAAAAGAAACACAATAATAAAATGGTGCACATAAATTCTTAAAAGATGGAACAAGAAATGACTTAGAATTACATTTATTACCTTGTGTAAGTAAATGAAGTATACAGAATGTATGCATGTAATGCTCTATGTGCATTTATTTGAGTTTTAAGTGGAGAAGAAATTGCAGTTGCTGCAATTTAAAAGAATATTTATGAGTTTGAAATCATAGTATTTCCCCTAGAAAGCAGAAGAAGGACATTATGGATGTGATGGGATTACATAATAATGGAAATCCAGCGAATAATCAGAGTCTCCCAATACAGTACTACATTGAAGCAAGGGAAAACTTAGGATGTGTATTAAGTAAAATTGCTTGGGAAACAACTCCAGTCAAAGAAGATACTAATACTGCTATTGGTTAATTGAGCGAGTAACAGTCACTGCGTTATTTGCCAAATTTGCTAATACATACCAGGTGCAGATTCTACAAATATGAATAGGCAGTAATTCTACTCCGAAGGGAGCTCAGCACCTACTCACAGAGGACATGCAAATAAATGAGTTACTGGCTGCAGCAAGATGAAAGTATTTGAATAGATGGAATAAGATGATAATATTGGAGGAATATTGGAAATGCATACCTAGCACAGGTATTTGTCAAGCAGAGAGGAGAGTAATTTAGCAAGAATAACAATATTTGAAAAAGTTTAGTTAGAGAAATATACAGTGTGGTGGGTTTAGAGCACTAGCGTAAAGCCTAAATTGAAAGATAAGAGTAATGTGAAGGAGTCACATTCCTCTTTATGCAGAGAATATTTAAAAATTTGTTGTATACATAGTTATTCCCAGGGACATTTAGAATTTTTTAAATATTTTTTTAATTAAAAAATTTTAAAGTTTTTGAACTTATTTTGTTAGAAAGAAAGAGAGAGCAAATCGGGGAGGAGGAGGAGGAGAGAGAGAGAGAGAGAAAATCCCAAGCAGGCTCCACACTGTCAGCAGAGCCTGACATGGGCCTAACTCACAAACTGTGAGATTATGACTGAGCTGAGATCAAGAGTTGGATTAACCAAATGAGCCACCCAAGCACTCCTAGAATTTTTTTTAAGACTTAAAACTTTCATCACCAAACATAGGAATAACATACAGTGGTTGGCTGCTAGGACTTTGGAATCAGAAAATTTTGCATTTCAATCTGACTTTCACCTGTTAAAAATAGAATGAACTTTGGAAATATCTTAGCTTTTCTAAATTCACTTTCATCTTCTATAAAATGGGAATAGTAGTACTTACTGATAAGGTTTCTAACAAGTATACATAAAATGTGCCATTAGAATATGTAAGAATTTGTAAATGTTAAGATATACCTATTATCTTGTTGTGAAGAAGATATTGAAAATATAATTTTATGTCTTTAAGTATTAATATTATCTTCTCTATTCTGTAATAAAACTTAAATTTACATAATGATAAACTTATTATGTATACTAGGATTTTTATTATATTGGGTTGTAAATGAATATAAATCTAATATGACTCTGACATCAATTTAAGTATACTCTTACCTCCAATCATAGTCTTCTACTGTCCACCATTTTTTAATTAGAATTTTGGAATTTTTTTATTTTTAAATACTTATAGATTCATAGGAAGTTGCAAAAATAGTACATCGTTAAATTTACCACATGGGTAAATGTGTGTAAGCACCACTACAATCAATATATAGTATTATTCTATCACCCAAAGATCTCCCTCATGCTATTCTGTTATAGTCACACCAACCCCCTCCCCACCCACTATCCCTAATCCTGACAACCAATAATGTGTTTTCCATCTCTATAATTTATCTCAGTAATGCTATATAAATGAAATGCCTTTCATTCAGAATAATGTCTCTGAGATTTATTGAAGTCTTTGGTATTTTTCAATAGTTGAGAGCTCTCTTTGCTGAGTAGTATTCCATGGTATGGATGTACCAGTTTGCTTAACCATTCACTTATCATAGGACATTTTGATTATTTCTAGTTTTGGGGCTATCACAAATGAAATTGCTTGCAATAATAATTTACATGTTTTTGTGTAGAGATCAGTTTTCATTTCTTTTGAATAAATGCCCAGAAATAACATTTTGCTAGGGTGTATGAAATGTGTAGTTTTAGAATTTAAGAATGTGCAAAACTATTTTCCAGTTTGTATCATTTTACAGTCCCACCAGCAATATATGACAGTTTTGTGATATACTCACTAACATTTAATATTGTCACCACTCTTTTATTTTAGCTGTTCTAATAGATGTTTACTGACACCTGGTTGTGGTCTTAATATATTTTATATCAAAATGAAATATTCTTTTTCATAGAAACATTTCATATTTCATAGAAATATTCTTTTTCAAATTTCTAAAAAGGTAAGAAACTTTTTCTTTTTTAAATAGAGCATTTAATTGACATTTGGGAAAAAAGTATGTTTGCTATAAATTATTACAGAACTACAGAAATAGGAATAAAATGATCTATTTCAAGTTAGTTGAGCCTGGAACCAGCCTTTTGGACTAAAGTTAAAAAACATTCCACATTCCATGAGAAATTATATAATTTTATCAATGTCTCAAGAATAGCAATGACAAAAATAAAGAACTTATCTCACTTATGTGTGGAATCTAAAAAAGTCAAATAGAAGCAGGGAGTAAAAGTTTGGTTGCCAGGAATAGGGAGGCAGGGAAAATGGGCAGATGCTGACTGAAGTACACAGAGTTGTAGACACTTAGGATGAATTAGTCTAGAGATCTAATGTACAGCATGATGGTTATCGCTAATAATGCTGTGGTAGATACTGTAAATTTGCTAAGAGAATAGATTCCAGGTGCTCTCACCAACACACACACACACACACACACACACACACACACACACACACACACACACTAATGGCGACTGTGTGAAGAAACGAATATGTTAATTAGCTTGACTATAGTAATCATTTTACTCTGTACATGCATATCAAAATAAGCATGTTATGCTTTTTAAATATCCAATTGTTATTAAAAATAATAAAAATCATTTCTGTTATCCATCTTTACTATTCCCAAAACTCACTATCTAACTATAACTCTGAAAAAAACTACTTTTGAAAAAAATACAGAGTCGTATCCCTTGGGTATGACTGTCTTAGGTCCTAGGAACTTATACCCTAGTGACAGGTGTGAATTCTAAGGATGCCAGCTCCATATTCCCTATTTTTTTAAGGTCTATATGCAAAAGATGTTAAAATAACAATTAGTTTTAGTGTAAAATGTGCTAATATAACATAATAACAGAAATAAAGTAAAACTCAGAATTTAGGTCTCTAACATCACTAACGTTGAAAAATTGCATGGAACTGGAAAGTAGTTTCCTTGGTAATTTAACCAAAGTAAATCTTATCTCTAACTGAAATAGCGTGTGAGCACAGGCTCATGAACACACACACACACACACACACACACACTCTCTCTCTCTCTCTCTCTCTCTCTCTCTTTCTCTCTCTCTCTCCATAACATTTCCTTTGCATTTTCTTAAAAGGAACTTTTTTTTTTCAGAACATATGTTAGCATTTCATTTAGGGTCTTATTAAAAATGCCCTGGCATTTCTGCTTGTCTGAATAGAATTTCACTACCTCACACATCTTGAGCATTATAAAATACCGCATTAACCTTTCTAACAGAGCTTGATATGACACAGAAGATATATTTTTCCAGGAGAATGTATTATTCATTAAGTAAATAGTAGAAGCAATATGAAAGAATTGTCTGAGTACTAAAATTTAATCAAAGCAATTAAAGTCAAAGGTGTTAATATATTGCTAGACATATTAGAGTCATTAAACATTGTTGGACTTTTCCTTCAGGAATGAAATAGACTCCTACTTCAAGTACTCATCTGAACTTTTATTATATCTCATCATTTTTGTACTAACTTATGCTGAATTTATTCCAAGTACTTGTGCATAAGATACTGTGAATTTTACATTATTTTTCTATTGTGTCTATAGTTGATAGATCATTTCTAACTCACTATTTATTTTAGCACTGTTTTAGAGATCCACTTTAATAACATACCAGGAAATGTTTTAAGCATAAATAGAAATAATTTTATATAACCATGGCACGAATAATTTCCAGGACAAAATTATTCTACACAATGCTTTATGAGTTGATAGTGAATACTTGAATGCCAAATGCCATTTATAGAATTACACTAAAGACTTTTACTTACAGTCAAAATGGATGGGAATCATCAGTGTGAGCATCTACATTGTGTCATCCTCACACTAGATACTTGATATTCAGAATCACATTTGTTATTGTGATTATTGGCATTTGCAAATGAAACAGAATAACCTGCCCAGGAACGTACAACTAATAAATGGCAAACACAATCTGTGAATTGAGAATATATTAAAACAATCTTGGGTAGTCATTGGCTGTAGACAATAAATGCTGTGACAGGAAATAACAAATATGTGGCAGTCAGAATACCTATACTTAAAAGTATGCTGGTTGAATAAAGCTTTTGAGTAGAATCCTCAAATGAAATGCTATTTTTTTAAAAGAGAGAAAATTAGGAAAGTATTGAAATATGCTGTTCTTATCAGACACCTGATACATGAAACCACCAGAAGTATAAATAACTAACTCAACAAATTTTCTGAATACCTAATATGAACAGGCATCTATGACTCAAACATTAATAAGATATTATGTGGGGACACACAAAGTTTAAAGCTGACCTCCTATTTTAAGCTATGCCATAGTTGGATGTTTTTAATTACAATGAATGGGAAACTTGAATTACTGAATGACAGAAGTCAATGCATATGATTGCTTCTGTGACATATAAAACTAGTTCCCAATAGTAGGAAATACCCATTCTGCTTCCAGCTCTGTGATTTCAGAGTGAGGAATAAAGAAAATGCAGGGACTCCTGGTTCACTCTGCTGTGAATTGGCTCCACAGCTGCTCGGATTTTCAGGTTAGGCTTCCTGGTCAGAAGGTCCTGTGTGCTATCAATTATTATTATGTGTACACTTTAGACTTTTACAATGTTGCATGTTAATATATCTCAATAAAAGCTGGGGGTGGGGGGAAGGTGCAAATATTTTGTACCTGGACATTGACTCCAGTCTGATAAACTGCTTTCCAGAGACAGGTGGTATTCTGATCCTTCAGTGCAGAAGTCTGAGCCATGTAGAGAACTATTGTTAACTCTTTTATTTCCTTTGTGACACTGAGAGAAAATTTCTTTCTTTTCTTCAACAGAAACATGAAAAATAAATGAGTATAGTTTCCAAAATAATTGAGGATGAGATTAGGTGGCTGATGCTTCTTTTGTACTTCTCATAGAAGTATATAGAGATCTTGATTAGCTTGCTTAAGAAAAATAGAAAATAATTGTGATGTGTTCATCTATTTTGCTGTTCTTTGGTGGAATATTAATTCATGGAATTAAAAGATCTCAGCCTAAGAAGGCATGTCTTATGATCTCCCATAAAAGTCATAGGAGTATATGTCAACAGTGAAGCCAATAAAAAAAATAATAATCCATTTGAAATGAATCCATGATTCTAAATCACTCCATTGGTTCAGATCATCACTCAGCTTATTTTCAAAATTATTTTTGAAGTATTTTAATTGACTCAGTGCTATTCCTTGTAAGCCAGTTTACAGAGCCCAAGTAATATGAAAATTATGTTGCTATGCAAATTATTGAATGCAAAACGGAAAACAAAAGATTTATTCCTCGAATGCTTAATTGAATGTTGAATATAGAGTGTAGAAATCCTTTTGTTACTGATTCATTTTATTTCTCAACTCTATATACTTATATAACATTTATTACTATAGCATCTAGACATCTTGACAAATGTGTCATGCCAATATAAAACACTATAATCTCTGGCCAAGCCTATGGAAAACCATATGGCATACTGAGTTAATCAAAAGCAAACACAAAAATAAATCACCCTGTGTGATCAGTCATTGAATATTATTATTAGATTATGATGGTGTGAGTTTCTCTTCTCATGTTCATCTTAAATACTAATGTAATTAAGATATGTCATGGAAATTACCAACATTGGCTTTGGCTCATACTAAAAGATTACTACATAGTAACGAGTACTGTTAATGTAACTACCAATATGGTTACCCTTATTTGGTCAAACTCCTGATAATCTCAAATTGGGATTCAAATAAACTTCAGGAATTATTTCCTCACTATTAAATTTTAAGAAGTTTATCATTTCAGAAGATTGAACTATTTTCTTGATGTTTGACTAGAAAAGATCATTTTCCTTGACTTGGTTTCTCTAAATGCATTTTTAAAAATCATTCTTTCTTTTTTTTTTCCTCCAATAGATCCCAAATCAGCCTAAAAATATAATTAAAAGCTGTTCAATAAAAGGAATATTTATATCACCCACAAAAACAAATTTTATGACATGTACACATATTATTAAATAATTTTGTAGTTCTCTGAACTGAAGGCAATAGAACTAAAAGCATTTGACAGTTATTGCAGGAAAAAGTGCTCTTAAGGCAGTCTTTAGATTAGTAGTGATTCCTATTTCCTTTTCTAACAATGTAAATCAAAATGAGGAAAGTAATGAGAATATGGATACATTTTACTAAAGACACAACCTGGAATATGGAAGAAGTTTGTAGGAAATGCAGAAGGAAAAAGGCTTTTCTTTTTATGCTTTTAGCCTCCACTGTGGAAGAATACTCTTAACTCTTTTCTAGGTCATTGTAGTTCATTGCAATCTTATATGAAGATATAAATATCGGAGACGCTGGGGAATGCACCAGATCCTTAGCGGAAGTTTGGCTGGCTAATTACACAATACTTTTCACATCGTTCAGTTCTTTTTTTTTTTTTATTTTTATGATATTTTTAAAGTTTATTTATTTTGAGAGAGAGAGAGCAAGAGAGCGAGTGAGCACAAGTGGGGAGGAACAAAGAAAGAGGGAAAGAGAGAGAATCCCAAGCAGGCTCCACACTGTCAGAGCAGTGCCCAATGCGGGACTTGAACTCAGGAAATGAAACGTGAGCTCATGACCTGAGCCAAAAATCAAGAGTTGGGCAAAAATCAAGAGCGGGCGCTTAACTGACTCTGCCACCCAGATGTCCCCACATCTTTCAGTTCTGCTGTTCAGTCTCCCTTCAGATTGATTACAACACATGCATATGCCCCTTCATCGATTGCTGAAAGAATAAAAAACACAGCCTAGAGCAACAGAGATGATTCCGATGTGATCCTGACCTTCTGAATTCCTTATTATAGTGTCAGGGGAGACAATCATGCCAACTAACCTTTATTGATAACATTTTGTTTGATATTTTATACTTGCTACTTTCAAACAAAATGACCGTTCTTTTATGAAAATATGGAGGGAATAGATTAAGTATATTTAATCTATAAATAATGAGTACACTTGTAATAGTTTATTAATCTGTTACCTCCATTACCTATATTACCTAGAATATACATAGTATTATACATACTTAGAATAGGTAATATATTAAGTATACTTAATATACTTAGAAATATACTAAGTATACTAGGAAACTATTATTACTTTAATATAAGTAATAACACTTAGCATTCTAGTATTTCTTTGAGTTGTTACTCAGTATAGATTGGTTTTCTAGTAAAATGCTTTTATCAGTTACAAATCATGAGTCTTCTTTCTTCTCTTCTAATATTTAGATTCCTTACTTCCTTGTGTTTTTTATCATACACAGATAACCAGGGACCCCCAGTGTTAACAGTGCTAATGAACATCTTTGTCTTTTGTTCAGTTTCAAAGAGGATGTATTAAACATTTGTTCATTAAGCCTAAGATTTCTTATTGGTTTTGGTATTATATCAAATTAGGAAAAGTCCCATTTGCCACTAATTAGCAATTTTTCTTAAATCAAATAGTATTAAACTTTATCATATGAAGTTTCTGTAGTAATTGGTACATTGTGTGCTTTCTCCTTTAATTTATTAATGTAGTGAATTACAATTATAGTTATTTCTGATGCATAACCTTATGATGTGATTTTTAACCACATTTTATATGATTATTATTAATGATTCTCCAAACTAAAATAATTAAATATTTTCTTTTATTACTTAAGTGTACACTTGATTTTAGCTAATAAATATGCCCATTGTTCTAATATCTAAATCAAATTTTATTGGTTCATGCCACAGATAAGTACTAAGGCATATTAAGTATTCACTCTCAAGACTTGGGCTTTCAGACTGAAAAAGCCCCTTTGTTTACCTTAGATGAATGAATGAACTGGATTTGAATAAATATCAACTAGGTAAGGGGCTAGGATTGTTTCTGATGAGAGCAAATATATTTTCTCAAAAACAAGAAAATTAGATTCAAAGAGAAATGGAAGGTCATAAAGTGAAAGTTAAAATGGAAAATAAGCAATAGAGATTAGTAGCAAGGAATGTTGAAAAAAGGATTAAATACGCTTTGAAAAATCAATGGATGAACATTGTTTGGGACAAAGACTCCAAAGGTATAAACTTGGATTTATCTTCCAAGGTTGCCCAAATCCAAGAGTAGTTGTAGCAGCTTTTAGGAACTTTGAGGGACCAAAACTTCATGGACTGTGTTGATATCAAATTATCTCTGATGTCTTTCAATGGGTAAATTAGATTATCTAAGGATAATGAAATGGTTGCTGTACAAAGGCACAATGGCATTGTAGTACATCAGAACACAAATTTGGCACCCCTTGACCAACTTAGCATTAAGGTATTTTTTTTTTTTTTATCTTTATTTTTGAGAGAGAGAGAGACAGTGATAGAGAAAGAGACAGAGTGTGAGCAGGGGAAGTGCAGAGAGGGAGACACAGAATCCAAAGCAGGCTCCAGGCTCTGAGCTGTCAGCACAGAGCCCAACATGGGGCTTGAACCCACGAGCTGTGAGATCATGACCTGAGCCTAAGTCAGACACTTAACCAACTGAGCCACCCAGGCACCTCTTAAGGTATTCCTTATAGTCCTTTTATTCTGTGTTTGCTGCATTCACTTTCCCCTGTGCATCTAAAAGGACTTGCCTTTGGCAAGTATTCCAAAGAATGATTAAAATAACAAGCAGAGGTTAGTAAGAGAGTCAATCTGATATTCCAGTGTAAAATGATTTGTCCATGCAAAATTTGGCAAACACAATGTGGGGATCTGTGTGATTTAAAAAAAAAAATTGAAGCAACACTTTTAAAAAAGCACTATGCTAACAGAAGGAGCTGTGTCTTAACAATTTTATGTATGTTTTGCAGATATAAAGAGACAAAAATGGGGCGCCTGGGTGGTGCAGTCGGTTAAGCGTCCGACTTCAGCCAGGTCACGATCTCGCGGTCCGGGAGTTCGAGCCCCGCGTCAGGCCCTGGGCTGATGGCTCAGAGCCTGGAGCCTGTTTCCGATTCTGTGTCTCCCTCTCTCTCTCTGCCCCTCCCCCGTTCATGCTCTGTCTCTCTCTGTCCTAAAAATAAATAAACGTTGGAAAAAAAAAAAAAAAAAAAAGAGACAAATTTACACAGGAAAAAAACAATGTAAATAATTACTGAGTTTCAATTAACACATGTTATTAAAGCATCCCATTTATTTATTATCTTTAGTTGGAGGATCATTAGTAAAAATTTAGAAATAAGTATGTCTGCAATTTCACAATGATTCTGCAATTTGATAGTATATAGTATAAACAATAAGAATTTTGATGCAGTAAACTCTTTATTATGCTGACTGAATTCCGAGCTGGAGATCATATTTTAGCTAACACGATTAACATAGAAAATAGTTGTATGAACAGAAAACCAAAGTTTTATATCACTCTAATTAGGTTAATTTGGTCCTTGATTACACTAGTTATATAATTGGTAATATACTCAGAAAAAAAATCACTATTCATTCATCAAATAAGAATACAGTTTGTACTGTAGTTACATGTGGATTTGAAAGACTTAGACAGGAAGAATATTCTCTATTAAAATGCCTTATGTTTAAGATACACTATTTCAGAACTATTCTTTGTACCATCAGTATTGCCAACTATGGAAATACAGTAGCCACTCCCCTAACTCAATGTCTGAATACTTCATTTCCCCTCCTTTACAAACATTATATATTTTAGCCTTTTTGACTCCTTCCGTATGCCTCAATCCTAAATCAAACATAATGAAATAATAGAAATCCGAATACCATTAGAGTCAGTGAAGACATTCTCCTGTATTCATTGCCATATTAAAATATAGTTTCTGTTAGAAAATTAAGTCAGTTGTTGAATGAGTTGAAATAGAAGATGGAAGATTGTTCTCTTCTAAGATATACAATTTAGTATTTTTCTGTGTCTTAGCCAACGATATGTAATGATTGTGTTCCTGTCTTGGGAAATCAATTTTGACACTCATTCACACTTTTTTTAATGTCAATTTTTCAAGGGACTCGTAGTCTCAAAATGTGCTGTATTAGTGTCATGATTAGTAATCCTCAGTCAAATCAAAAGTGAAATTTCATATATATTATATGTTCTTAAGACTCTCCTGGTTACCTTCTTTCAGAATTGGGCTCATGTGCATTCTGTTGGAGATCGGAAATGTGATTAATACCAGGTTAATGTTTTCTAGAAATACGCAATGGATTCATGAGATCACCATAAGCAAGGGAGATGAGGGAGTTGTTAGGATTGTAAGAAGCCTCATGGTCTATATCTTTGTGGTGCTTACATAATATTTATGGAACATTATCTAAATGCTGTACTCTTGACCTTCTGATGATTTTGGAAAACAGGTCTCAATACACACAATATTTCATAAGCCAAATCTTTTGTTTACCAAGCCTGACACCAAAGTTCTATTTTTTTTTCTCAAAATTCTATTTCTTTATAATGAAGTGAAATCTCAGGAAATGTAAAGATGGTATCTTTCAGAAACAGAGTTGAGTTACATGTTCATTTCTTTCTTAGGGCAGAGGAGAGGAGTTTCTCCATTAAAATGTACATATTTTTGTTTATAAATTTAAAAACTCAGCAATACTCTATGTCTTATATTCTACTTGTTCCAAACTTCAGGTTTTTTTATTTTGTTTTGTTTTGTTTTCCAATGTTGCAAGATTAAATAGCATCATTAAGTTGGTATGGGGAATTTCAACAAAGATAGAATGTAAATTATTTGACCATTTCAATTGCTTTGTCTATAAGATGGGCTTAATAATAAAACTAAATTCAGCAATGTTTTGTTAGGGTTAAATGGCCAATGGATATAGTTAATAAATATTAGTTATAAGATTATAAATTTGAAGATAAAACACTTTTAATATTTATGAAGTTAGGAAACCATCTACAATAACCACCATCACTTTTGACACCAATTGTGAATTCAAGAGTCCTCAAAACAACCACTCTGACACAAAATGCAACCCTTAATTTGTCAGAAGGACTCACCGAACTCACTGAAAGTTGTTAAACTCACATTTATAGTTTATTTCAGTGAAAGGATACAGATCAAAATCAACCAAAAGAAGAGATGTCTGAGGCAGAGGCCAGGGAAATGATGTGCACATGGAGATTCCAGTTGTCCTCTCCTGGTAGTCATGGACAATGCTAACTCTCCTGGCAGTGATGTTTGGCAACCTTACAGAATAATGCCAACCAGGGTAGCTCTCTGGAGCTTTGCTTTTCAGACCCTTCACTGAGTCTCTGTCATGTAAACATGGTTGACTACCCATGTGGCTAACTTTAGTCTCCAGCCCCTCTGGAGGTAGAACTAATTTTGAAAGACCCAAAGCCTCCATCATAAATCACATTTTTAGATTATCTAGTGTGGCCCTAGGCCCTTAGCTAAACAAAGACACTTTTATCAGGCAAGACATTCCAAGGATTTAGAGATTACCTCTCAGGAGCTAAAGGCAAAGGCCAGACCTCTCTTTGGGCAAGGATAGTACATTACTATACACTAGTGAAATTCTTAATGCTAATGTCAGTATTTCAAACAGAGGTTCAAATGTATAGATAAAATACAACTGCCCATTCTGTAAAATAGTTAATGGTATATTGTTTATTGTTAGGTTTGACATTGAGGTAAACACCGTTTGTTTTTTTTAGAAGCAAAATGTCAATTGTGCATTAAAATGGTTTCTGTTTTGGTGTACAACTAGCTAAAATTTTATTTGCCCAGCAGATAGCAATTGACCTTCTTCAAATTATAGATAAACTATATAATTGCTTTTTTGTTTTTATTTATAATAAATGTTTTAGCATTTTAATTAACATGTTGGCTAATCTTAAATTTTTTTTCAGTCTGTCTCTGTTGAGTTTCAGTTATTGATTTTTATCAATAAGATGCAAAATGTGCTTTTTAAAAAGTAACACTGTTGGCATAAATGCAGAGTACTAATTTACATATTGTTTTGAAAGAAGTAACCTTTCTTTTTAATCATTTAGTCTCAGATATGGTGTGTGACTATACAACAAGTATTTTTGTGCATGCATTTCAATCATTATGATAATAAGCTTAAAGAGATAAAAGCTGTTCTATTCCTTATTCTGCATTGTTAAGCCTGTGCAAGTGTTTCAATTACCATAATTCTGGAAATTTTTATGGCTTAAAATTCTAAGGTAATATATTCCCTTTCTTGTATTCAATTTCATTTTTTTTTGTATTCAGTCTAAAATACCTGACAGCTGCCTTTGAATATGTTTTGTAGGTATTTGAAAGGAATAAAGTGTGGGATAGGACTGAAGAAAGACTAGAACAAAGTTAATTCTGACAACCCATTTTGTGATGAGAAAGAATAAGTATTTTTGTGTATTATATGGTACTTTGATAAAAATAGCATGAATCTACAGTAAAACTTCTTTTTTTAAAGGTTTTGGGGGTTTTCTTGTTTTTAATTTCACATTGAATTTAACTGTCTCTGAATATGCTTGGTAACTACTTGGTCAGTAAACATTTATAAAAATTTTTTGGGGGCGCCTGGGTGGCGCAGTCGGTTAAGCGTCCGACTTCAGCCAGGTCACGATCTCGCGGTCCGTGAGTTCGAGCCCCGCGTCGGGCTCTGGGCTGATGGCTCAGAGCCTGGAGCCTGTTTCCGATTCTGTGTCTCCCTCTCTCTCTGCCCCTCCCCCGTTCATGCTCTGTCTCTCTCTGTCCCAAAAATAAATAAACGTTGAAAAAAAAAATTTTTTTTTGATCAGAATCTACTAGGTCCTAAATATCTAGTAGTAAAGATTATAGAAATAGTTTTCAATGTCTGGTACCTAGAGTCTAATAGGAGCAGATCTCAAATAACCTGGTAAGAATGAGCCACATATAGAGCTAAAAACTATTGTATAGTTCCAAGTTTCAGATTCTAAAGATTTTACTTTGCCAACCTTTCTAATATTAAGTCTTTATGTTTGAAAGTTTTTCTTTCTCAGGCTCTAACAATTTTTAGTACAAACCTTTGCCATCTAGTTTGGAGCTATGAGCTATGGTTAGTAGATGCTTTTTATCTTACTCATTAAAAATCATGTAGCCTTAACATAACCTAGAGAGGACATTATAGCTGTCTCTTTCCCCTCTTCAAATCACCAGATTTGAATATTTTCCAATTTTCTCTCGCTCAGTAAGCAGTACCATTATCCACCCACTTTTCAAGTCTAAAATCTCTAAATTATCTCTAATTCTTCTCTACACATTACTCAACATATCCAAAGAATAGACAAGTTTTCCAGAATGCATCTGTTTGCCTCTATTTGTCTCTACCAGAAATGGTGTTCCTAATTCACTTCTCTATATTTTTCATGGACAATGAATGTCTCATTGACTATGGAGGCTTAGGCATTAATTTTGATCTCTGGAAACAATGACAACCTGAATTCCTTCTTGTGGCTTCGAGTGACAAGCCTAGCCAAGTATGTCTACCATTAACTTAATTTTTTTTTCTGGAGGTTCAAAAATATTTGGAATAAATGGAAGATTGAAAAAGTTAAGATAAAAGCAAAAAAACAAACTTTAAAGTTCGATATGAAATTGTATCACTGGAATCCAGTGTATGGCATTGTATTTAGTAGACTCATAAATATCAAATGTTTAAAAAGATATCTTTCATAATTTTGAATTTGTGTATGTAATTCTAGATTATTAACTATTTAAACAGACCAAATATACTTACATACAATATATGATATATAATGCATATATGTTAAATAAAATATTAAAAAATTTAAAATGGGAGAAATGAAAGAGACCTCCACCTCATAAAACACTAATATTTATTGATGGCATATTATGTGTATATCTCTCTTTATTTTTTTTTTTTAAGGGAGAGAATACATGTGTGCATGCATCCAGGTGGGGGAGGGGCAGAGAGAGAGACAGAAATAGAAAGAGAGGGAATCTTAAGGGGGCTCCACGCTCAGTGCAGAGCCCATCACAGGCCTCGATCCTACAACCCTAGGATTATGATCTGAGCTGAAATCAAGAGTCAATTGCTCAACCTACTGAGCCATCCCTGTGCCCCTCTTCTTAGTTTATTCTGTTTTTTTTTTTAATTTTTTTAACATTTATTCATTTTTTTGAGAGACATAGAGCGTGAGTGGGGAAGGGGCAGAGAAAAAGAGAGAAGGAGACACAGAATCTGAAGCAGACTCCAGGCTGTCAGCACACAGCTGGACACGGGGCTTGAACCCATGAACTGTGAGATCATGACCTGAGCTGAAGTCAGACGCTTAACCAACTGAACCGCCCAGGTACCCCTCCTTAGTTTATTCTTAATGAGATTTCTTCTAACTTATGACAGAAGAAAATTGGAAATGCTGCAAATTGGGTAAGAAAGTTGGAAGAACAATAGTAGTAACATTAAAAATAGGCACTAATTATAGAAGTCTAAGCTGAAGGGAATTTAGTAGCATAAGAATTAATTAGCTGCCTGGGGAATCTGTAAACAATGTGTGGTCATCTTTGTATTGACATCTATGTACTAGCTCTAGAATGTGCCAAGAACATAAATGGGCATGATGAAATAATCTCTATGGAACTCAACTTCCAACACTAGTATCAAAATTACATAGTAATATATGATAATAAATAAATATTATAGTGACTCCATTTAATGCTACTTGAAATATCCACTTGTTAATGGGCAAAAATAACATAGGGAGTGGATAACTTTTCTATTTCAACTTTACCACCTACTAATCATGTGAGCCTAAACAAATACCATTGTTACCTAAACCTCCCAGGTCTGTGTTTTCTTTATCCACTAATTAGAGCTAGACATTCCTGCTCTTTGTGGTTCACAGATTATTATAAAAACCACAACTAACACATTAAAATTACTTTTATTAAGTACAGTATAATTGTGTATATAAAATATTATTATAAAATGCTTTTAAATGCAGTAATATGGTTTCCTCTCAATTCAAGTAAACAAGTTTACAAGTTTACAAGTATGCATAAAATTGAATTAACTAACTACAAATACAGAATAATACCTTATTCCCAACATTACCTATCCATTAAACAGATGCCTGTATAAATATGCACAGTTATTTTTTGATAATCAACTCCCATTATTTTTACTTCCAAAGCAGATTTGCCTTACTTAACCCTAGCCCTGGAGGAAGGGCTAGAGGAAGAATGATAAAATTGCTAATAGTTCAGTCAATATATTTGGAACTGCTTCTATTATAATCTTGTGTCTGTATTTAATTGGTTTTTGAATGTAGGCAAGTTATTTACAAATATATTTGATGGAGGTGAAAAGTATCTTTTTTTGTGTGTTGCTGTTTCTAAGGGTTAAATGCATTTTTATATAACATTTTATATTACGTCGTCATTATGACTGCTACATGAAAATGTTTAGCACATTAGTACATTACAGTTGTTTTTTATATTATTGTAGCATAAAATAAGATAATATAAAATGCCTAGTATTTGCTCAAAAATAATAGCCATTGATATTCTATTACTATAGAACACAAACAGTGCAATCTGAGATTATGTCCTAGATTTAAAGAAAAAGTAATTTTGATCCAAATGATGAGACTAGGGCAATCATATGCCATAGATACTCCATAAATATGAGTTTTGCTGTACCATTTACCATGTACACTAAGTAATGTTTTCAGTATAAAGAACAATTTAAAGATTCAATTTTTTTTTCAAAAACAACTGTTTACTTGTGTTAGTACTCATTTAAGTCAGTGTTCTACTGACATGTTTTTTCAAGAAGTAATTATCACTACCCCTCAGGGATCACATTTAAACTAACTTACTTGTGTTGCAATATCAAGAACAAAAGCCTGAAGTCTTATTCATATGGGGAAGAAAAAAACTATCCTCCATCAAATGTACAAACAGAACATAAACTCATGCATATTTAACTTTCCTTCTTTAGGCATTAGCAAATATTCCATCTTTAGAATATTTTACTTACTTAGCACAGATGTGGAGCCAATATCAGACACAAAAAAGATTACTAATTATAACTTCTTATGGGCAAGATCATGTCTTAACCATGTCTTTCCTTTATATCCTAGCATAATGCCTGGGACAGAGTAGGTAACAGAATATGTTTATTGGATAAAAAAATTTTGACAAGGAATAAAGTTGATTTATATCATAAAATATCAAAAGATGCATAAATTACTCAAAGCATATGTTATTATATTTTTTTGTCAATAATATGAGAAACTCTGACATTATTAAAGTTTTGTTCTCATGCTTTTGTGAATCATTTTTCCCAGTTAAGATCATGAATCAAAAGGGGTGTATTTTTGTTGAATCAACTTGAAAGCACGTGTTTTTTTTTTTTGTTTTTCATTTCAGACAAGCCCAGGAAGCTTGCATATTTACTAAATGCTTACCTGAATAAACCCACATCCCTTCCAGAATCACACAGGAATCAATTTTGATTTTTTATACAGGTTGCAAGATATTTTGTTAGTTAGCAATTTTTTTTTTTAATTTTTTTTTTCAACGTTTATTTATTTTTGGGACAGAGAGAGACAGAGCATGAATGGGGGAGGGGCAGAGAGGGAGGGAGACACAGAATCGGAAACAGGCTCCAGGCTCCGAGCCATCAGCCCAGAGCCCAGAGCCCGACGCGGGGCTCGAACTCACGAACCGCGAGATCGTGACCTGGCTGAAGTCGGACGCTTAACCGACTGCGCCACCCAGGCGCCCAGTTAGCAATTTTTTAAAGCTGGTTCAGTAATACCATTAGTAAAATTTAGTTAGACTTTTCAAAGAGTGATAAAGTTGCACTGTCCAACCTTTTGTGCTTGAGTCTATGAAAAATTAAATAATAGGAAAGTAAACAGAAATATACATATGAAATGTGTGAATAGAGAAAAACTTTTAAATATGTGAATGTTTCAAAATAGAATAGTTTTCTTTTACCTTTTGAAGCATATTTAAATTGGGGCACCTGGGTGGATCAGTAGGTTAAGCATCTGACTTCTGACTTCGGTCATGATCTTGCGGCTAGTGAGTTCTGGACCCACATCAGGCTCTGTGCTAACAACTCAGAGCGTGGAGCCTGTTTAGGATTCTGTGTTTCCCTCTCTCTCTTCCCCTCCCTCACTTGCACTCTCTCTCAAAATTCTAAATAAGACATTTAAAACAAAATTTAAACAAAGAAATATATTAAACAAGCACATTTATAATATGTATTTAAAATTTATGTTTAGGATAACTTTTTACATATGAAATATGTTGATCACACCTTTACATATTTAGTGAAAAACTTAAAATTATTTTACCAAAATAAATTGGAAGAATTTATTTTTAAGTAGTTTTAAATTTAATATAATAAGTTTTCATTTATTTTAAGCACAGAATATTTCCATATCAGATATTGAGTACCACTGATTTACTTAGGAACTTACTTACAACTGGATTCTGTTCTTATTAATACCCACATTTAAAAAAAAACTGATCTCTATTGGGGCACCTGGATGACTCAGTTGGTTAAGTGTCAACTCTTGATTTCGGCTCAGGTCATGATCTCTCACAGTTCATGGAATAGAGCCCTGCATCGGGCTCTGCACTTGGGGTTCTCTCTCTCTCTCTCTTTTCCTCTCTCTCTGCCCCTCCCCAGCTCTCAGTCTCTCTTAAAATAAATAAACAAACTAGAAAAACAATTATTTCTGTTATATTTTAATAGGCCAATAAATAAATATAGCTCACAGTTTTAATTATTCATTATTAACTTTTGGAATAGACCAGCCACTTTTTAGAGGGAAAAATTAATTCTCTAATTTTTAATATTATATTAAAATATTAATATTTTTAAATATGTATAATATTCTCGTAATGCGTTTATGACATTTCTTTATCTCATTGGTCTCACAGATTCCACTGAGTTAAATAATATTGTATTCAAATAAAACTTATTGATTTTTCCATGTATTTAGCTCTCCCCTAGATTCTTGCTCATTGATTACTTTAATCTAAGTAAATCTTGCAAAAGATTTTAAGATCCCATAAAAATATTAAAAGGATGTTAGTTATCACAGTTATCAAAGTATTTTTATTAATATTTTAAAGATAATGAAATCATTGAATTATTTAGTTCTGAAACTATTTCTAATATATGACTGTTTCTTAAAAGTTCATTTGGGAATTCCTGGAGTTAGAGACTGATAAGGAGTGTGTTATTGTTTCTTTTTATTGAATTTTATGTTTTATATTTCTTTGTATTAGTGAGTTGTATGTTTTAAATTTCAGGATTACTGATAACTTAGCCTTATTAGTTTCTTTAAATTATTGTGTAAACTAATGTGGCTACATGATAATGGCAATGAAAGTGGCTTTATTTACCATTCAGCATGGCATAGCTGTGTGGCCAGACTCACCTTAGCTGTCACTGTACAGGCAATGGAAATAATTCAAGTCTTAGAGTAAAAGCACTGTGTTAATCACTACATTATGTCTCATTTTGAAAAATTAATTGGGCTTTATTTGTGATGAAGTGCCATTAGTGACATAATAAGGGGAGTCAATGGTGGTACTATAAACTATGGTATGAGATGATGATAGTCTAACCTGGGGTAAAAAAGTTGGATGGAGAGGACCACAAAGGAAGATCCTGTCTTACTGATTGTAGAAGTGATGACTCCTTGATTCTGAAGCCTAGGACAAAAGATTAATTGATAGCACAGTGGTTTGATTGGGGTTTTGCTATTACCCTTCATCATTTCATACTTGTTTAATATCAGATTTTCTTATCTCAAGAAAAATAATGTAAAAGTTGATGCTAATTTAAGGAATTTGGGTAATGAGGCTGGTGAAATTTGCTTCTGAAGACAGTAGTCTGGAGAGTTCCTCTTTCCATGGCTTCTTAGAATGACAGAATTTAAACATAACCGTGCGTATAATCTGGAAAACAATGCTTAATGGCGTGTGATGAGTACACATATTATACACCTTTCTTAGTTCTATGCAATACCATTCCTCTTAAACTTATAAAAATGAAGCTCTATCATTTTTATTTTTAAAATGTGGCTAAAGCAACTAAATATGATCTAGAGCTAAGATTGCCTTTCTTGGATGGCATGTGATTACCACTGCTACTCTATTCCCTGCTTGGAATCCAATGCATGGCATGTAGGTGTTCTGATATTCTAGTTTTACCTGTGACAATGAAGAAGCCTGTTGTGGGTTGTTAGGTGATGACTTAGCAGTGTTAGCAACTGGTCTTTGAATGTTCTTTTAATCTTATTTTGAAAGAAATGCAAAAATGGGGAAGATGCTTATAGAGAATACTATATAAAGTCTTCATGAAGGAAGTAGGTCTTAAGTAAAATTAAATGAAAATAAAATTTAATTTAGTATCCTGTATTATCCCCAGGATGTGTCCATGGCTTATCTAGGCAAAGTTAGGTGCTCCTTCTCTGCTAAACTTTGGAAAAACAGCCTTGATGAATATTGGAAGCCTGAGTTGTAAAGTTCCAACTTAGCATATTTATTATTAGCAATAAATTTTATTCACTTATAGGCCAATACCAATGTGGGACTAGAAAATAACAGTCTGTAAAAGTGTTTATGGAAAACTTTCTATTTATATCTGAATTCACTTATACAACCCTCTCATCACTTTTTCTCCTTCAAGTGTTAATGACTTCCTCATGACCATTGTCTTTGTTCACATATCTGTTATTCCTGTTCAGCTTTTCATGAGCCTTTAGAATAAATAAATTTTAAGGCATTCCCTATTTGTGCTTTTTATTTGTAATGTAGAATTAATGTATTCACAGAGATGCCAATAGCAGCAGTTAAGAGAAGTATCTTATTGTTAAAGATGACCTTCAATTTACATTTGAACAAATTTGAAAGATGAGCCAAACAGTCTTTGAGACTGCCTTCCTCACACACAATATGATTTTTCCTGTCTGGGGAATATGAACTATGATCTACGATGTATGATCATGTTCAATGGAGGTCTAATACTGGAAAATATTGTTGACCTGCTAGAAAATATCAAGGCTTCTCCTTAGAATTCAAAGTCAATTTTGGCCAATTTTCTTTAATGTGAGTCTTTCCTATGAACTGAGCACTTATGTGTGTCTATTCCTCTTGATAGCTCACGGGAGCCTCACCAAACTCCCAACAATGCACCTAACTCTGCCCCTAATGCAATTGTATTCATATTTTATATTTCTTATCACATTTGTTATTTTTGTACTGTGTTCTCCACATATTTATGAGGCTATGGGATGAACCCTTATGCTTCCTATATTATGCTTTTTTTTCTTTATGTATTTAAATGGTGGATTTTACAAGGCAATAAAAATGGGTTCATTACTTTTGAGGTGTTCTTAAAGCTATACTGAGAGATATAATCCTATAAGTTACAGATTTATTGATTGTTAACTACAGAATTGTGGATAAAGTGAATATTCACACACCTGATTCTTAGCAGTGAATATTTAAAAAAGACACGTTAACACAAAATAGCCAACTCTTGATGTATTTGAAAAAGATTTGTATACTGCCTTTGACCTTATTCTCTTCAAATGCATTTCTGATTAGTTTCTTGCTTCTAGAGTGGCTTAATGTGCTTTAACAACCAGAAATTTTTTTCTGAATTCTAGAATCCCCTTGGAAAAGGAGAAATCATATTTGAAACAGCATGCCATTCATTTAAATTGTCATAATAAATATAACAATATTTACATTCCTTTCATAGCATAAAACTAATTTATTTAATGTGTACTAAAGGACTAGCTTGTTTTATTTTGTTTAACCCTTATAAAAACAAACTGTGTAAACATAAATGCATTTTGACTATAGGCCCAGGGAAATAGTTCTCAGTATTTATGACTATTCATTTCTTACTCTTGCCCTCTTGCCTTCTAATTCAACAGGTTTTCATTCTATAACTTTTACTTTTTGGTTAAAGCTGTGTCTTCATTATATGAATGAAATTATCATTATATAATGAAATATTTTAATAGATTTGCTTAAATTTGCTTAAATTTTATATAATGATTATGTTTCTGTGATTATAATATTTTAAGTCAGATTATTACCCTTACAGCATAGTTAACATATGCTCTTGTCCCTTAAGAGTTTTTTTTAAATTTTGTGTATAAATTACCCAAGTTGGTAGAGCAATATTATTTATGTTCAATTATTTTTGGAAAGACAATATGATTTTTCATATGTAATAAGCCTAAAAGAGTGCTTAAAGTAGAAATCAAGACTAAAATGTCTAAGGATTATTTCATGTGTACATTTTGAAGTAATTTTCCAGAAAATTGATTAAATTATTTTAATTCATGTAATTGTCTGTGTGTGTGTGTGTGTGTGTGTGTGTGTGTGTGTGTGTTTGTAAAAGTTCTATTTTTATTGATTTCTAGCTGCATTTTTTTTGCTGGGCACAATCCTTATTTTTTCTCTGCTTTTATAATTGGTATGTTGAACACACTAAAGAAAAGTAGGAAATTGGACAACTCAGTGCCATAAAATTTATGAATTTAAACCTCATCTTGGTCTTCAGTAGGTTTTTTTTTTAAGTTTTTATTTAAATTGCAGTTAGTTAACATACAATGTAATATTAGTCTCAGGTGTATAATATAGTGATGCAACACTACCATACATCACCCAGTGTTCATCACAAGTGCACTCCTTAATCCTCATCACCTAATATTTATTTTTAAATGTTTATTTATTTTTGAGAGAAAGAGAGAGCATGAGCAGGGGAGGGGCAGAGAGAGAGAGAGAGAGAGAGAGAGAGAGAAAATGAGGCAGGCTCTGTGCTGACACCAGTGAGCCAATGTGGGGCTCAAATTCAGGAACTGAGAGATCATCACCTGAACTGAAGTTGTATGTTTAACCTGAGCCACGTGGGTGCCCCCCATCACCTATTTAACCCATGCCCCCAACAACCTTCCTTCTGGGAACCATCAGTTTGTTCTCTCTCATTAAGAGTCTCTGTTTCTTGATTTGCCTCTCTCTCTCTCTCTCTCTCTCTTTTTCCCTTTGCGCATTTGTTTTATTTCTTAATATCCGCATATGAATGAAATCATATTTGGTCTTTTTTAGCATTCTTTTTTTTTTTTTTTTTTTAGTTTTGTAGGTTTAACCAACAACCTCTCTGGTTTCCTTCAGTGTAGTCTAAATGTTCAACAACTCTCAGGCCCCTTCTAAATTCTTATGACTTCATCTTGGGCCCACATGTTTTTTCTTCTTTCATTATGGATCCTTTTAGTTTTAAGAAATATACAATCTCATCATCTGAACACATGCCCACATCCTCAGATATTGTGAACATAACTTTTTGCTGTCAATTCAGTGGACAATCTGGTGAGTGGTATTCAGAAGATAAGATCATTGGAATTCATGGTAGTATCAACTGTAGGTTTTGTTCTCTGGATCAAAGTTTAAACCCGATAGGAATCTTTGCAACAGTCTATTTTTCCTTTCTCAATACTATAAATTTTAGTTACCAAGTTACACCTTCTAAACACATCAAAGTTCCTTCATCACTGTCTGCCTGAATTATTGCAACAACCCCCACATTGGTGTTTCTGGTTTCTTGAGAGATCTGTTCCTCTCAAATCAGTAGTCCATATTACCAGAGATTTTTGACTATGGCCTTTTATTTAAAGACCAGATAATCTACATTTTAGGTTTATCATGTTTTTTTCTTTCAATGTTTCTAAAAATCTTATGTATATATGAGCAATAGCCACACTGCAATCAAATGATTTAAGATGTTTCTCATAGTTTGAAAAGCACAGCATTAAACTTAAAACAAAAAACAAAAAAATCCTGTTCTCAAATTGTTTTATATTTGTGTAAGAAAATGTTCTCCAGAGGATGTCCTACTTATTCTTTCATCTTTGCCGTGAGTTTCAAAGTGATTATTTGTAAAGGTGGGAAAAGAACAAAATAAGCTAACAAAAAAATCTAGCATAAATGATGAATTTGCTGATCTTTCTAGAGCATGGGTATACACATATGTAAGTCTCTTTCTATGTGGGGTTTTCATGATTTTCTCAAAGGCAGTTATGCAAACTTAGAAGCTTTTTGAAGATTTCCCCCTACTGTGTAGCTGTGTTTTATTTTATTGATTGACTGTTTCAAACATTGCAAAGCCTGAAATGTAATGTTGCTTAGCATTACACAAGAAAAATTGCTATAATTGAGAATTTTAAAAGAAAGCACTAAAATGAGTCATTTTAAACACAGTTTGCAGATATTTGTAGTCTAGTTTTACGTATTGCTACATATTTCTGGGCATTATTAAAGAATTGCATGGAGATAAATAATAAGCTTCTGTTAAATAGGTCAATTTAATTTATCCTTAGTATTGTGATAAAGGAATGAAAAATAACACATCTTTTGAGTTAGTAAATAAGATGATGTGAAAGTATGCTGTGGTACAAAAAAAATTGATCCCTAATAGCACTTGCATATAAAATTTATATATAAAAATAACAGTAGTTATTATAAGCAAGTCACTATTTTAAGTGTTTTATATGAATTTACTGCTTTAATCCTTACAATAATCCTATAAAAAAGACATTATACTTAACTCAATTTTATAGGTAAGGAGATGGAGGCTTAAAGAGATTAACTAATTTTCCCAAGTTTACTTGTAATAATACTGGGATTCCAAGCAGATTGTCTGCCCTAGTATTGATGAACTGAACCACAAAGTTACACATACTTATTTTTTAATCTAATCTAAGTGAACATCTTCAAATAATACTTTTATTCATTTAAGCTGATTTTGAAAATTAAAAAATGAATGTGCACTCATTCACATGCCTTTATATTATGACATAAACAATGATATAACCCAATATATTATTAAAGTAGAATATTGTCTCCATTGTATTTTATAAACCACAAACTAAATAAATATTTATATTTATAATTTAAAAAGTAGAATTCAGGCAAAAGGAATTATGAATTTCATGAAGTTAAAAATATTTATTTCCTATTCGTCTTCTCAGTTTTTATATTTATGCTTACTTACATTGCATCTCTCCACAAGAAAGTACTACAATATGCAGTGTTTTTCAGATTTATTTGGCAGGGGATACAAACTCAGACACATACACATGCATTATTTGTATATAATATAATATAATATAATATAATATAATATAATATAATATAATACAATATATATAATTATATATGTGATAGTGCTACAAGTAAGCTATATCTTATATATAACAGATTATATGTATTATTGAGGCGATATATATATATATATATATATATATATATATATATATATATAAAACCTTTGGGAAATAATGATTAAGAATAGTATTGAAAATAAAATATGGATAACTAACATAAAATATTACATTATAAATCTATAAAACAAATAAAAAGCATAGCACACTAAATGCAGTGTATCATGGATTTAAGCTTCACACAAAGAAAGGGTATTAGTGGAAAAACCGATGAAATCTAGCTAAAGTCCATAGTTTCGTTAATAGTAATGCACCAATTTAATTCCTTAGTCTTCTCAGATGTGCCATAATTATGGAAGTTATTTATAGTAAGAAAAACTTGTTAAGAGTATATCAGTACTCTGCATACCCTTTGCCTCTTTTGTATAAAGTTATTACAAAACAAAACAAAATAAAAATAACTTAAAGGAAACATAACATGAATACTAAGTAGTTTCTCCTTCTATGGTTGAGGAAAATAAAAGATATAAATAACTTGGTACAATATGGATATTGACCAATTATTTTTTTACTCATTTCTATGAATATGTATAATAAAAAATAGAAATTAAAAAATCAGTAAGGCATGATTTTACATACTGCCAACAATAAGATATATATATGTGTGTGTGTGTGTGTGTGTGTGTGTGTGTGTCCAAAATTATATGTATATTTTTCATTGAAAAAATATAGAATTTTCTATCGAGGTAACATAGCTTAACTAAATTAAATCCCAAAAATTTCACTTTGAAAAAAAATTTAATTTCTGTGCTGTGTCTTTACTGGGAAGAGTTTAGAAAGGCAAAATTTATGTTTATGGCAGAACTTGGGTGGGCACGATGTGTGAATTCTAAGGTGCTGTATCTTCTATTGGCCAAACAATATGACATTCCTTTAATACTGAGTCAGATAAAGGTGATCCCAAGCCCCCGCCTCCCTCTTCTGCCCCCACAAACAGACTGTCACAAGCTGGCCGCACCATGTCCATGGGAGACGACTGGGCTAACTGAACTGTAATGAGACTCCTACAAGGGTTTGTTTACTGCTGTTAAGTTTTCTTCCTTAAGTTTTTTCTTTAAGTTGTTTTTTGATTTTTAGATTCTGTCCCCGGTGTATGATGTTGATTGTTCAACTTAAACCCCATGGCCTCATCAAATGTGAGAATTTTCCACTCTTCAAGCTGATTCAGTGTGCTCTCCTTTAAAGGGTTTATTGAACTCACTGCCTGGCAAATGGCAACAATGATAAGTGTTGGCTATTATTGTAAAATTAACTTGCGTTTAATTTACTTTTTGTCATATAAATAAAATGCCGTTTTTGTGTGTGTTAATATCAGAGCAGTTAGTAAGCTTTAGAAAGCCAAATAATGTTTTGCTTTTGAGTTCTTACTGGAAATACTTTTCACAGAAGTTAAATTAGGTTTACTACTTCAGCACATTTTATGCGAGGTATGTTTGAAAGTCAAGAGATAAAGCTGGTTTGTGATTTCTATAGAAATTTTGCCAAACATAAAAGTGGCATAAAACCATTATGCATACAGACAAGCACAGTTGGGATAGTTTCAGTCTGTCAAGTTTGCATTTTTAAAAATGTAGTAAAGCTTGATGAAAAAAAATTGCTTTTCCCCAGTTTTGTTATCTTTTTCTTTGAATGTCAGAATACATTTGTAAATCAAATTGTGTTCAGCCAGATAATGGTCAACCCAGAAGCTTAAAGCTTTAAGGACAGTTTATACATATTTGCATAGGTTAGTTTGATGTACAGAAAGTGATGAAAATAGCATCACAAGTTTTCAAGGCAATACTGGAAATACAATATACTGCTAATAGCAGTCTATTCAGGTACATATTTTTAAACATAATGGGGAAATCAGCCCAGCAATTGTTTATTGAGTCTTTTACTTGCTAGTCACTGTGCAAGAGACTTGGGAAGCGAGTGGGAAACAACAACATGTAACTAAAAAAATGAAAGCAAGTTCTCAACTCTTTACCACCAGAGAGATGTGCCAATAAATTTGAGGTGATATTTCTAAATGCCACCATGAAAGTGTGTTTATGCACAGAATGTATACAAAGAAAGTATATGAGATTGCTCAAGGGTGTCAATGTCATGTCTGTTAACCAGAACATGAGATGGACTTGGGAAATTTTATATGGATCTGACAGTTTCCTAGCAGCTACTTGTCTCTGGTACCTGTGAGATTCTGAGATTGGGATTATAAAACTAATCTTTTGACAATATTTCTCAGGAACACTGTATTCTTAATCCTGGCAATCCAATGAAAGCGTATTTTGTAGCTATTACTTCTCCCAAACTGCTTTGATGCTAAGTAGAGGATGAAGGTATTTTTTATCACATTCCATCATGTCTGCTTTCCCTTTTTTTTTTTTTTCCCCACACAGTTTTCTTCTCTGTTCTCTCTCTGTTATCTTACTGTGACCCAACCCACAGCCTATTTTAGGGCTGATCTCTCTGCCTAGGATAAAAATGTTGCAATAGTATTTTTGGCATGGTCTTCTCATTCATTCATTCAGCACATTTTTACTGAGCATCTACTATTCCCTGAGCAATGTTCTCAGTGCTAGAAATGCAACAATGTACAGAACGTGCAAAAAACCTTTACACTTCTGGCTCTGAATGAATACATCTTACAAAGTGATACATGTTACAAAGAGAAAAAAATCAAGGAACAAGATCTGATTGTTTTTTTTTTTTTTTTTTCTGGCTGATATTCTATTTCACAGTATACTATATATTTCTAGCAAGTCTAAAGAGTCTTATTTGCAAGAGCAATTAGTTTACTCAATCATTTATCTGCGTATTTATTCACTTTTCAACTAATCGTGACTTCTTGAAGACATAACCATTTAAAGACAGGACTAGGCTTTTGTGTTGGATGAGATGGCTTTATTTTATGAACTGTTTTGTGAGTCCCAGAAGAACTGAATAAAATATGAATACTTCACATGGATAATAATAGTTTGTTGAAAGAGCCATGTCTTTAAAACTGCATTAGCTAAGACACAATTAACACCCAAGGGAAATGAAAGGGAGAAAGACTTAGAAATAACTAGAAGAAAGGTCCTTTTGTTGCATGTCCTGGGTTATCCCCTCAAAGTCAGGGATGCCAAAAGATGTAGATCTATCAAAGACAAAGTGCCTACTCATGTGGAAGACCCTAATCATAGCTAAAATTTATTTGGCTGGTACATTGCCTTGTAGCACAGGATCTAAAATCAATTAAACCCCACTTTGAATAATAATTTTCAGATTATACCTTAAACAGTGTGTTTATTAAAGATCTTTTAGGGATTATCCCTTCATAAAACACTGGGGCTTGGTGACAGGAAAAGTGAGATACAATTTTTTTTAACGTTTATTCATCTTTTGAGAGACAGAGACAGAGTGCTAGTCGGGGAGGGCAGAGAGATTGGGAGACACAGAATACAAAGCAGGCTCCAAGCTCTGAGCTCTCAGCACAGAGCCCAATGTGAGGTTCAAACCCATGAACTGTAAGATCATGACTTTAGCTGAAGTCATACACTTAACCGACTGAGCCACCCAGAAGCCACCCAGAAGAGATACAATTTTTATCAAAAATTTTGTTATCTACTGTAAGAGAGCAATTTGTGAAACAAGTGTTCATACAATATAACTAAATTAAAGATTAATTAAAAATGAGTGTACATGAGGGGCACTTGGATGGCTCAGTCAATTGAGCGTCCGGCTCTTGGTTTCAGCTCAGGTCATGATCTCGCAATTCATTCTTGGGATTCTTTCTCTCTTTCCCCCCATTCTCTCTCAAAATAAGTAAATAAACACTATTTTTTTTCAACGTTTTTTATTTATTTTTGGGACAGAGAGAGACAGAGCATGAATGGGGGATGGGCAGAGAGAGAGGGAGACACAGAATCGGAAACAGGCTCCAGGCTCCGAGCCATCAGCCCAGAGCCTGACGCAGGGCTCGAACTCACAGACCGCGAGATCGTGACCTGGCTGAAGTCGGACGCTTAACCGACTGCGCCACCCAGGCGCCCCAAACACTATTTTTTTTAATGAGTGTACATGCAAAGGAAAGTTATTTTAGTGTTTTTCTTCTTAATGCCTTCGAAGAAATAAATTTGTACTTAAATCTAGGCTTCATGGGTAGGATTTCTATTAGGAAAAAAAAGACAATTTCCAAGTTTCATATATAACATTTAAAAAATGCCAAAAAAAAAAAAACACACTGAATTTTCTCATTGCAAAGTAGTAAAAGGAATGAAGGTGTCTGAATGATTGAGGGTTAATAAGCAAGAAGAGAAAACTAAAGGGAGACTTAGTATAAAACAAAATGTAAAGCTCACGGAAATATAAAGCTCGAATACTGAAATTCTATCTGCACCAATCAGAGTTCTTATTTATAAGCAATAAAATGTGACTCTACCGTAAGTAGGAAAAGGAAATTAATGGGGATATAGGAGGCAGCCAATAGAACTGGAGTAGAGAACAGGTTTAGAAAGCTGGCAGAAATGAAGAAAGAATGAGCCACATAAAACAGCCAAAGTCAGGTGCCCCAACATCTAGTTGTAAGGCGACATGTGGCGATGCTTTCAAGACGCTTTTGGACAGTATAGCTGTAGGACACTTAACATTGCTGCTGCTAAAGTTTCCTAGGCCACACTGCCATCTGAGAAAAAGGTTGCTATTTCTTTGAGGTCTCACTTAAGAGACAGTTAGTGACCTGTAGGTAGTGGTATTTAACTGCCCTAGTTGAGATCAAATGTGTATCTGTCTTTTTAAAAGAATCCCATAATGTTTGAGTCTTGCGAAATTATAATCTATGGAATTTTTTATTAAAAGAATCATTTTTCCCTTTTGAATGGTCTCTATCCCTTGGCAACCAAAGCTGTTCCATGCAATGATGCAAACCAATGACCTCATAAATGCATTATATACACATGAGATTAGTGAATGGTCTATAAGATGTCCATCCTAAATTGTATATAAAATTTTGGGAATATGTGTGTGTGTTATACATTTTACCCAACATCAAAGGAGGGTGATGATATATTATGTATAAGTATTGTTTTATCTATTTTAATATCTCATCCATCAGTAATGATCTTTTAATTCTACCCAGTTTCAAACTCTAATTTTTTTCTAACCAAGAAGGAAATAAAATTGCAAATAAGTATTCATGACATAATAATATAACAAATGATTCAAAAGCTTACACTTGGGAGGGGACATTACAAGTATAACTTTTCGGGTGTTAGATTGCTATGAAGAGAGTCCAGACATTGTTTGCTTCTTTTAAATCAGAAATGTTGTTTCTAGTCATTTAATCATTAGAGTGTGTTAAAATTGTATTACATAATTTTAAACATTGCTTTTTTCCCCCATATGCATGATATCATGTCTTCTGCTTAAATATTTCTCAAATCTTTCCACTTATCTCAATTCTTATGGCTACTATCTAAATCTAAGTTGTTATGGATTGAATTGTGCTGTTGAAGTTCTACGGCCCAGTACTTCAGATTGTGACCTTATTTGGAAATAGGGTTTTTACAGAGGCACTCAAGTTAAAATGAAGCTGTTAGGATGGGTCCTATTTCAATATATTTGATGTCCCCATAGAAAGTGGAGACAGACACATATAGCAGGAAGACAATGTGAAGTCCACTGAGGGATGACAGAAGCCGAGATTGGACTGGTTCAGCTACAGGTGAAGTCACACCAAGGATTGCTGTCCATCCCCAGAAGCTGGGAAGGATTCTCCCCAAAGTCTCAGAGGAATCATAGCCCTGTGACATTTTGATTTTAGACTCCTAGACTCCAGAACTGTGAAAACAGATTTTTCTATTGTTTTAACAGGTTGTCATATTTTGTTACAGGAGCCCTAGAAAACTAATAAATAAGCCATCAAGGCCATTACTGTTCCCATCTTGGATTAATGCAATACGTGACTGCCAGGTGGAATGTAAAGGTTATGCCATGCATGACTGCAGGGGAAGCATTCTCAAAGATTGCCATAGTAGTGTTCCCTTGTAGTACTGTGCTCTGCAGAATCTACCTTGTATGCAAACTCCTTGCTTTCCTATCCTGAATTAGGCAACTGTTTTCTGAATTCCAACAAGAATCTATGCCTCCTGAATTGATCAGATTTTATTGCAATTTTTATTTTATTGCAATTTACATACCACCTTTATTTTCTTGAGCCACTAACTATCAAACACTCTTAAGAAAAGTCATGACTTGTATTTTGAGGTTCAAGATGGACATAAGAAACTGACCAACAACTGGGCTTTGCACCTTCCATGGCACCTAGTTCATTGCTTCGTTAGCTATTTGCGATATAATCCACAGTCATGATTTCCCTATTTCGCTTTAGAAAAGATCCACAGCCACAATTTATATAGGTATATCTCCATCGCCAGTTGGAAATGTAACATCTGTAAATAGACTATTCACAATAATAAAAGCATAAAACACAAATAAAACTTTTCATAATACTAAATCATTCCCTTGACATTTGTCAATTTCAACTGTGACAGACTCTGAACTGTCAGCACAGAGCCCAATGTGAGTCTCGAACTCATGAGCTGTGAGATCATGACCAGAGCTGAAGTTGAGACTTAACCAGCTGAGCCACCCAGGCACCCTAAATTCAATGTATTCATTTACGAAAAAATGATGTGTGTGTAATTTATTCTGTTTCAAATTTCAGAATTTTGTAGTTTATATAACTTATGATTTTTTATAATTTCTAAGTCACTTCAAAATATAACCATTCAAAGGACATTTTAAAGCTGTACAGCAAACCAGTAACATTTTTATTTAGGAAGAAAACTATCAAAACATATTTCCGTGCCTTAAGAAAACATCTATGAATAAATTTGATGTTTAAAATTCTTACAAGTGCACAAGTAGTTTTGAGCCGGGCTTAGAATTGTCTTTGTTATCACATATTGGTAACAATATAGTTTTGTTGATGTCATTGCTTTCTGAAAATTTTTGTAGAGAATCATGAAACAATTGTAAATAAGCCAATTTTATCCCTTACCTCAATAGCATCTGAATAGCTGAGTTGGTTGAACAAGCATATGGGAGTAAATTGGAGCGTACTGCTGAGACACACGGCTATGGTTAGAGACTGAAGCTGAAAGAAAAGTCAATTCTTCCACTTCTATTATTTTTTCATACCACTGACGAGACTCCAAAATATTTCCCATAATAAATAGTACCAGTAGGTCTTCGTGAATTTACCAATTTCAAGCAGAGTTATATATCCATTGTATTTTCTACTGAAACGTTATTTAGAAAAATCAATATAACACTTGCCTCTGTGTTATTTGTCTAAAGCAGCAAAATAGAATTCTTACAGAAATGAAACCCCAGCATATTTCTAATGTAAAGAAAAGCGGGCCATTATTTTTCCTCCAAAATACATATCAACATATATCACCTAAAAAGGATTTGCACATATAAATTTGCTTATTAATTTATTGTTAAGTTGGCTTTACTGGAATTCCTATGCTGGTAAACAAACCAAAATAATTCACTGGTAAGTCATTATTTTTATAGTTAAATGTCAAATCATCTGTTGGTGATAAGAGGTGTTAGTGGTATTTAACATCCTGAGGTCTACATAGAATCATTACATCATTTAGGTGATAATTCCTAGATTCTAGGACTAAACACAGATCAACAACCATAAATATACTCAAAAAGGTTCTTGAGAGTATTTTTTTATGATACAGGTTTTGATTAGGAAACATATAAATATTGATGAATAGGTTAATCGAGGCTTCAGTTTTGAAGTGAGTACTTAACCTTGTGTTCGAGTACATGGAAACTAATAAGTTTATCCAACGAAAAGCATCATATAGTGACTACAAAAAACCTGAGCAACCTTGACTTAATTGCTGTGGAAATTTAATTTTATTCAGTAAAAACATACTCTGTCTTAATGCCAGCCTTGCAGATATTTCTATGATTTATAGTTAGAACACTTTTGAATTACTGGTGAAAAAGAAAAAAGAAAAAAACTAAGACACACCATGACTGCTACTTGGAAATCAAATAATTTATAAAGAGTAACTAAGCCTCTAGAAGAGTTTCTCTGCTCAGGAACATATGCAGCAAAATTTAATTAGGCACAGGGTCCTTCACAAAGCCTGAAGATGGGTTTTGACTCTTAATTTCTATACATAGCCTATATTTATAAGCCTTATTCGTTTTTAGTTAGGTGAAGTAACTGATAGTTGTACCTATAGTCTCAGCCCACACACACACTTGCACACATTCGCACACACACGTGCACACACACACAAAATTTAAAAAAAAACGATCAGCGATTATGGCAACTTAAAGTGAAAAAAATATAAAATTAATCATTATTTTATGATACCACTCTATTTCCTTTATAATATGAATCATCTTATTTGACTAATTAAATATAAATAAATTATATTACTGAATTCTTCCTGTAGATCAATCCACAATTTCTTTTCTCCAATGAATAGTACTATAACTACATGTCACTTTGGGGGGAAAGATAATTTAAACATATATCAGATACTTTATAACATGGTTACATAGCATACACAGAGTAATTAAAACATACATATGTTAAAAATTGTACTTGTAGTTACAATTTCTATGTAAACAGTTCACTAAAGGGAGATATTTTGACACATTCTACAAAACATAGTCTATGCACTTTTAATTATTTATAAATTGATCCTTAATCATCAATTTGCAAATATAGCCTCAAAGTGAGACATGGTCTGTTAACATACTTATTCTGTTTAGTTGTAACTCAGAATTCTGAAGTTCTACAGAAATCAATATCTATTTAAGAGGAGATTCAGAATATTTAACATAAGGTGCATTTTGAAGTAACTTAACAGTTTTGCTTTCATCTCAATCCAAAGGAAAAAAGTCCAGGGGCTGGTAAAACTTCTTGGTAATCTAACTAAAAGAAATTAGATATTCATGGCATGGGTTCAGAGGAGGCTAGAAGTTTGTTGAAGGCATTCTTTTAGAATACCTTTTGCTCACAGCCATGTTTGTATTGAATTTACCACTTGCAATGTCTGATCCTAAGTGAATTGCATAAAATATTCAATTTTAATTCAGAACAATTATCTTTGTGTGCATTAAACAGTGACATCAATAATTGTTTTTCATGTAATGTTAAATAAAGTATTTTTAAAATATTTTATTAGGTAAATGTAAATCAAAACCATAAGACACATATGACCTCATACCAATTAGGATAGCTAATATCAAAAAAACAAAACAAGAGCTGGTGAGGATGTGGAATATTGGAACTCTTGTGCACTATTTGTGGGAATGTGAAATAGAGAAGCCTCTATGGAAAATGGTATGACAGTCCCTCAAAAAATTAAAAATGTAATTATCATGTGATCCAGCAATTTCAATTCTGAGTGTATATCCAAAAGAATTAAAAACTAACCAAAAAAAATAATGTTTAAAAATCTAAAAGTTATTTGCATACTCATTCATAGCAGTATTATTCACAATAGCCAAAAGGTAGGAGTACCTGGTAATGAACTGAATTATGTTGTCCTAAAATTAATAGGCTTTGACCCTAACCGCCAATTATATTTAGAGACAGGATGTTTAAGGAGATAATTAGAGTTAAAAGAGGTTATAAAAATGGGACTCTAGGGGCACCTGGGTGGCTCGGTCGGTTGGGCATCCAGCTTCGGTTCAGGTCATGATCTCTTGGTTCGTGAGTTCATGCCCCATGTAGGGCTCTGTGCTGACAGCTTAGAGCCTGGAGCCTGCTTCAGATTTTGTGTCTCCCCCTCTCATTGCCCTTCCCCTGGTCACATTCTGTCTCTCTCTCAAAAATAAACATTACAAAAGTGTTTTTAAAAAAATGGAGCTCTAATTCAATAGGGCTTGTGTCCTTATAAAAAGAGGAAGAGACACCAAAAGTGTATGCATGCAGAAAGAAGGTCATGTGAGGACACAGCAAGAAGGTAGTGGTCTGTTAGTCCAGGACAGAGGCCTCAGGAGAAACCAACCCTAATAGCACCTTAATCTTGAACTTCTAGCCTCCAAAACCATGATAAATAGAGTTCTATTCTTTTTTTTTTTTTTTTTAATTTTTTTCAACGTTTTTATTTATTTTTGGGACAGAGAGAGACAGAGCATGAACGGGGGAGGGGCAGAGAGAGAGGGAGACACAGAATCGGAAACAGGCTCCAGGCTCTGAGCCATCAGCCCAGAGCCCGACGCGGGGCTCGAACTCCCGGACGGCGAGATCGTGACCTGGCTGAAGTCGGATGCTTAACCGACTGCGCCACCCAGGCGCCCCATAGAGTTCTATTCTTTAGGCTACCCAGTCTGGTATTTGGTTATAACAACCCTAACTGACTAATTCACAACTCAAATGTCCACTGACAGATGAATGGAGAAACAAAATGTGGCTTATACATACAATGGATTATTATTCAGACTTAAAAAGGATGGAAATTCTGACACCTGCTGCAACATAATGAATCTTGAGGACATTATACTAAATGAAATAAGTCAGACACAATAGGACAAATACTATATGATTTCACCCAATATAGTATTGGAACAGTCAAATTATAGAAACATAAAGTAGAATTTTTTGTCCTAGGAGTTGGGGATAGGGAAAATTAGGAATTGTTCATTGGGTATAGAGTTTTAGTTTTACAAGATAAAAAAGTGCTAGAGATTGGTTATACAGCTCTGTGAATATACTTAACACTACCGAATTATAAAATGGTTGAAATAGTAATTTTTATGCTATGTGTATTTGCCACAAATTATGAAATCAAAAGAAAAAAAGACAACTCAGTTTATAGCAGTGATTATGCTATAAGATAAAGATGTCATTAAAATGCTTTTCACTTTTGGGGCCCCTGGGTAGCTCAGTCAGTTAAGTATCCAATTTTGGCTCAGGTTGGGATCTCACATTTAATGAGTTCAAGCCCTGCATCGGGTTCTGTGCTGACAGCTCAGAGACTGGAGCCTGCTTTGGATTCTGTGCCTCCCTCTCTCTCTGCCCCTCACCTGTTCGTGCTGTCTCTGTCTCTCAAAAATAAATAAATGAAAATGTTTTTCACTTTTGCTTTTGCAATTTATTTATTTCAATTTTTATTTAAAAAAATTTAAGGTTATTTATTTATTTTGAGAGAGAGTACAAACGCCAGCAGGAGAGGGGTAGAGAGAGAGGGAGAGAGACAATCCCATGCAGGCTTCCCACTGTGAGTACCCCCTGGAGGGGTGGGGGGAACCTTGAGATCATGACCTGGGCCTAAGTCAAGAGTCAGACACTGAACCACCCAGATGCCCCATGCTTTTGAAATTTAAAAGTAAAATGATAATTTAAATCTTAAGAGTCAAAAGCACCTTAAGTGAAATGAAAGGCATATTAAGGAGGCCACCTTGTCCAAAAGTTCAAACCTGAAAGCAAATCAAAGGGAAAAAATGAGAAGAGCAGTTATAAATAATCCAATTATTGCATATAAATAAGGCAGTTGTCAGTGGTGTCAAATCTGTTCACTATTAAATCATCCTTTTAACTTCTTTTGTCATGCTATATAAGCTATCGTGTATCAAAACCAAAATATTTTTTAAGAAAATTATTTTCTAGTAATCATAGCCATATAAATATTAAACCAAATATAAAACCGGCAAAATGTAATGTTACTACACAGTACATTTTAATCATAGCTGATATAAAACCAGTGAATTCTATGAATCATTGAAAATGTATCCTTTGAAGATCTGTAGTTGAGAATTTTGAGCACATGTAACAGAGAGTAAAATTTAATTCTAAAGAATAGTGGTTCTTAAACATTAGGATGCATTGGAATCACCTTGAGAGCTTGTTAAAGCAGAGATTCCTGGGCCAACCCCCTTAATTTCTGGGTCAGTATGTCTAAAGTGGGATCTGAAAAACTGTATCTAAGAAGTTTTCAAGTGATGCCAATGCTGCTGGCCTAGGGACCATATTTTGAGAGCCACCGTCGAAAATATGGAGGGATATTAAGAGGTAAGTTTCCAGTCATGGAAATTGGAGCATATTTTATGGAATTAAAATGCTCTAATTTGGGGCTGTTGTTATATTTTTATGTACACATGAATTTAGTAATAATTACATTTTATACAAATTAAGTGATTCCCAAATGATGATAACAATGTGTCTACATGCAGATTTGTTAACATTATCTAATAAATGTACCACGTAGTCTATATCATTTTAATTAATGACATTCTTTTAATTGTATGCATGTAAACACAAGATACAAATAATCATGATTTACAGAATGAGGGATGTGTCAGATTTCAGCTATCATTCTGATCATGCCTTTGTACAAATATTTCTAGTACCTTCCTGTCTTGTGTGGAGGGTAGGGATATTGTGTCTGCTCACATTACCTCTGCTTCACAGCCACTGAATGTTCTTTCAGATTGGTAAGTACCTACCAGGGAATGATCTAAACTATTTGCACACTTTCCCTTTGCAAGGTTCTTATCTTCTTCCTTTAGGGAATAAACACACTGCTACCATCTGGTTTGAGGACTATCTAGTTTTATGACTAAGATATGTATGACCCAAATGATTGAGGACTTTATGGCTAAGAAATGTGTGACCCAATGACTGAGGACCTAGGGAAGCTACTATAACAAAGTATGTGGGAATTTTTATACTTTCCTTTTCTTTCATATTTAAAATGTAACTACTTCTCAAACACAAAGTACCCAGAGTACTATATAACACATGTTTTAGTTTAATCTGATAAACTATTGCTCTAGATTTTAAACTTCATGAGATATAATGGGTTATAGGATTTCTACAGATTGGCCAAAAATAATGTCAGCAAGCTTTTTCAATAGTATTAGTAGCCATATACTGTTGTTCAGCTCCCTTTTGAAGTAGTTTTTTTTAAAAGTACATGAGGGGGCAGGGGGATGACTAACTGTGTGAATAGTTTACTCATTTAACAAGTATTTATGTTGTGCGTGAATCTACTGTGCAAGGTGCTGGGTCAATAGGTGTTAAAAAAAAGCAAACTTACTATCTCAAGAAACATATGCCAATTTAGTAGAAAAAGATAAAAAATAAGGTAACATGAAAAATGTCAGAATTGAAGTAGTATAATGTGACTTCAAGTTATTTGATAGGAACTGGAGATAACCTTTGCCAAATTGTCTAAAATTGAGACTATCTGGAAAAAAATAAGAGAGGGGGCAAAATTTTGGACCATTCATGTTAGAATAGAACTACTGTAGAAAACTTTTTGGCAATGTATAATATTCCAAATATATGAATACTTTATTTTCTTTGACCCCCTAAATCCCATTTGTAGGTGTAGCTAGTAGAAATATGGATGTGTGTGTGCTTGTGCATATTACATTGGAATACATGTGCATAAATAAAAATGTTTACAGCATCTTAGCTCAAACACTGGAAACAGGTCTCATTTAAATTCATAACACAACAAATAAATCGTGGTATGTTTACATAGTGGAAAAGTATACAGTAATGAAGACAAACAAACTAATGTTATACACAAGAAAATGACTCTCACGACCATGATGTTGGGCACTGGAAAACAGTATTTATAAAATATATTTGTATTTTATGATTCCAATTATATAAATTTTAAAATAGGCAATACTATTCCAACAGGTTCGAAATGAAGATATCAATTACCTTTGGGAATGAAGCTATAGTACCTGGGAGGGGAAAAAGGAATCTTCTCAGATAATTGTGTTATTAGTAATGTGTGCCATATAACAAAGGGTTTAGTTGGGTTCTCTGCTTCAGAATGTCCTCAGGTTGCAATCAAAGTGTCAGCTGAGCTGAATTCTCATTTGTAGGATCAACTGGGGAAACAGTCTACTCCCAAGATCACTCATATTGGCAGTATTCAGTACTGAGCGCCTTATCTCTGACAGGCCACCTGTAGCTCCTTAGTATGTAAACCAGCTCCCAAGATGGCTGCTTGCTTCCTCAGGTCAAGCAGAGTGAGAACAGTGCTGGAAACAGAGACTTACATAACATAATCACAAGAGTGACACCTCATCACCTTAGCCATAAAAAGTAACCAAATTATGAGAGTCACATCTCATCACTTTTGTCATATTCTGTTGGTTATAAGCAAGCCAGTTGTCTTACTCACTTTCCAGAGGAGGGGGATACACAAAAGTGTGAACACAAGGAGTCAAAGATCATCGGGAGACACCTTAGGGTCTCCCTGCCTCAATAGAATGTACTTTTTTTTTTTAGTTTTGTTGTTATTTTACATTAATGTATATAAGTATATGGTATTACAATTCAAAACAAATAACATGGTTTAAAAAAATAACAGCTTTATTGAGATGTAACTCATATATCCACAGAGTTGTACAACCATAACTATGATCGATTTTAGAACATTTTCATCAGCCATTCAAAAAAAAATCTGTAATCCTCTAGAAGTCACTTTCTTCCCCCTTCCCAGCTCTAGAATACCACTTTTCTATATTCTGTCTCCCCCTAGATTTGCCTTTTCTGGATTTTCAGTATAAATGGAACTGTATAATATGTTGTCTATTGTGATTTGCTTCTTTCGGTTAGCTGAATGTTTTCAAGGTTCATCATGCTGTAATATGTATCAGTACATCATTCCTTTTTTTATCTCCAGATAATTTACCTTAAATGGATACAAACCATTTGTTTATCTGCTCATCCATTGATGGACATTTAGGTTGTTTCCTCTTTTTTGGCTACTGTGAATAATGCTGGTATGACATTTATGTACAAGATTTTTGGTGGACATATGTTGTCCTATCTCTTGGGTGTATACCTAGAAGCGGAATTTCTGAGTCATATGGTAAATCTATGTTTAAACTTCTGAGGAACTGTCAGACTGCTTCCAAAGGGGCTGTATCATTTTGCATTCCCACCAGCAATGTGCGAGGGTTGTAACTTCTCCATATCCTTGACAACATTTGTTCTTATCTGTCGTTTTGACTATAACCATCCTAGTGGGTGTGAAGTCATATCTCATTGTGGTTTTAATTTGCATTATCCTGATGGCTGATTTTTTTTTTTTAATATGGATGTGTTTACTAGGTGAAAATGCTTTGAGTTGTACCCTAGGTGAAAAAGTGATTTACCTACTTTTCTGTATAATTTATTAGGTTATTTTAAAAACAGTGCTACTGACACCACACCACGATGTGCAGAGAAATAGTAAACAAATCCTCAGACCCAGTCCACATGGGCATTAAACAGTTATTCAGTTTTTCTTGCCTATGTTGTTAATTCTCCTTCCAACCACCAACAGAATTATCCCACCTCTGCTATATGAATTCAGTAATACAAATGGAAGTTTTGGTGAATTATTGCCCTGGTCTCTGTTCAACTGATGCTCTACAGAGAGACACAGATAGAGACAAAGAGAGGGAGAAGGAGCATACTGATATAATATTACTTATCATCTAGTAATAATCATGAGGGGAAGCCAAATAACTGATCAAGATTAATAACTATAACTGCAGCATGAAATAGAAGAAGTAAGAAAACACCATATATTGGGGTTTAGTATTACATGTTAACAGAATATCAAGATAAAAGTGGCAGAATTTAGGGAAATGTTGATTGCTTGGTTTATACACACACATTGAATCTGGATAGAGAGCTATATCAATAAAAGTGAAGAAAATACATAGTCTACTGTACTCCACAGATATTTATTCAAAGCTGTCCTACAACTTCTCTGAAATCCTGCCTCTTTGAGGTAATTTGGGTATTAGCAAATGTTCAGAAAGTAATCCTGCTTTTTAAAAAGTAAATGCTATGTATGAAGAATACACAAAATTTAATTCTATGGTTTGTTGGTATTAACTGTCTTTTGCTGATGAATCTTAAAAATAATGAAAGTATACATAAGTAACATCTACCACATGGTAACTGGTAAACTAATGCCGTGACAACTAGCGTCAAGGTTGGCAAATGAAAACCATGTGTACAACACATCTTGCTCCTGTGGACATTAAAAGAAGAGCGTATAATATTACACTATGGCTCTTTAGTCCAGGAGAATAGAGAAATGTATCTTGAAAATATTATTTTTTTCTTTGTGGATGGTTTTCAGGAGTAAGAGAAAATAAATTCTTGCCAGGAAAGAAATGGAGAAAGAACTTTCTGAGTTTTTGTTTGTGTTGTTGGTTTGGTCACAGTTTGCGAAAGGAGAATGAGTCATACTTAAAATTGTTTGGACTTCAGCACTTCTATTTTTTATCTCCACCTGTGGCAGAATGTATTTTCTTATATTAATACCTCTCTTAAAGTTCATTTCTGTGGTTCATGACAGTAGTTTGTTTGCATGGTAAGATGAAAAACAGCACATATTGCATCCTTTGGAAAGTTTTATGAACAAGGATAAGTTCTACTTTTAATCCCTTTATTCAAAATAATTGCTCTGTCTAAGGGCATCTGATCTCAGCACTACATTTTTGCCTCATTTGAAGTGGTGTTAATGAAAGAGAAAGGGGTCAGTGAATATAAAGATGTGTGGAGAAAATCAAAAAGTGAGAAAGTTAAAGCATTGTGGCTTGTGCCTTCTGGATGTCAATAATATTATTAGTGATCCTTAAATGTGATTTATAATCAAAAAGAAAGTGACTACGCACCGGGAAGGAAGAGATTGATTACTCTCTTTTCTCCTTAATGCCAGATTGTATTTTTACTTCCTAAATGAAAATCAAATAAAAACAAAATAAAAATCTCCGTATTTGTTTATAACAGAAGTGCATTAATACCTTTGAAAGAATGATTTAGAGATAATTATTTTAATCTGCGTTTCCTAACATTCTCTTCTGATCTACTGTTAAACATCATGTGAATATGTAATTATGAGCACATTTAACATGTATCATTTCCTCAGCAGTCTCTAAAATCATTTTTGAGCTCTTATGAACTTTGTATATTTAGACATTTCTAAAATGTCATTCAAATTTAAACAGCTCACTGAGGACTCAGGAACTTTTGAAAATCAAGTTGTTGATGATTATCTTAAAAAAGGCAGGTGATTTACCCAGTTTGGAAAGCCATGAAATGAAACCACAATAACCATAAAGAAAGCAAAGACTCCTAATTTTCATAAAAATGGAGCCAAGTTGAGTGATAGACACTTTGAAGTAAAGTCAAAGCTTCGATGGTGAGCATGTATTATCCCTCACATTAATCATAGCTGCCTGCTCTATGGCTTTGCAGTAGAGGTTAACATTCCTGGGTCCTGAACTCCTTCGTTAGAGAAAACAGTACTACCTTATCTTGAATGTCTTCTGATCGCCAACTCCTGAGTTGATTTTAATAAATGCTTATGCAAGAGACGTTTCTTTTTTGCAAGTTAGGAATATTAGTAAAAAACAAATTGTTCCTCTTTTCGTTTTCTCCAACAACTCTCCTCAGGCTATTCTCTATGGTTTAATTGTCCACAGAAGCTTGAATATTTAGTATCTATAATGACATGGTGAAAGATTTATACTGCTAAAGCATTTCCTAGCCACAGAGCAAGATAAAATTGCCCTAATCCTCATTACCAAAAATGAAGATGGGTAAATGGGGTGGAGCAGTAGATATCTGATATGACAGCAAATCTTTGCTCAGCTAGATATTAGGATTTCATGGATGAGTCACCGAATGCAAAATTATAAAAATCTAATGACCCTCCGGAAGAGTTTTTCTTAGAAATGTTATTACATTTCATCATAATTATTGATGGTGTTTACAAAACTGATAGGACTAGGATCATTCATTTTCTACAAATATTTATTAAGCATCTTCTCGGTGCCAGGTACAGCACTGAAAATACAGTGGACAAATAGAAAATATTTACATTGCAAAGTGATTTACTTTTTCTTGGATCAGAAAAATAGTTAAATAATAAGTAAATAAATAAACAGACACATACACGAGGAAACAGTTGACAATAGGCACAATAAATAAAATGAAGCAGGGCTATGTGATACAAAGTGCTTAGGGGATATGGAAGTTCAGGAAATGTTTTTTTTTTTGTTTGTTTGTTTTGTTTTCTTTTTCCAGAGGAATCAGAAACTAGGCCTGAAGTCAGTATTGGAATCAATACAGAATGACTTAATAGCTGCTTGCAGTCGGAACAGTGGAGATGGAGACAGTCTAAAAATGTGGTTCTTAATTTTGTTGTATTAGCAAGTTCTTGTCATTCTGAGTGAATAGATGGCACTTTTGAGGTCCAGGTTCTGTTGGCTGTTTTATATAAACCTCATTATCTTTCTTGTAAACTTCGATGTAAAAGCTGGCCCTCAGAACGGGTAATTATTCTCTTTATTTGTCAGAAAAAGTAATCATACTTTTCGAAATGAGGCAAATTTGGGAGACACACCTTACAATGTCATAAAAGGAGCAAAAGTCTCCTGAGGATTATCTAGGGAAATGTAATTAGTTCACTCATTATTGCTATTGATTAAAGTCCCAGACTTAGTGAATTTGCATACTAATTTGTATATTCCTCCAAAAGGAACTGATAACACCGGATATTAGAATTTGTGGTTCTATTGGACATTACTCAGTTATCCTAACATTGCCTCGCTTTGCAAATGCTGTTTGGACCGATTTTAACATCTGTTTCCCTCATTAGTTAATGAGTAGAAAAATTCTTTATTTTATATTGGAGTTGGAGTCATTAATTTAACTTTTTAAGAATCGTAGTTTGATATGTGAGACACTTATGTAAAGCTTGGTTGCTATAGTCAACAGTATCCATAGCTCTCTTCTTTCTTGCTTATCTGCATGTAAGAGAGAACAAAGAATTTCTCTGATCAAAAGATTATTCCAGCATGTTTGTAGAAAATGTTGATATTTGTCTCTGTTTTCATTTTCATTCCACTTGCTAACTGATTTCATGGGACATCCTCATTACCCAAAGACACCTCAGAGTTCTTTCACCTCCTCCACTATAATTATCTCTACTTCCATGTTCTTCTGTCCCCTAGTCATAAAATAACCAGCTGGACCCACAGATGTACCAACTCAGAAATCATATAGTCACGTATACTAAATGACATGAGGAAGTGTGGCTTTCTCACACTGCCCTATTCTCTACCCCATTCCAGAGGAACAACACCCTCCCTTACAACAGGGATGGCATTTGCTTTCTCTTCTGTTACATAGAGGAGGCTAAGCCCTAATTTAAAAACAAAACATAAAATTAAAAAGAAAAAAAATCATATAATTATTATTAATAATGAGTTTGAATTATTAATAATGAGTTTAAATTAGAATCCAGCTAAGGGCCAGACATTTGTTGATGTATTTCTTAAGTCCTTTAAATCTATAGTTTCAGCCTCCTTTCCCTTTTATTATAGTTTATTTGTTGAATATTTTCATAAAATGCATTTTATATTTGAGTTATTTGTTCTGTAGAATTTCCTGTAGTCTTTTTTTTTCTTCTTTTGTGATGCACTCTTACATTTCTGTGGTGATTTTTAATGTAGTCCTCTGTGCACTGTTCTGAGTGTTTGATCCGAAGGCTTGTGATCCAAGACTACACCGATATGTCTTCCATCAGTAGGCACCTGTGTGCTATCTCTCTTTGTGTGTTGTTTTAGCTGTTTGTCATAACTGCCTAAATGTATTAATTAGGGGGTTCAGAATGGTAATAGTCCATTTTTACAATTACTTTTTCATGTCATTTTTGGAATATATTTTAAAAAAGAAAACTTTATCAACTATTTTGTTAATTAGAGGCTGTTTGTACAGAAAAGGCAGAGTATATTGAGGAGGGCACCTGTTGGGATGAGCACTGGGTGTTGTATGGAAACCAATTTGACAATAAATTTCATATTAAAAAAATAATAAAAAAAGAAAAAGCAGGATATTTGCAACATTCTTCCTCTTTATTTACCAGCTTCCAAAGTATTGATTTAGTTCCTTTGCTTCCTACAAAAGGGTTAATGGGACTATGTGTGTATCATTATGAACTTACGAATTTATACACTTTTGATGTGGTTAAATCCATTGAGGATTTTATGCTCATTTTAAAAAAATATTTGGGGGGCGCCTGGGTGGCGCAGCCGGTTAAGCGTCCGACTTCAGCCAGGTCACGATCTCGCGGTCCGTGAGTTCGAGCCCCGCGTCAGGCTCTGGGCTGATGGTCCGGAGCCTGGAGCCTGTTTCCGATTCTGTGTCTCCCTCTCTCTCTGCCCCTCCCCCGTTCATGCTCTGTCTCTCTCTGTCCCAAAAATAAATAAACGTTGAAAAAAAAAAATTAAAAAAAAAAAAAATAAAAATAAATAAATAAATAAATAAATAAATAAATATTTGGCCAGTGGGAGCCTCTTTAAATGGCAGCTGCGTCCTTTAATATAACCCCAGTATTTGATAGCTTTCCTGCTTTCTGCTCTTAATATACTGCAGACTCATTTCCAGGTTATTACTTGTAAAAATAATGTTTAGAGACCACAGTCTGGGACTTCTGTGGTGCTGATTGCTAGTGGATTTTTACAAATTATTTCTAAACCTTTAAATGGACAATTATTAGCAAGTGTGTTTTATTTGATTTCTTCTTAAAGCTTAATATGGTATAAATTCATGCTGATAGCTCTAATTTAACTCAACATCTACAGAATTTTGTCTTTCATCTCGCACAACTTGAATATTCAACCTTAGCTGCAAAACTTCTCTAAAGCTTCACAAATTAAAAAATGTAAACGTATAATAAAATTAGTTTGCTCTGATTTGGGGGAGGAGGATATTTAGTTCTAAAAAAAACTGATACCCATTTCCACTTAAAATTTCCTTTTGAAAACTGAATGTTTCCAAAAACTTAGCCAGTCATTTTTCCTAAAAAAAATGATGTTGATGAGTTGATTAAAATATTAGCTAAATTCTTTGAGTACATTCAGTGAGTATTAAAATTTAATAGACTGAACAGCATATTGTAGGTTATGTGATTAATAATTCATTTATAAAATTGTAATTGAAGTAGTTTGTTTTAAAGGATTATATTAGCTTTTCTGGTGTGACTTTTCCCCTGCAGTTTGGCAGAATCTACATACAAATAAAAACTATGCCCTTTTTGTTTCAGACTGATTCTAGCATTAGGCTGCCAAGCAACTATGTTAAAACTCCTGTGACTCCTGAGAGTTTTCTTACATTGCCTGCACATAAAAAGCTTTTGACATGCACAGATTAGTAGTGAACTCATTTTGTTATAATGATTTGTTATTTTCACATTATCTAATTTTCTCCTTTGATAAATATTATTGAACCCATCATTTCCAGGAGGCACGGTTCTAGACACTAGAAAAATTGTAGTAAAGAAGCCTAATAATATTCCACCACTTGTTGGGCTTATATTATAGAGATGAAAGAAAGTCCATCAACAAACTAACACACATGTCTCAAGTGGTTATAAGATAAAATAGAGCAGGATAAGGGAAGGAGAGGGACGAGGTTATGAGTGTTACTGTAGATGGGGCTGTCAGGGAACACTTGCTGTGTGCACCACCTTTCTAATTCTGGTATTTAAGAAAGATTTCATGTAATAAGGTATTTCTAAATATAGTTAATAAACAAACATTCTTTGAGTACCTGTAATGTGCTGGGGGCACTGTGAGTGATGCTGTAGGTACAGAAGAAAATGATATAAACTTTAAACTTAAGAAGCTCCAGAATTGAACATTTGGACAGAGCTTTACAAACTTGGCATTGTGCATGTCAGCATCGCAGACTCCCTGAATCAGCATCTTTGGGAAAGGGGTTAAGCCTTCTACCATTTCAACCTCCATATAGCTATTTTAGTATGGACTCAGAGTTAAAAATGAATGACCAATAGTAAATTTCTATTTCAGCATCTACCAGTAAAATTTCACCAGTGTTTCTTATCTGTAGTCTTTCAGGCTACCGTGAAACTTCATTCTCCTTTCTCTTGTTCTTCCAAATATATCCTGGTGATTTTCAGGTCACTCGAATGTCACATTTTGAAGCTTCAAATGGAGATTGCATAGGCAGGTCACCCAGGTGTGGACTTGACCACCTGTGTGGCTCTGAAGTCATATTGGCTTTTCACCTGTGATTCCGGGCCACAGACCACTTCTACTGCCACCATTAAGGTAGCAGATGGAATTAGGTTGCTAATTAGCTGACATTAAGATAGGGAGTTAAACCTGTGTTATCCAGATGAGTTTAATCACAAGGGTACTTAAAAGCAGAAGAGGAAGAAGAATCAGTGTCAGAGTGAGGTGGTGAGAAATATTTCAATGGCTTTTGCTGGTTTAGAAGGAATGCAGCCCCAGCCAAGGAAGGCAGGCAGCCTTGGAAAAAGCAAGAAACCAAACTCTGCTGGAGCCTCCAGAAAGGAGCACAGCCCTGTAGACACTTTGATTTTAGCTTGCTGAGACTCATTTTGGATTTCTGGCTTATAGAGCTATAAGATAATAAGTTTGTGTTGTCTTAAGCCACTAAATGTGAGAATTGGTTTCAACCAAAAATAGGAAACCAATGCAGTCCTTAAGGTGTCAAGGGTCTTAGTTCTGGGAAGCATTTTTCAGTGCAAAACAAATTTTGCAATAATTTTTCCCATTGTATAGATACGGTGGCTCCCCCAAGCAAATAAGCCTCCACAGGCTCATGCTTTGCCATTCTAGACATTCCCAAATGTGGATTTATGCACAGTGTGAGTATAGCTTAGTCTAGGACATCTCCATTTTATTATACAATCTAGTTTAATACTGATTAAGAACACGCCCAATAAAGGGTTCTCCTACAGTGTGTCATGTTTTACAAGAACTGGTCACAGTATGTGGTACCTGAGCAAAAATTTCATGCTAAACATGTTAATTCCACTAAAGACGTGAATTAAGCAAAGTTGCTGACAAGGCTAAGACTATATCATTACTGAAAATATTTAATTTTTTAGTATAATAAGTAGATAATAGTTTATATGCTGTACTTTAAAATTGTTTCTTTAACTAAAATAGTCTTGGATGGTGATGAGGTTGGAAATTACTTTTCTTCTTTTACTCTTCCTCTCCCTCACTTGAGGAAGATGTCACAGAAGTGGTTCCTGCTTTATTGTTGTTGTTTGTTTTTTTCCCATTTTGGCTCATTGTCTTTTAGAGCAAACAAAGTATAATCACAAAGAGGTAACTGGAATCAAAGCAAAAGTGAAAAATGACTCAAACTTCAGAAACTAAACTTTGATAGGACCCCAGGCAAACTCTGGCAAGGTTTGGCCAAAAGAGCTTCTTCTTATACTGCCTTAATTGGAACTAAGAAGAGTCTTGTAAATGGAGCAATTCGGCCTTCTCAGTCATGGTGAAACCAGGAATCTAGGTCCGAGAAGTCTTGGATATGCTTTAAAACTTCTCTTGAACAGTGGACTAAGTGCAAAGGTAATGCAATGAAAAGAGAACCATAGGGTTAGAGACTTGCACTTCAATCCCTGGCTTTCAATGTGGCTTTCACTCAAACGTGAACTATCAATCAGTAGTTTGCTCTCCTCACATCTCAAATTCTTCTTAGGAAAGGGCTGGCTGCTCTTCTGAAATTCTGAAATTCCAATAGCCTGTGTCCTTTTTCATAAAATAGCAGCCCAAAGGCATAAATTCCGTGAAGTTTGGTTGGGTAGGTGTCTTTGTGTCCTTGGTCTTCATAAGAATCTTGGAAATGCACAATCACTCAACCTTGGAGATTACCAGAATCCCTGTTCACAGATAGTTAGATCTTGCCAATCAAAATATGCATTTTGTTCCCTCCAGAGCTCAAAGATTTTGAAAAAACAAACCTCATTACAGGAAAGGTACCCATGCATATGATTGTGTACTAATTTATGTTAGTAATTTAACAGACAGTTTTTACTATATTTTGACTTTGTAATGGGCCAAGTAAATGCTGCTTTATTTTCTTAAGGATGCTTTATTTCTCAAATAAATGATGCTTTATTTTTTTTCTACCTATATCATATAAAGCCTTAGTTGAGCAATAATGAAGAACTGGCTATGATTTTCCTCAGGGGAAAAAAAAAAGGGAATAACTGTTAATATTTAGCACATATTTAATTTGATTATATCTTCCTATAAAATCATCTCTTGAACCAAAATAAACTACCATTTCAGTGAATTTTAACTATTAATATTATCGTGATAATATCACACTTTTTAAATACTCATCCTGCTTTAAGGAAACACTTTGAAATCTTCTTTGGAGTTTGTATTATCTAAATTCCTATGGGTATACTCCACCCTGACTGCTTGGAGTTAAGAGATTTTCTGTTACTGACCCTACTTGCCCTGTCAAACTAAGCCCCTGAGTGACTAAATTGTGATAATTATAAATTAAGATCTTTAGCTCACCCTAATTTCAGCTTCCTTGCATCATCTTTGTAGAAGAGAAAACATCTTTCTGAAATTGTTCCTTTCATAATCAGAATAGAGAGTTGAGAAACATGAAATAATTTTTATTAGATATGTACGTATGTATGGATGTATGTATTTATATTAAAGTTAGTTAACATACCGTATAGTCTCGGCTTCAGGAGTGGAAACCAGTGACTCATCTCTTACGTATATGACACCCAGTGCTCACCCAAAAATACCCTCATCCATCACCCATTTAACCCATCCCTTCCACCTACCTCCCGTCCAGCAACCCTCAATTTGTTTGTTTTTTTAGGGCTACCATAACAAACTATTACAGACATGATGGCTTATACAACAGAAATTTAGTTTACCACAGTTCTGGAGGCTAAAACTCCATGATCAAAGTGTCAGCAGTGTTGTTTTTTCTGAGGCCTCTCTCTTGGTGTGTAGGTGCTCATCTTCTTCCTATATCTTCACATCAGCTTCCCTTCCTGCATGTCTGTGTTCCAATCTCCTCCTCTAGTAAGGACACCAGTCATGTGGGAATAGTGTCCACCCCAGTGAATTATTCAACTTTAATGACCTGTTTAAAGGCCCTGTCTCCAAATAGAATTACATTCTTGAGATGCAGGGCTGGAACTTCAATATATGATTCATTTTGGTGGAGGAGGGAGCACCATTTAGTTCATAGCAGAACTTTTCTACATTAAGCCGTTGACATTTGATTTTCTGATCGTTTTTTGTGTGTTTGTTTCCTGGGTTCTTCTCTCTATTCTTGGTCTCTGTAGTTTAGAACGAGCATAAGAATTTGACTTGCATTGATTACCTTGTAGAAAACCTAGCATTCTCCCCACCTACCTCAGTCTATTTTCTGTTCATATTTTTTTATAGTAGTACTGTCTTTGTTTTTCTCTGCAGTGTGATGTGTTATTTCAAATTTGTGTTAAAATCTGTGTGTGTGTGTGTGTGTGTGTGTGTGTGTGTGTGTATAGTGACTTATCCCATGTTTAAAAAAATTTGTTCTGTAATAAGAGTGGTTTGTTGTTGTTTAGGTAATACATTTTTTTTAAAATAAAGAACTTGACTATTGATCTATTGATCATAAATGCTTTGAAGGGGAGATCTTTTTTAAAAATTATTTTTATTTTTTTAAGTTTATTTATTTTGAGAGAGAAAGAGAGAAAGTGAGTGGGGGTAGGGGCAGAGAGAGATGGAGAGAGAGAATCCCAAACAGGCTTCACTCTGTCAGCACAGAACCTGACATAGGGCTTGTCTTGCAAACCGTGAGATCATGACCTGAGCCAATCAAGTGTCAGATGCTTAACTGACTGACCTACCCAGGTGCTCCAAGGTAATACATTTTTAAAGGTAGAAATCCTATAATTTTGCATAGGTAGACTACCACAGTGAGTGATAGTGTAGGAGTGGGGCAAAAGATGGGGCAGAATAATGCAATGCCCTAAAGTTTAGGAAATCTACATAAAAATCCATGAGGTCACCATAACCTTCCAAGTTTTTAAGATAGACCAGGCATCTCTTTATTCTATGTGTTAAATCTTAAATATCTTTTAAGATATAATAACCATGAGAGTTAAAGATAACATTATTAGGGAATATTTTGGGAAGAACAATAGAAATCTTGTGATTCATTCAGTGATCATTATAAAATAAATTATAAATTTTGTTACTTTTACTTTCTCCAATAGACCAGAAATTAGGTCTACAGAGCTATAGGCTCATGTTACTCTTAACTCTGGTAACCAATCCTTTTCCTTCTCCATCTCCTTTCTCTTTTCTGTCTTCTGCAATTTCTCCCCTGTGATTTTCTGCTATATCTCTGAGTAGGAAACCTTCTCATGAGTCAACTTCTTTGGTTTTTCTTGGAGGCTGACAAGATCCTGTCTTATAATTTTAGCATCCATTTAACTCTGGAAGAGCCCACCTCTCCCATAGTGTCTTCACCAAAGTATGTCTAGATTCTGAGAGCCATAATGTCTCATTTATTTCTCCACATTTAAATCCTCAGGAGATGACATCGCTATTACACTGACTTTATGGAGGCAGGAAGCTGTCCCTGTTGGAATGACAGAAAGTGGTTTGTCAGTTTCTAACATAACTGGCTTCCATTTCATCATTACCATATTGCCATAAGAAATAGTTTTAAGACAATTGCCTCATTTAGATGGAATAAAGTATTAATTTTTTTTCCACGTCATTGCCAGAATCCTTTTTCTAGTTTTCTTTCAAAATAGTGTTTAGTTTTGAAATTCTCATCATGACAAGGATCAGTTCAGTTAATCAGAAAGTTACTATTACACAGTTTCACAAAGAAACATGAACAAAAACGTGCTCATTATAAATCATTATGCTTCCTGCCTTCCATGTAGCTCAATACAGTTCTGGTCAGGTAAGCTGCATGGTCTTTTAAGCATTGAAGACAGTCTTTACCTGAGTTCCCTAAGATAGCAATTCCAGGAGAATATTAAAATTTCCTTTTAGCAGCAAGCCATTTTTGCTATATAAAATATTAGGTAGATATTTAGATAATATGCATATATTAATATCTACCTTTATATCCACACTTGTATATGAATATATATTGTATTTATAGCATAAATGTGGATTATTTTTGGCAAAAATCTGCTTGGCACACACTTCATTCTCTTACTTCATTCTTGTTATCTCTGAAAAGTCACATAAATATGGCTGTGGGGAATTGGTTTCACTCTCAGTAACAGAAACTGCCTCAATGGCTTGTAAAACCATCCATGGTCTCAACGGATTCCACAGTCGCATGCAGTTGTGATCCTAAGTTTGGAAGTAGGCAAAACTGTGGAGGAAAAAGTTTCTCAGTACTCAAGTTTTCCCTCTCTTGTAAACCTGTTGTATTTAGCTCTAAATTTTGCCCTCCAGAGACATGTGTTGTCAGTCATTTTTTTTTCCTCTGAAATGACTGAAAGTTTCAGTTTCTTAACTCACCACTTGTTAAAAAATCTTAAATTTTTCGCATATCTGAAATATTTGCATTTCAAAAACAACACCATCAGTTCTAAGAAAGTTGAATACAAAACCTCCATCAATGATGGGTAAACTTGGACTTGGGTGTTAGGTGGGAGCTTTCCCAGTGCTTCCAAAGTCAGGTCACTAGAGATACAGGCTTCACTACCTATTCATTTTCTGACACTGCCTGTCTCTCTGCTTTTGCTACCTTTATGTCACATGTTACATATGTAAAAGTTTGTTCTCACATAAATATTTTTACTGCTCATAAAAATCTATGTATCATTGGGCTGGTATCCCAACAAACTTGTCTTCTTCTAGTTTCTGTCCCTAAAAACAAAACTTCCTGTCTTGGTCAGCTCTGGTTGCCATTATAAAACACAGATTGTGTTCTTGAACAACAGACATTTGTTCTTCACAGTTCTGGAGAGTGGAATCCAAGATCAAGATACCAGTATGGTCAGGTTTTAGTGAGGAACGTCTTGTGGATTTCAGACAGCTGCTGTCTTGCTGTGTTTGCAAAAGGTGAAGAGAGAACTCTTGTGTCTCCTTCTCATTTTATAAAAGCACTAATCCCATCATAAGGGCCCTGTTTCATGATTTAATCTAACCATAGTTACCTTCCAAAGGCCCTGCCTCCAAATACCATCACATTAGGAGTTAGGTCTTCAACATGTGAATTTAAAGTAGAACACAACCGTTTGGTCCATATCACTCTCAAATATCTACAAGTGACCGTCCAGCTCCTTAACCCCCTTTTGCCCATTCACTTATCTAAGTTTATCAGGAATGAGCTGGACAAGTAATATGCCATAAAATACTTGATACATCAATCTGTATAAATTCATACTAATTTATTTTAAAAATCAAAAGAGCTTTCCAAGTCTGAACACTCTGTTATTTTAAGTGCTCTTAAGGGCAATTAATGTAATTAAGTACTAATGAAATTCAGCCATCACATTTGGATAGTGTAGCATGCCCATAATAACTTTAACTTTTCATCTGCTAAAACCACATTTGTCATTCACGTTACTGGGTTCTCATGATATTATTGTGGAAGAGCAAAAGTTATTAATGTCTTAATAAAACTTCAAATGGAGATAGTCTATTCTTTAAGTTCTGTATTAATTTCTGGATGGTCAGACTGCATAGAAGCCATTCATCATGAACATGAAAACCTAATTTAAGACTGATTTAACTTGGTAAAAAAAAAAAGGCTTCAAAAGACATGTATAAACATAGATATGCATATGTAAGACACTTGAATGTGCATATACTCACATATTAATGTACGTATACACTCATATTTATGAAACACATATACCATACATAAATGTATGCATATATGGATTATACAAACATCCATATATACATATATGCATATATTTGGCTGGGATTTTGAAAATACAAATCAGGAAAAAGAACTGGGTTGACTCGACTTACTCAGATTAGGATCACTTAGTCATCTGAATGAAATAGGCTATTTAATGTCAGATAGAGCCAGCAGAAGTTATGTTTGTTACGTTAAGATCTAGCTGAGGTGAGCGGTAGAGTGTCTTGGATTGAAAATGTATGAATAGTAACAAAAATGTTTATAAACTAAGAAAAAACCTTGCAATTCTACAGAATATCCTAACTCTAAAGATATAATAATGTCCTTAAATTGTTCACAGGAGGTAGTACTTTAACCTTAAGTATTTCTTCCAGCTGTATTGAGATATAACTGACAAAAATTGTATATATTTAGATTGTACAACATGATTTTTAAAGGTGTACAATGTAATGATTATATATACATATATATATATATACATACATATATATATATACATACATATATATATATATACATACATATATATATATATATATACATACATATATATATATATATATATATATATATATATATACAGTTAAATGATTACCACAGTCAAATTAATTGACCTCTTCATCACCTCACATAGCTACGTGTGTGTGTGTGTGTGTATGGTGAAAACACTGAAAATATACTCTCTTATCAAATTTCAAGTCACAATACACTAGTATTAATACTCATTTCCTCACCACCCAGCCCTTGGCAATCCTCATTTTACTCTCTGACTCTAAATTCAGCCTTTTTATTTTTAAACATTTTTTTAATGTTTTTATTTATTTTTGAGACAAAAAGAGACAGAGCATGAGCAGGGGAGGGGCAGAGAGAGAGGGAGACACAGAATCTGAAGCAGGCTCCAGGCTCGGAGCTGTCAGCACAGAGCCTGATGCAGGGCTCGAACTCACTGTGAGATCATGATCTGAGCTGAAGCCGGATGCTTAACCGACTGAGCCACCCAGGTGCCCCTGAATTCAGCTTTTTTAGATTCCACATATAAGTGAGATCATACAGTACTTTTCTTTCTGTATATGGTTTATTTCATTTAACATAATGTCTTCCAGGTTCATCCATGTTGTCACAAAGGGCAAGATTGCCTTATTTTTAAGGCTGAAAAATACTCATTTATAGATATATAATATTTTCTTTATTCATCATCCTTCAACAGACACTTAGGTTGTTTTCATATCTTGGCCATTGTAGCCAATATGCAATGAATATGGGAATACAGATATCTCTTCTAGATGCTAATTACAGTTTCTTTGAATATATACCCAGAAGTGGGATTGCTAGATCATCTGGTAGTTCTATTTTTAATTTTTGGAAGAAACTTCATACTGTTCTCCAAAACAGTATGTCACTGGCCTAAAAACAGACACATAGACTAATAGAACAGAATAGAAAGCCCAGTTCTAGCTAGGACTTCGAGCGCAATGTTGAATAAAAGTGCTAAGAGTGGGCATCTTTGTGCCTGATACTAGAAGGAAATCTTTCAACTTTTCAATGTTGAGTATAATGCTAACTGTGGACTTCTCATATATGGCCTTTGTTATATTGAGGTACATTCTTTCTGTACCTAATTAGTTAAGAGTCTATCGTAAAAGGATGTTGAATTTTGTCAAATGCTTCTTATGCATCTATTGAAATGAAATGATCATATGATTTTTTTTGTCCCTTGTTTTGTTGATGTGGAGAAACATGTTTTATTGATTTATGTATATTGAACTATCTTTGCATCCCAGGTTCTGTACTTCCATATATGGTCATATTTTCAATGTATTTATTTTAATTAAATATTTTTAAGAATAGTTTTTGGGGTGCCTGGGTGGCGCAGTCGGTTACATGTCCAATTTCAGCCAGGTCACGATCTCGTGGTCCGTGAGTTCAAGCCCTGCGTCGGGCTCTGGGCTGATGGCTCAGAGCCTGGAGCCTGTTTCCGATTCTGTGTCTCCCTCTCTCTCTGCCCCTCCCCTGTTCATGCTCTGTCTCTCTCTGTCCCAAAAATAAATAAACGTTGAAAAAAAAAAAAGAATAGTTTTTGATTTACAGAACAATTTCAGTGATGGTACGGAAAGTTCTTATACGCCTCACAACCAATTTTAGCTGTTATCTAACATTAACAAGGTCCCTCTGGGCACAATTAATGGACCAATATCAATAGAAAATTATTGACTAAAGGCCACAGTTTCTTCAAAAATTTCCCAAGTCTTTATTCAATGTGCTTCTTTTATTCCATGATCACATCCTGGATAATGTATTACATTTAGCCATCCTATTTCCTGAGTTTCCTCTTGGCTGTAGCCATTTCTCAGGCTTTCTTTCTCTTTTTTTTCTTTTTTATCTTCACAGTTTTGAGGAATACTGGTACAATATTTTGTAGAATGCCCCTCAAGTAGTATTTGTCTGATGTCTTCCTCCTGATTAGACTGGAGTAATGGGTTTGGGGAAGGAATGCCACTGAAGTGAAGTGTCGTTTTATCACATCAACACAAGGCTACGTGCTGTTATCATGCCTTACCTCTGTTGATTTTGTTTTTGGTCAACTGCCTTAGGTAATGATTGTCAGGTTTCTATACTGTATAGTTCTTTATGTCATGTCATTCAACAAGTCCTGTTCAGGGGGAAAAAAAAGTTACTATGCAAAGTACATACATAGTCCACAAAGAGTGGGGAATTATGCTCTACCTCTGGAGGGTGGAATATCTACGTAAAGCATTTGGAATTGTTCTGCATAGGAGATTTGTCTCTTCTCCCACATTTATTTATTTATTTATTTGTATCAGCATAGACTTATTAATACTTATGTTATAAGTTTGGTTATAATCAGTACTTTTTTTTTTTTTATTTTGTTGCTTAAATCATTGTACTTTACCATTGGGAGCTGCTTCAGTTGACTCCTGACTGTCTCTAGCATACCTCCATCATTGTTGGATTTCTTTTACTTGCTTTTTGAGAACATCCTTACTTTCTGTCACTACAATATGGTCCAAGTTGACCTTATCTATTTCTTCTATCGTTCTAGAATCAGCCATTTTTTAGAGGAGCCTAGTTCCTTCTATTGGAAGATGGCATTAGAAACCAAGATCTGGGTTCCACATTTATGTGTTGCTATTATGTTGTTATCACTTCTTGGTCTGCTCAACTGACAGAGGAAGAAAATATATGTTTATATTAACTTGAATATATACATATATCTATAAATACTTATATAAGTAGCCATCTATATCTATGTGAAACTCAACATGAATTAATACTAATGTTTCTAACTCGAATCCATTACCACATGGTCATTCAAGCCCCCTCCTACTCCATCAGTGAGAAAATTGACTTCCACTTACTTAATTGTTCAATTCCAATATACATGTACAGTGGAATCAGAATCATCAAACCATACCCCAGGAGGAAACCATTTTATTGAGTAGAGTACAGCACATATGTACAATTTCTTTTACTTTTAGTCTTAAAGACTAAACTCAATTAAAAAAATATGTGTCATCTTCTTCCCCTACTCCCTTCACTGAGGTTGTTTCATCAATTTATCTTATAGTAAGATTGTTTTTGTTTTTAACATGTGACATTCCACACTGTGATGATCCCAATCTCTCAGTTAAAAATTTTTAATTGCATGCATTAAGGTTCACTCTTTGTGCTGTATAGTTATATGGGTTTATATGAACACATATTGCTGTATATCCACAGTTGCACTGTCATATGGAATAATTTTACGGTTCTGAAAATCTGTCTATATTTTATCTATTTAACCTTTACCTTTACCTAAAACTACTGAAAATCACTGATCTTTCTATTGCTCCTGTAGCCTTACCATTTCCAGAATGTCATACAATTGGAATCAAATGGTAAAAGCTTTTATAAGACTCACTTTTTTACTTAGCAATGTGTGCCTAAGGTTTATCCATGACTTTTTATGACTTGATGACTTATTTACTTTTATTGCTGAATACTATTTCATTGTGTAGATGTACCGTGATTTATTATCCATTCAGCTATTGAAAGATAACTTGGTTGCTTCAGGTTGGAGCTATTAAGAATTAAGTTTCTATATACATTCATTTGCAGGGTTTTGGTGGACATAAGTTTTTAAATCAGTTGGGTAAATATTTAAGATCATTAGTTCTATATTACACCCTAAGAATATATGTATCTTTGCAAGAGATCATTGACTGCCAAACTGATTTCCAAACCTGCAGTAACATTTTACATTTTCAATAATAACAGCAAGAGTTCTTGTTTCTCTGCATCCTTCCCAGCAATTGGTATTGTTTGTGATTAGGATTTTAGCCATTCTAATTGGGGTAGTGATATCTCACTGTTGTTTTACTTAATAATTTCCAAGTGACACTGATGTTGAGCATCTCTTCATGCCTATTTGCCATCTGTGTATCTTCTTTAATGATCAGTCCATACAGATCTTTTGTACATCTTTAATTCTTTTTTTATTCAGCTTTAGGAGTTCTTTGTTGGAGTGCCTGGGTGGCTCAGTCGGTTAAGTGTCTGACTTTGGCTCAGGTCATGATCTCACGGTTTGTGAGTTCAAGCCCCACATCAGGCTCTGTGCTGATAGCTCAGAGCCTACAGCCTTATTTGGATTTTGTGTCTCCCTCTCTCTCTGCCCCTCCCCTGCTTATGCTCTGTCTCTCTCTGTCTCAAAAATAAATAAAACATTAAAAAATTAAAAAAAAGAGTTCTTTGTATATTTTGGATACAAGTCTTTTTATAAAAGATAAGTATTTTGTGAATATTTCTCATAATCTGTGGCTTGCCCTTTGAGTCTCTAACTTTGTTTCACAGGGCAGAAGTTTTAATTTTAATAAAACCCAACTCCCCACTTTTCCATATGTATCATGCCTTTGGGGTGGTGTCTAAAACCACATTGCCAATCCCAAAGTCACCTCAATTCTCTTATGTTTTCTTCTAGACTTTTGATAGTTTTGCAGTTTATTTTTTGGCATTTGATTCATTTTGAGTAAATTCTTGTGGAAGATATAAGGTCTGTGTCTAGGTTTATTTATTGCATATGCTCATCCGGTTGTTCCAGCACCATTTCTTGAAAAGTCTATTCGTCTCCATTTTTTTCAGCTTTACTGAGGTATAATTGACAAATAAAATTGTAATATATTTAAAGTGTACATCATGATGGCTTCACAGGAAAATTCTACCAAATATTTAAAAAAGTGTTAATACCCATTCTTCTCAAACTATTCCAAAAAAATTTTAAAGGAAGGAAAACTTCTAAACTCCAACTATCAGGCCAGAATTACCCTGATAACAAAACTAGATAAAGACTCCACTACAAAAGAGAATTGTAGGCCAATATCCCTAATGCACATAGATGTAAAAATTCTCAATAAAATACTAGTAAACCAAATCCAACAATACATTAAAAAATAATTCACTACAATAAAGTGGGATTTATTCCTGGCATGCAAGGGTGGTTCAGTATTTGCAAATCAGTCACTGTGATATACCATGTTATTTAAAGAAAGGATAGGATCCTTTCAGTAGATGCAGGAAAAGCATTTGACAAAATACAATATCCATTCATATAAAAACGCTCAACAAAGTAGTTTTAGAGGGAACATACCCTCAACATAATAAAGGTCATCTATGAATAACCCACAGCTAATCTCATCCTAAATGTGAAACAACTGAGAGCTTTTCCTCTCTGATCAGGAGCAAGACAATGACATCCACTGTCACTATTGTTATTTAATATAGTCCTTGAAGTCCTAACCACAGCAATATAACAAAAAGAAGCAAAAGGCACCTACATTGGCAAGGAAGAAGTAAATCTTTCACAATTTGCTGACAACATGATACTCTCTGTAGAAATCCTGAAGGAGTCCACCAAAAAACTGCTAGATTGGATACACAAATTTAATAAAGTCACAGGGTACAAAATCAATATACAGAAATCTGTTGCATTTCCATATGCTACTAATGAAGCAGCAGAAAGAGAAATCAAGGAATCAATCTTATCTATAATTATACCATAAACAGTAAGATACCCAGGAATAAAACTTACCAAAGACTTAAAAGACCTGCACTTTTAAAACTATAAAACAGTAATGAAAGTTTGAAGATGGCACAAAGAAATGGAAAAACATTCCATGTTCATGGATCAGAAGAGCAAATATTGTTAAAATGTCTAGACTACCCAAAGCAATCTATACATTTAATTCAATCCATATCAAACTACCACCAGCATTTTTCACAGAGCTAGAACAAACAATCCTAAAACTTGTGTGAACTACAATAGACCTCAAATAGCCAAAGCATCTTGAAAAAGAAAAGCAAAACTGGAGACATTATATTTCTGGACTTCAAAGTATATTACAAAGCTGTAGTGACCAAAAGAGTATGGTACTGGAATAAAAATAGACATATAGATCAAGGAACACAATAGAAAACCCAAAGATGGGCCCACAACTATATGGCCAACTAATCTTTGACAAAGCAGGAAAAATCCAAAAGGGAAAATATAGCCTCTTCAAATGGTGTTGGGAAAACTGGACAGCTACATGCAAAAGGATGAAACTGGACCATTTTCTTACACCATTCACAAAAATAAATTCAAAATGGATGAAAGCCCTAAATATGAGATTTGAAACCATAAAATTCCTATAGCAGAAAGACCTCTTTGACATCGGCCATAGCAACTTCTTACTAGATATGTCTCTTGGAGCAATAGAAACAAAAGCAAAAATAAATCACTGGGACTTCATCAAAATAAAAAGCTTCAGCATGCTCTGTGAAGGAAACAACCAACAAAACTAAAAGGCAACATATGAAATGGGGGGAAATATTTGCAAATTACATATCTGATAAAGGGTTAGTATTTAAAATATACAAGAACTTATAAAACTTAACATACAAAAATGAAAAGTCCCATTTAAAAATTGGCAGAACACGAATAGACACTTTTCCAGAGAAGACATTCAAATGGCTAGCAAACACATGAAAATATGCTCAATATCAGTCATCATAAGAGAAATTCAAATCAAAACTACAATCAGATGCAACCTCACACCAGTCAGAATGGCTGAAATGAACAACACAAGAAACAACAGATGTTGGTGAGGATGTGGTGAAAGGGGAACCCTCTTGCATTGCTGTTGGGAATGTAACTGGTGCAGCCACTCTGGAATGGAGGTCCCTTAAAAAATTCAAAATAGAATTACCCTATGACCCAGCAATTGCACTACTAGGTATTTACCCAAAGGTTACAAAAATACTGATTTGATGGGACACTTGCACCCCAAGGTTTTTAGAAGCATTATCTACAATGTCCAAATTATGATTCCAAGTGTCCTTCAACTGATGAATGGATAAAGAATGTGTGGTAGGTATATACTATGGAGTATTAGCCATAAAAAAGAATGAAATTTTGCCATCTGCAATGAAATGGGTGAAGCTAGAGAGTATTATGCTAAGTAAAATAAGCCACAGAAAGACAATTACCATATGATTTCACTCATATGTGGGGTTTAAGAAACAAAACAATGAGCAAAGGGTAACGAGAGAGAGAGAGAGAGAGGCAAACCAAGAAACAGATCCTTAACTATAGAGAACAAACTGATGGTTATTAGAAGGGAGGTGTGAGTGGGGACCTGGTGATGGGGATTAAAGAGTGCACTTGTCATGATGAGCACCAGGTGCTGTATGGAAGTCTTGATTCACTATATTGTACATCTAAAACTAATATTACACTGTATGTTAACTAACTGGAATTTAAATAAAAACTAAAAAAAATAACCTGTCTTATCATCATGATTTGTTATACATATATGTTGTGAAAGGATTACTACCATCTGATTGCTTAGCGCATCCATCACTGTCCTACTGCACTGAATTACCTTTGCTTCTTTGGCCAAAATGAAATGACTATATTTTCTTTGTCCTTATTTCTCTATTATGTTCAATCTCTCTATATGAGTATATATGTCATATATGGTGTGTGTGTGTGTGTATATGTATATATCTGATATACACAAGATATATATACACAAGATATCTTTCATATATATATACACGCATACAGTAAACCCTTGATTTGCGAGTAACTTGTTCTGCAATATGAGCAAACATTTCTAATGAATTTTATTTTATTTTATTTTTATTTTTATTTTATTTTTATTTATATTTAATTTTTTCAATGTTTATTCATTTTTTGAGAGAGAGAGAGAGCACGAGTTGGGGAGGGGCAGTGAGAGAGGGAGACACAGAATCTGAAGCAGGCTTCAGCCTCTGAGCTGTCAGCACAGAGTCTGATCTGGAGCTTGAACCCATAACCACAAAATCATGACCTGAACCAGTATCAGACGCTTAACCAACTGAGCCACCCAGGCACCCCATCTAATAAATTTTAACTTAATAAATGAATAACATCTTGCAATATGAGTAGTAGGTGACACCGAATGTCACATGATCACAACTGAGCCAATTGTTCTTGAAATTCTCTTTGATATACAAGTGCTTGAATTACATGCATGTTTCTGGAACAAATTATGCTCACAAACCAAGATTTTACTGTATAGGAAAGCTAAGAGAGGACAGAGTTGGGAAAAACTTGTAATGTCTTTCCCCCTGGAAAGTAGACGTTTGTTATATAAAATGTTCTATATTAGTTAAAAACACTTAAGCATATTTCCTGCCTATTCACAGTGAAAATACAATTGAGTTCCTTGAGGTAAAACCCACGAAAGTGTGGGGACTAAGACTGAGACCTCCAGGAGTCTCACTTTCATTTTTGTCCATAGTAAGCCTCTAGCAATTCATCAAAATTACTATTTAAGAGTTCATACCAGCCTATAACTCCAGCAGTAGGTGCATAAAGTAACCAGATCTTGGCTTCATCTCTCCAGATTTTGAGGTGGTTGTTTGACATGCAACTTTAGTTCCTTGTTGGGTCCACAGAAAGTAGATGATTTTGGTTTGTTCAGATTTTTTTCTTCCTGTAAGTTTAGGAATCATATCTTCCCAGTTCTTTCTATGTCAGAGTTAACACAGAAATTCCCCCAATCATACAAAAATTACAATTGATTATTTTTAAATATCTGCCATTCATCTCCCAAATAAATTACATTTTTAACTTTACCTAATTATTAGTGTGTCATGATAAAGAAGATGGACACTGTAGCCAGACTTTAGATTGAAATCCTGACTCCCACACCTTCCAGATACCTAGCCTTAAGAAAGTGATTTTTTTTCACCTCTTAAGCTTTAACCTTTGTCTACAAGGTGGGTATAAGTCTCTGACTCATATGGTTAAGGAAGGATTTTATAAAATAATCCATGTAAATTATATGGCACATGTTAAATGAATTTTTAAATAAATATGAGCTACTAATATTTGCTATTATCATTAGCTTCATTATGACTCTTACTTTTTTATAACCACAGTGGCTCCTTATTGTTTCTAGAACATATCACGTACTTGCCCTTGACCTTTGCATTGGCTGTTCATTCTATCTGAAAAACTTGTCACCCAGCTAACTGTACACATAACTTCCTTATTTCCTTTATGTCATATTTAGTCTTCTTCAAATGTCATATTTTGTTTGAAGTACATCCTTACTATTATATTCAAAATAGCAACCAACATCTACCTCTGTTACACTCTTGATACCTCTTACCTTTATTTTCCCATAGCATTTGTTTCTTCTAATATTCTATATATTTTTTCCATCTCTTCTCTTTTTATTTAAACTCCATGAGAACAAGGTTCTGTGTATTGTCTAAAATTCTTTACCTACTGTCTAGAACAATATCTTATATATCATATTGCTCAATAACTTCTTGTTGAAAGATTGATTACTGCTGTCTAGTAATTGCTTAAGAAAAAAGCTTCCCTTTGCAGAATATGTGCATGTAATAGTATATTAGTTTCCTATGGATGCCATAATAAATTACTATAAGTGTGGTAGTTTAAAACAGTAAAAATTTATTCTCTCACAGTTGTGGAGGCTAGAAGTCCAAACTCAATGTATCAGCAGGACCGTATTCTTCCAAAAGTTCTAGAGGAAAATGCTTTGTTGCCTCTTTAAGCTTCTAGTGGCTTTAAATTCTGCCTGTCTTCTCATAGATTTATCCTTTGTGTTTATGTCTTCTGTCTCTTATAAGGACATTTGTTACTGGATTTAAAGCCCACCTGGGTAATCTCAGATGATCTCGACTTGTGATCTTTAACTTAACTACATCTACAAAGACTCTTTTTCAAAAAAAGGTTATATTCACAGGTTGCTGATGGACATGTGTTTTGGGCAACCATCCTTCCATCCATCACAGAGTATCATTTGATGTAATTGTTTAAACACTTGCTTGAATTGTGTCTATATGTATCAAAAATAATTACTTTGCTAACAAAGTCTAGTCCCTGCATCAGCAGCCCGAATATTATTCAAGGACATTTAGAAATGCAGAATCTCAGGTTCCACACTCAGGTATGTAATTGAATCAAATCTTCATGTTGATAAATCTTTACTTGTTTCATATGCACATTAAAGTTTGAGAAGTCATGATGTACAAAACAGTGGAACAGAACCTATATAAACAGAAATTAGGGAGTTATATAAATAAAAACCAAAAGAAGACAACTGTTACAAGTTTTATGAAAATAGATGGCAGGCAATTTATATAAATTTAAAATCAAAGGAAGGTGAGTAGTTTAATGAATTCAGAGGACAGAAGTCAGGCAATCTATAGAGAAAAGATAACTTGATCAACTGAGTTATATAGCACCAGGAACAAGAAAAACACTCTATAAATAAAGTAGTATGCTTTACCGAAGTTAGCTACATATTCTTTTTTTTTAATTATGCAGACCATTTGATGCAATTGTGTTTGTTTTAATGGCATTTTATCATTGTTTCTTTGATTCTGGTAGCATATGTGGAAAGAGTGTGCTGGACTGTTGAAAATGAACTTTTAAATATTTATCCTTTTTAAAATTATTTTATTTTTTTAATTATATAATTTATTATTTTTAAATATTTATTTATTTTTGAGACAGAGAGAGACAGAATATGAGCGGGGGAGGGACAGAGAGGGAGACACACACAGAATCCGAAGCACGCTCCAGGCTCCGAGCTGTCAGCACAGAGCCCGACGCGGGGCTTCAACTCACAGACTGAGATCATGACCTGAGCCAAAGTCGGATGCCAACCTACTGAGCCATCCAGGCGCCCCTATTTTTTAAATTTAAACCCAAGTTAGGTAGCATATATGCAGTAATGGTTTCAGAAGTAGAATCCAGTGATTCATCCCCTACATATAACATCCAGTGCTCATCCCAAGTGTCCTCCTTAATGCCTCTTGCCCAATAAGCCCACTCCCACCCACAACCCCTCCAGCAACTCTCAGTTTGTTCTCTATATTTAAGAGTCTCTTATGGTTTGTCCCCATCCCTTTTTTTTGTTATTTTTGTTTCCCTTCCCTTATGTTCATCTGTTTTGTATCTTAAATTATATATATGAGTGAAGTCATAATATATTTGTCTTTCTCTAATTTTGCTTAGCATAATACACTCTAGTTCCATCCAGGTTGTTGCAAATGGCAAGATTTCATTCTTTTTGATGCCAAGTAATACTCCACTGTGTGTGTGTGTGTGTGTGTGTGTGTGTGTGTATGTGTGTATACATATAAATACATATATATATACATATATATGTATATATATATATATGTATATATATATATATATATATATATATATATATCTCACATCTTCTTTATCATTCATCTATCAATGGATATTTGGGCTGTTTCCATACTTTGGCTATTGTCAGTAGCACTGCTATAAACATTGGGGTCCATGTGCCGCTTCAAAACAGCACACCTGTATCTTTGGATAAATACTCTGTAGTGCAGTTGCTGGGTCGTAGGGTAGTTCTATTCTTAATTTTTTGAGGAACCTCCATAGTGTTTTCCAGAGTGGTTGCACCAGTTTGCATTCTTACCAGCAAGTGCAAAAGTGTTCTTTCTCTGCATCCTCGCCAACATCTGCAGTTTCCTGAGTTAATTTTAGCCATTCTGACGGGTGTGAGATGGAATCTCATTGTAGTTTTGATTTGTATTTCCCTGATGATGGGTGATGTTGAGCAGTTTTCATTTGTCTGTTAGCCATCTGGATATCTTCTTTGGAAAAGTGTCTGTTCATGTCTTTTGCCCATTTCTTGACTGGAGTATTTGTTTTTTGGGTGTTGAGTTTGATAAGTTCTTATAAATTTTGGATACTAACCCTTTATCTGATAGGTCATTTGCAAATATCTTCTCCCATTCCATTGATTGCCTTTTAGTTTTGCTGATTGTTTCCTTTGCCATGCAGAAGCATCTTGATGAGGTCCCAATTGTCATAAGGCAGGAAGCCATCAAAATCCTAGAGGAGAAAGCAGGCAAAAACCTTTTTGACCTTGGCTGCAGCAACTTCTTATTCAACATGTCTCTGGAGGCAGTGGAGTTGGCTACATAGTCTTTACCTCCCATCAAATCTGGAGTGCATCAGAATCACCTGGAGGCCTTGGTAAAATACATATTTTGATGTGTAATTTTTCAATAGGTGTGGAGCAGGCCCCAGATGGTTCAGCTCTAACATGTTCCTGGGTAAAGTTCATGCTGCTAGGCCATGTACTACACTTAAAAACTTGGTCTTAGAGTTATTCAGAGCATTTAGACAGATATGCTAATAAAGAAAAAATGCCTAATTTTCTTGAGTTCCAAATTTCTTCAAGGATCTCCTTCTTCTCAGATTTCTTTTAAACAAACTATGACACGTTAATATTTTTCCTACTTTGTAAGAAACTGGTGGTAGTAGAAGTGAAAGCAAAATTTAGATGTGAAAGATCTGGGCCTGTAAGTTATAACTTTCTTGAGCAATCCTGAAATTGTCAGTGCCCAACATTTCTTCTGTCTTTCATTTAAAAAATGGTCATAACGTCTTGGTATATGTTTATGTGGTATTATTTGATACTTGTAGCTGGAGACCAAGCCATGGAATGTGGCTGTTAAATAAATGTTACTGAAATATGATGTTAAAGAGATCTCGTGGAAAAAAAATGTAGGCACTTCATTATTTTGGTCAAAATATTTGAATTGTTTTGAAATCAAGATATTCTGTTTTTCAAAAAGGTTTTAGCCTTTATTTCAGTAATGATAATTGAAGCCTGAAGATAAGAAGCTATAAGCGATTGACCTAAAGGGAGGTATGCAGATACTTAAATTTTTGACATTTATTTACATTTGGGGCAGAGATTTAAAAAAAATACTGAGATAGTGAATTTTCAAACCACGGAATTTGTTCTTTCTGAAACATCTAGGAAATAAATAAGTTTCCTATAAGAAATTATGTTTCTGATCAACATATAAAAACATATCAATAATTAGGATTTTTAGTGTATGCAATTCTATAGAAAAGAAGCCACCCTAAGAGTATGAAAATGTTTAATCATCTCTGAGCCAAACAAGCATAGACGATAAATTCATATCCAGGGGGATTGGAAAATGTCTAGTTGGTTCCCTGGGATATTAATAGTAAGACTAGTAATTATTTTGTGTATCTATAAGTACTGTCTATAGAAGACACTTAACAAATAGCACTAAGTAAGTAAGTTGGCAATGCCTGAGCAACTCAGAATGGAACAACAATGAATTCTCCAATACAGTATAGGAGATAATATTTTTGTGAGGCCACTGGTGCTGGCAAAGTAGTCCAACTCTTATCTATTCATAAGACCATTTTTCCTAAGCCAGTTTCTCTCTAATGGGAGATTATATTGAAATCTAATGTTACTATCCCTTGGACTACACAAAATATCAGTGGAACAAATAAACATGTGTGTATATGTAATTTGGATGAAAACATTTTATCAACATTTTTAAAGGAACAGATTTTTTAAAATTATATTCCTCATAGGAATAATTTTACTGATGTTTGGTAAGTGTTGATAGTTAATCATCACAATCAGGAAGATGAGCAAAAATTTTTCAAGTAAGATTAGAAAAAAAGACAAATTGCCATGATGTATATTTATTGGTAGATGTATTCTTTAATGTATATTAAAATGTAATCTAGTTTGTGGATGTTTAGACCAAACTGTTATTTTCATTTCAACAAAAGTATTGAAAAATGAACTTGTTGTACTAAGCTGAGTTCTAAGATGTTTAAAGGTATTTTTCTCTGATTAAAAAATTAAATCTGCCCTTAAGTTTATTAGTGACTAAAAAGGAAAGCAAACGTCAAATATATTACGACTTTATTTAAATAGAATAAAAATTGCCTTGTTATGTTTGAATGAAATTCTAATAAATTATAAAAAGTCATGAAGGAAATCATGTTCATGTTTTCAATGATGAGAATACAGTAATGTGAGTAGTCTTATAAAAAATATTACCTGTGTTCTTTCCAGATAGTCCAATTTAATCCATGCTTTATCTTGAAAATCTTTAAAAAAATATACACTACATACATATATCAGATCCAAATCAGAAGCAAACAAAACATTGTAACATTCACTCTAATCATATTACTATTCCTGCAGTGTAACAATAGAATGGAAGAAAATAAGATTGCAGGACACAAACCTCAGGTGTCAACTTGTCACCATGTTATACTTAAAGTAGTTATTAAAATCATTATGCTATCAACTTGTGAAGTTTGGATGCACCAAATATAGCAACCTGGTTTAATTGCGCACCATTTTCTTTTGAGTGAAAGAAAGGAAAGGGGGACAGGGGGAAGGGAGGTAGATAGAGCTGCATGTTTGAAAGATACTTGTAAAGGCCTCCTTCTATCAAAATGCAATGAAAAAAATAATTCTCAGCATGCATATTGGATAAATGAAGACTTGTTTGTTGAACTTATTTTTCTTATTGTCTTCACAATCAGGAAAAAAAAGTACCTAATTACCTGCACAGCTTGACGTAAAGCTCAGACAATGCTAAATAAAAACTGCAAGACAGCCAACTTGATATTAATAGTTCTACTTTTCAAAATTAAATGGAAAAAAAAACTCACAATTTCTTTTCTTTCCAATCTGTTTCAATGATTGATAGATGGGGAGGATTGCCACTGCAAGGTGTAACTTGGTTTTTTTTTGTGATTAAGTGTCCAGTATAGCCATATAGCCTAGGAAAAACATTTACTCTATCATTCAGTTTTCCAGCTGCTCCTTTTGGCCTTGCATATTAGCGTGGAGACTGACATTACTTAATGAGAGGGAGCAAGAAATAGACTTGAATTCAATATTAGATATAGAATGTGAGCATACATTTGGGATTATTATTTTGTTTTTTTTATTTTATGTTTTCATTTAAAATTGAAAATTTATATTTTATAATTATATACATTTATATTTAGATGTGAAAAATGCATTTTCTTTAAATTGCACAATTATCAATTGAAAGATAACACACCGGGGCGCCTGGGTGGCTCAGTTGGTTTAGCGTCCGACTCCAGGTCAGGTCATGATCTCACAGTTTGTGGATTCGAGCCCCTCATCAGGCTCTGTGCTGACCGCTTGCTTAGAGCCTGGAGCCTGCTTCAGATTCTGTGTCTCCTTCTCTCTCTGCCCCTCCCCCACTCCCGCTTTATCTCACTCTGTTTCTCAAAAATAAATGAATGAAAAAAAAATTTTAAAGATAACATACCTCATCAGTCTCATAAATATTCAACTTCTGAGTTATACTCTAAGTTGAACACATATTAAGTTTTTTATCCACGGATCAAGAATGGGCAAATTATGGCTCATGAGCCATATTCAACCTGCCAACTGTTTTAGTAAATAAAGTCTTATTAAAACACAGTCATACACTTGTCTCTGTCTTGCCTATGACTGCTTTTCCCCCGACAATAACAGAATTGAAGAGTTGCGACAAATACCATATGGTCCATAAAGTCTAAATGCTTACTATTTTTACAGAGTTTGCCAGCCTTTGCTGTAGGTGATTATCATACCCAATTTTAAGATTCATCTGGATTTTAAGTTATTAACAAGTCAATTATATATGTTCACAGCTGTTTCTTGTACTCGGTGCACATGTTCACGTATAAAGTCACACAGTCATATCAACACAAACCATCTTTTTATTAATTTTACACCCAATCTGTGAAGTCAGATAAATTTTATTATAATAGTCATTATCACTATATCTCCCTAAATTTGGAAATTGTCTTATTCCCATTAAAATGATCAAATATGCTGAAAACCATTCTATTATGTGAGTTTCTACCAGAATAAGAAATGTAAAAATTGTTAATATGCAGAAGGTCTCTGAAAATGTGTCTTTATATGTAAAGGAGACTTTCATTGAGTATCAAATATTACTCAATATACTCAAATACTTTCTTTGCAATATAATTCTTTCCACACACAATTTTATTTTTTCTAAGACCCTTTCAAATTAGAGACAAATAATAAGATACTGGGTTTACAGATGAATTTTTCAATGATAGGCACTGAGGTGTTACAAATCTGCAGTAAAAAATCTGCTTTCACATTTGTCAGATGTTCCACTTCAGGGATGGGACTCTATGGAGGTGGCAAATTATGTTTACAATTAGATACCAGGATTCAGCCAAGCCCATCAGGTACATAACATCAAAACTGTTGATAAGGAAATGACATTAGCATAAGCTGTACTGCATACCAATGGCATGACTCTTCATTCCTTTATAGTGTCAATAGCCTCACATAGTAATTTACTTTCTAAGTTGTTGACCAATAAAATCAGCTCTTTAATCCAGTTTATTAGTAGATTGAATCAAAAACAAATGGTAACCATCTCTTTTCATTATTATCCTAAAGTGGCAATAATATATATACATATTACTGGGCATATGAGTACTGTGATTTTCTAGATACCTAATCTATAACCAACTTCCTTTCCTTTCCTTTTTATTTTACTATAAGTTATAGAGCATAACAATAAATGCATTGTAATATCATAATTATATTAGAAATGAAATATCCAAATTTGGTATAGCTGAATCTGTATAGAATTCCAGCCTTTACCTTAATTAATCTTTTTTTTTTTTTTTAATTTTTTTTTTCAACGTTTATTTATTTTTGGGACAGAGAGAGACAGAGCATGAACGGGGGAGGGGCAGAGAGAGAGGGAGACACAGAATCGGAAACAGTCTCCAGGCTCTGAGCCATCAGCCCAGAGCCCGACGCGGGGCTCGAACTCACGGACCGCGAGATCGTGACCTGGCTGAAGTCGGACGCTTAACCGACTGCGCCACCCAGGCGCCCCTTAATTAATCTTTTAATAATATAAAATTGCAACAGAGCAGACAAAAATTATTTTAGGAATTTGTTTCCTACCTTTGCAGATTAATTCAACAGAGAGTTACAAAAAGTGTTATAAATAGGTTGTTATTCTCTTAGAACAGATGAGAACACTATGCCCATCATCTGGATTCATTCAAATTGGGGCCAGGTTACCAATTATTTATTATAGTTTGAATCATCCATAGCATATTCCGATATCTAAATAAAATACAAATCTAGACCCCTGAATTCTAAGAGTGCTAGTGGCATGCCATAAAGATATTCAGCTTCCTTAAGTGTGAGTATAGGAAGCCTGTTCTGTTTCACTTTCATTTGATTTTCATCTACCTGGCTCCATAAGGTGCATAATATTTCTGAGAATAACTAATACCCAACTAGAAGGGAAAATTGCAGTGTGAGTAAACCAAAGCAATATTCTAGTTCTGATGACCCTAATTCTCTAACTGCACACTGTCAGAGTTGTTTCTGTAGACTCTGGTTAGATTCTCAGAGAGAATGAAGAGGGGACCTTTGGGTCATGAGGAAGAAATCAAGTAAAGTGGGAAATAATTATTTACAATTTCATTTCCCTTTCCTCTTAATAGTTCTAGTTAAGATGATAATTAAAAAAACCACAATGGAGTGAAGCTTTTATTATTATTATTTTCCTCCTCTTCTCTGACAGCTCTCTGTGTCAGATTTAACATTGGATGATCACTGATGAAAGTCATGGAGAAAGGATACTCTAGAAAAGTAGGTAGGCAGTGGCCAGCAAAACCTTCAGTTACAAGGAACAAAGAGAATAAAATTCCTAGCAGTAGCGTTCAAAATAGAGGCAAGCTCTCCCTACTGTCCTTGTCATTGTAAGGTTTTTTTTTTGCTTCTAGGAAAAAGAGCCAAAACATGATTAATAAAAACTAGGAAGGTAATTGTTGATTATGAGGCTGTTGCTCTGATTGTATTTGGAGCTATTTTGTTAATATAGTACAGTTTCTTCCATTATCTTGATAATGTAGGCAGCATCATTATGTTTACTATTATTGGCAGAATAATAAAAATAAATTAATAAAATAATAACTTGGGTTAAATAAGGCACAAGTATTTATATCAAGCAACTCTATCTTGCCAATAACATAAGGCATTCCCAATATAAATATCTGGTCATATAAATCACAGACTTATGTTATTCTGAGGTGAAGAACATCATGAATCTGGATGAAAGACCCAGAAGTATAAAAATCAACTGCCAGAGCATAATATCAGATATGACATAGTTGCTAGGTTTCACTATATTTCATGTTCATTTTAACAAACTATTTATAGAGAAGAGTTCCTTTTGTCTTTATTTTACACATTATAGGACACTCTGAAAGAGTATGAGAAAAAAAAAAAAGGAGAGTAAAAAGAATAAAACCTTATAGAAGATTTTGCCAAAATCGAGTCTTTTTTTGAAGTTTTTTTCAGAGAGAGAGAGAGAGAGAGACAGAAACAGACAGAGAGAGAGATCCAGTGAGGGGAGGAGCAGAGAGAGATAGGGGGGGAGAGAGAGAGAATCCCAAGCAATCTCTGTCAGCCCGGAACCTGACACGGGCTCAAACTCATGAACCTTAGATCATGACCTGAGCCAGAACTAAGAGTCAGTCGCTTAACCAACTGAGCCATCCAGGTGCCCCACCTAAACTGAGTCTTATAATAATGTAGTAAAAATTACCAGGGGCAGAATTAAGTGGATTATCAAAGATCTTTTTTAATTCTGATGGAAATAGAAGTTTATGAAGTAAATAAAAAGATGTAGTTTTATGCTGGAGTCCAGCTCCAGCAGGTCCAGGGGTTCCCTAAGGATGAACAGTGTCGGCGAAAAAGTGAAAATAAAACAAAAGTAAAATAAAAAACTAAAATAAAAAACTAAAAATAAAAATGGACACAGAAAACAGCAGTATGTTGAACTGGCAGATTTATTGTAGTAAATGTGGCATTATACATGCTAGTGATTTCCTTGTAGCATACGTTATCTATGTTTTTCTAACACTAACTAATTTTGAAAATGTTCCTATGTGTAAACAACCTTTAAGAAATAACATGGTGATTTTCCCTTAATTTTCCTGCATACCCTTTGAATATTGATTAAATTCTTACATTATTCCATTATGCATCTGCGTTTATCTATAATCTACAAAGCATTTGCTTTGCTGTTCTCATGAAAGACCCTCCATTTCTCAACACCTCAAGTGGAACAGTTACAAGGACTTGACCTCCTAACCACATGAGGCCAGAAGAACAGTGTGTTTGCCTCAATCCGAGGTGCCAGGAAGGGGCCAAAAAAGCCTTAGAAACTCATGCCTCATACATTCTCAGAGAGACAGTGCACCTAGGAACCAATGAACCATTCTGTACCTTAACCGACTAGGTTCAGTCATCATCTGGAATGCCTCTGGAGGGCCAGGTGGGCCTAAGGGTTGAAGTCACCTGTGCCCAGAGATACACTCCTTAGTTGCCGGAGTGAGGCTTTCAAATCCATATGTCTCTCCTTTACAGGCCTTCTTTCCTGGCAAAGGTATGAGGCTATCCTTCCTGTAAGTAGAGAGTCTCCATAGAGGATGGCAAGGGCTAAACATAAGGCCGCACGATTTCTTGCGAAACCTTATTTTCTTCCCTAATGGTTCTTTTCCCAGGGGTCCTGTCGAGGGCAATTCCCCAACAGACAATACCCCAGGTACTTTATTAAGACCAAATTGCTAAAAGCGGGAGTATAAGAAGCTTCACTGTCCGTGGGCCGCCCTGCAGTCACCAATCCGTCCACATCCCGGCCCCGGCACTCAGGCTGGGCTAGCTCGGCTTCCAGCGGTTTTACTTTGATATTTATTCATTTAAACCATTTGTCAGGATTTTTTTAATTTTGTATTTTTTTATTTTCTTCAGTAGACTTTACACCCAATGTGGGGCTCAAACTCACAGTCCCAAGATCAAGAGTCACATGTTCTAACTGACTAAGACAGACAGGCACCCCTTGTCAGGAATTTTTAAAACAAGGATTAATGTTATATAACACCTGTTTAACTCTACAGGTCCATCTCCCATAATTGCACTTATTCCTATGCTAATCACCCAAATTATGTTATGGGTCACAAAACATACTCTGATCTTCCTTCTGTCTGTGCCTTTGTTTAGGTTATTTTCCTCTTTTACCCTCTACTATTGGTTCTGTCAAGATGAAGCTTGTTTCTGACCCTTCTAGATGCTTTCAGAATGTGCCATTAGGTTCTTTGCCTCTGTGTACTTAAAATACTTGTATACACTTTAAATATAGCATATTTTATGCCCTGTAATTATTGGTTGTGTTCAATAAGAAAGGTAGGCTTTTGGTGTTTGTCCACTGCTTTATACCCAGCACCTAAAACAGTACATGACACAGAAATTTCTCAAAATATAATGTTTTGACTGAACCCTATGACCTCTTTGAGGGTAGGGAGAGTGTTTTATTAATCTCTTAAAATCAAGAAACTGCCACACAGCGCTGCAAATTTCTTTGGCGTTCGCCCCATAAGCATCAATAATTTGCTATTTAGTGAATGAATGATTGGAAAGCAAATGGCTAACTTGAGTCATTTCAAAATACAAAACTAACATTTTAATAGAAAGATCACTCACTTGAAAATTTAATTGTGAGTTCCAGTGCTATTCTGATTCAAAATTGCTGTGTTTGACATTCATCAAGTCACTGAAGTTATTTGGATGTCAGTTTTCTCATTTGTTAAATGAAGGAGCTGGACATTGTACAACTATATTACTTGTTAGGAGCTATTTTTACATGTTCACCCAATACATTCTTCAGCAAAACCTCTGCTTCAAAGGTTGCTTCTTTGCTCCACAAACACGTAATTTAACACCTAATTGTATCCACATTATAGGAAATGAGAAAGTTGTCATGGAAAGGTCATTGAGGAGAATTTATTCAGCACAGCGTGGCAGTTTCTGGCTTTCAAGTGCTGCCTGGGATATAATCACTTGTCTAGCAGCGGAGAGGCCCTTCTAAACTTGAGTAGATTTTCCTGACCTATTTAAAACCCACTTACATTTCTGGCATCTTTTTTGAAACACAGGAACTTAATTTGACATATGTAAATGAGATCCCCTTCACCTGGGTAGTTGCTCTTGCATATCTATTGGTTTAATAGGTATGGCTTTGAACATTTCCTTTGTTTAGGTAGAATTTTGAGTATAAGGGATAATGTCTTCTATTAAGGACCTGACATTTTTAACGTCCTGTAAGTCCTGTCTACACCAGATCGTTTCTATCAAGAATAGACATTTATTAGTCTCAACTCTGAGTGCTACTTTGGCCTGTACAGGAACTTCTTTTTAGCAAATTAAAATTATGCTTGGGCAAGAAATTCCTTGATCCAAAATATTTAAAATTTTTAAGTATTTTGGCGAAATGTTAGTGTTCTAAGTAGTGACCAATTTGTAGAATTTGAAAGTGACACAACGCAGTTAGTTATAGAATTTCAGAAATCAATATTACCCACAGACTAAGAAGTTATCTGCTTTCATCTTTTTTAAAATATGTATCGATGTTGTTGAAGAACAGCAAATTAACTCATAATTATATTATTAAATCCAAAATAGATTTTATCTTATAGTTTCTCAAGTAATATATGCTAAAAATAAAATCCTCATATGGAATACACAAAATGTGTGATATTCCTAAGTAGTCCATATTTTAAAATATTGAGTTCATGAGAAAAGTAAATTGTGGGAGTATCTTGCTATATTTACAATTCTACACTTGATCTTAACCAAAAGGCCAAGAAATAGTGCTATGTGTACAATTGTACGCATTTTCTTATGTGTTAGAGTAAAACATAATTAGAGTAAATGTGTTAGAGTAAAATAAATTATGATATAATGGCAGTAACATGTTATCAAAATAAAAACAATAATATACTGCTACTTGATTTTATTTTCACAATTTATATTTTGAAAAAATATTTCTAAAATAGAGATAAGTTTAAATTTAGTGTGTATGGTAGCTTATTAATATCTAATTTAAAAGCAATTAATTTACTTATATATTTAAAGCAGTTATGAATTTACTCATGTATTTTAAATTGTTAGTGCCCAGAATTTCCACATACATTATTATTTTTTTTCATGGACAGAAACCATAACAGGTTCTTTTATTTAGAATTAACCTACTCATCTTCAAAGTTATCATACCATTTAATATAGATAGGCACCATCTTACAATGAATGAATTGCTGTCACACTGACTTTACCAAGGTGAGGAAATGAGATCTGAGTACATATAAAAGAAAGGCAAAGACTTTGTTGTTGTGTCACTATAGCATGCTAGTTGATAGTGCCTTGTCAATTTTTCTTGTTTTGATACATACAAACACCGAGTGCCTTAAATCTCTAAAATGTCATTTTAAAATACACAACTATAGTACATAAGTCGTCATTTGACAAATGCACTGTGAACATAGAGCCAGGAATGTAACATCTTTCACCATCGCATTTTCCTCACTGCTGATGCTAGGTCCCCTCAGGCAATAAAAGACTCTGGAGATTCCTTAATGGAATGCAACTTTAGGCCACAACTTTATTAGCTTAAACTAAGAACAGGGCAAATTATTCCCAGATGGATTCAGGAAGTCACTAAGCAGGGATGATACCTAATTCTCCCAAGTGACTCTTTGAAATCTCTCTTAATACCAAATTGCCTTTTACAAAGGGAACTGGGCTATCAGCCTGGCCCTATGGTCCTTCCTTTAGAGGGGCAACAACTATTGTTTGGCAATTCCTCCATCAGAGAATTTCCAGTCTTAAGAGAAGTGATTTCATATTGCTTTTTATGTACTTATAAGATTGTGAAAGTATAATAATATAATGTCCCATCCCATGAATTATGTTTGGAAATTTCTCCTTTCCTGGCTATTTACTTTCTAATTATCTCATTACCAATGCAACAGTCACTTAACACAGTTGTATATTGGCAAACAGGCTCTTTTTTTTTTTTTTAATTTTTTTTTTTTCAACGTTTATTTATTTATTTGGGACAGAGAGAGAAAGAGCATGAACGGGGGAGGGGCAGAGAGAGAGGGAGACACAGAATCGGAAACAGGCTCCAGGCTCTGAGCCATCAGCCCAGAGCCTGACGCGGGGCTCGAACTCACAGACCGCGAGATGGTGACCTGGCTGAAGTCGGACGCTTAACCACTGCGCCACCCAGGCGCCCCTAAACAGGCTCTTTTTTACATTCTTCATGACTTCTTTAGAATTTGATCTATGAATTGATTTATTTATACCAGTTTTAAATGTGAACAAATCTGTCTCAATTATCAATTAAGCCCTCCTTAGATTTCCATACTTGTCCTTTACTGTTCAACTTTTGAAAATGTTGCCTTCCCATCAGTGTACTACTGTGTTTTGGGGTTTTAGTTGTTTGCTTTGGTTTTTTCTTTTTTTTTTTTAATTTTTTTTTTTTTAACATTTATTTATTTTTGAGACAGAGAGAGAGCATGAACGCGGGGAGGGCCAGAGAGAGAGGGAGACACAGAATCTGAAGCAGGCTCCAGGCTCTGAGCTGTCAGCACAGAGCCTGATGCGGGGCTCGAACTCACGGACCGTGAGATCGTGACCTGAGCGAAGTCGGACGCTCAACCGACTGAGCCACCCAGGCGCCCCTGGTTTTGTTTTCAAAATCATTCCCTTAGTCTTCTATTCAAATGAGGAATAGCATGGGTGCTTGAATCAACTTGAGTAGCTACAAATACTTTCTTGTCTGGATTTTACGTTGTTAGTATTTAGAAAGGGGAGGTTGAGACCAAAACAGATGAGATAGAAATGATCTTTATGATAAACTAATGATCTTGAAATTTATTTTAAATACTCTGGATAATTAAAAAACTATAGCAGAACAGTGAATAAGTTTGCAGTTAAGGAAAGACACTATCAAGACAGTAAATACTGTATTTGGAAGGGAAAGGAGAAGTTAAAAAAGCCAATTAATCCAAGAGAGAAGTGAAAAAGTGGCCATGAAACTAGTGGGGGAGAGTAGGATGTTTAATGGAGAGATATTAAGTCGGTTGAATACATGAAATCATACTTAAGATTGAAAGAGAAGTAGCTAGATTAACTTTTAATTCCTACTTAAATTCTGTGGTAGATTTTATGGATTTCTTTTTAAAAACCTATTTTAGAAAAGGGGATAGAATTTTGAATGAAGGACGGTCTACAAACTATAGTTAGTAGAATTTCTATTTAATAATCCTGTAGAACACACAAATCTAAATATTTAGCTAGCAACTAGATACATTTGTGCATTTAATCATAAATTCATTGGTAATTAAAAAAACCATTGTATTTAAGATTATCCAAAAGCCTTGTTGTAGCTCTATTCATAAAGATTGTTTGAGATAATTCAACTTGATCCAAAGAAAGTATGGTTGTGATTGTGTGTGGTATGGAGTGTGTGTGTGGGTGTGTGTGGGTGTATTCTATAGTACATATCAGAAGGGTACCTGTATTTTTAAAGAGTAATATAATGGAAATAATCATAAAAGTCCTCTGATGAGACAGCCAGGATTCTCAAGGATTAGGAGTTTCTGATCATGTATACTGATGTTAGTGGTCCCAGGACCTTACCCAGAGTATGCTAGAGTATGGCATTAACAAATAAGCATTTGGTTTTTTTTTCATTATGCAAGTGAGTGCTTATTAAAAGCATGCCTAGAAAAAAATTTGCTTGTCTTTTTCTTTTAAAGAGATTTCTACTGTTTTATCAAATCCTATACAATGGGGAAGATATATGGATATATCTATTTATTATATTATTAATGAAAAAAAATGGCAAACTCTAAGTGCTATCACAAAGAAGCAGAGATTTTAATTATGAACTACCTGTTAGAATATCATATGTTCAATAAATGTATTTATGATACTGTTATAATTAATGCTTCATTAATAACTGCCAATGTAATAAAAATTTTCCCTGTGTTTTAAAAACCATTATCCACAATAAAAAAAGAAAAAAAATTGGGGGCACCTGGGTAGCTTAGTCAGTTAAATGTCAACTTCAGCTCAGGTCATGATCTCACAGTTCGTGAGTTCGAACCCTGCATCAGGCTCTGTGCTGACATCTCAGAGCCTGGAGCCTGCTTCAGATTGTGTGTCTCCCTCTCTCTCTGCCCTTCCCCCACTCCTGTTCTGTCTCTCTTTCAAAAATAAACAATAATTTTTTTTTAAAAAAAAGAAAAGAAAAATTTAAAACAATGCAAAGAGTGTATTAAGTTGAAATTTATGGTCTTCATTGCATCCTGCTGAGAAAAATTCATATAAACTACCTTTCAAATACATAAAATATAAAAAAAAAAACACATTTTATTCCTTTACATGTATATTTTACAAGTGAACTATAAAAGAGCTTTAATTTAAATGTGAAAAGTTGTGCCCCCCATTTCAAGATTTCATTTTTAATGAACTCTTGATGAAGATTGACAGACATACCTGGAATGTTCTCCCAGTTTGAAAAAATATGTCCCCCATATTGTGGCTGTCTTCTTTTCAAACATGTAGCAGCCTATAACTCAAAAAACAGGCAGAGATGAAACACATCTGGTTATATCCAATGCCACAGTGCAAATGAATTCTGAGTAAAAATCTCATCAAATGAGGACAAATTCACAACGTGTTTGCATTTTGAATGCATCAGTGACAATAGATACTTCACCTCACATTTATGTTGCAATGTTGACTCTTTAAATTAAAGGGCTTATTTTTTTATGGTTACTAAAATGTAAAGTGAGGCAGTCAAGCTGAATTTATTTAAAAAAAATTTTTTTAATGTTTATTTATTTTTGAGACAGAGAGAGACAGAACATGAACAGGGGAGGGGCAGAGAGACAGGGAGACACAGAATCTGAAATGGGCTCTAGGCTCTGAGCTGTCAGCACAGCCCCGACGCGGGGCTCGAACCCACAGGCCGTAAGATCATGACCCGAGCCGAAGTCGGACACCTAACCGACTGAGCCACCCAGGCGCCCCAAGTCAAGCTGAATTTAAAAGTGTACCTTGATAGTTTATTCAACCTTTATATGTGATAAAAATATGGTGATATATAAAATATTCCTGATAAAAATACCAGAAATAGGCAGTTTGATAAGCCTATAAGACAACAGAGAGCAGTTTAGAGATCAGAATGCCACTATGATTGTTTTTCATTATTTTTTTCTTGCTAGCCACAAAGGATCTATTGGTAAATAGTAACAACAAAAATGTCATACTTTCTACTTTCTTGTGCCTTGTAGTACTTTGAAGAAGACAGACTTTCTCAAATACAAAAATTAATGTATTTGTTGAACAGATTTGATGTCAGGGCTCTAAGAGAAAAAAATATATATATATATCTCGTAGAACCTGGGTAGCTCAGTCGGTTGAGCAGCCGACACTTGATTTCAGCTCAGGTCATTATCCGGGGTCATAGGATCAAGCCCACATCAGACTCCCTGCTGTGCCTGGAGCTTGCTTAAGATTCTCTCTCTCTCTGTCTCTCTCTCTGCCCCTCTCCCCCACTCACACTCTCCCTCTCTATCTCTAAAACAAAACAAAACACAAAAAATCATAACTCAAAATGGTCAAAGTTGTCATAGAAAGTCTTTCTTTGAGCAAAAGACTCCTGACCAGCCAAGTCAGGCAAAGGGGAGTTTCAACTGGCATTTAAGACCCAGAGGATATTATATTAAAAGGCCATGGTTATGAGAGGAAGAACAAAGGGTCAGGAGGAGGAGCTGAGATTTGTATTTTCAAAGTGAATTAATGAATGGGATATACATTATGCATATGGACCCCTATGTATGTACATGTGTATGTGTCTGTGTGGATCCTTGCCTTATTTGTTTCTTTAATAACTGAGTGCATCCGATTTAATACATTTTCAAACAATACATTTATTTAAACATATACAACAGTTTCTTTTTTGAAAACTTGTATAACTTTGGAAGATAGACATAGCTAAATATTACAGATTTAGATATGCATATTTAATGTGTCCTGTTTTCTTATAAGAAAAGACTTTCTAAAGCTGGACTTTAAGATGGCCTGCTATGTTGATTTGTGAGCCTGTTGTTTCTTCGTGAAAGAGTGCATTTTCTCCTTACAGTATATGGAAATTAGTGAACCAAAATACTCTTTTCTTTATATTTGTGGAATATCATTAAAAAATTATTGAATTGTTGTGTTTTCATGACTTCCCTACCATCTAATTTTTAAACCACCAACAAACAGAAAAGGGGGATAATTGTGACATTGTTTTTCATGTAATTGACTTCATCCAGGGTGGGAATTTTAGTTTTATTTGTAATAGGTCCTTGAAACTTTATTAATAGGCACTTAGGATTCCAGTTGATTGTTTATTTGGAGCTTTTCCTGTAAACTGAAGTTCAGAAAAACCTGTAAAAAATTATATTATCAAATCCTGCTGTGATTATTTATTCTCGTATTCTGTCACACCAACCCATGTTTCTATTTGGCATGAAAACAAATCTGTTGCTTACAATCTGAGTCTAAAAGTTGATTATCAATAAATAGCATCTATTATTATTACTATGAAAATATTTTATTACTGAATCAAGTAATGAAGCTGCAAAGTAGGAAATACAGACTTAAGTCACTAAAGCTATGTTTCTTAAAGGAGAATCATGCAAATATTAGACTCAAGTAAACTTGCCTTTCTTAAATTTTATCAATGTATATCCTATATACTTAACCATCACAATATACTTTATATACTACCTTTAAAACAACATTTAGTGATAGCAGTTTTTTCATGAAGAGATACTTGAATGTAAAATTAATGAGGATAAAACTTGAACACAAAATTTTAAGAAATTATATATAAAATTACATACACAAAATAGGCTATAATTCTATACAGAATATATATTGAATCTATATAAGTTCTATATATAACATAATTTTGTATTTAGTTTTAAATTATATGTGTGTATATCCACGACTTATGATATCACTTAGTAGCTACCATGAAATTAAAATCCTTTTTGTAATTATTTTAAACGATAGTATTTTAAATATTTTTTAAAAATTTAAAAGGAAGCATTTTTAAGGATTTAAATGCCATAAAAATCTCATGTTAGTAGACATAGAGATATTAAATCATATTTTTGAATTTCCTACTGACCTGGTCACTGTCATTAAAAGAAAGAATAAGAACTGTCATATTGGATTCTTCAAGGAACATATTATTCTGGTTATCAGAAGACATTTCATGAGACATTTAGGACAGTGCCTTACAAAATGTGTTCTCTACCTTCAGAGAGAATACTTATTTATGGTTTGCTTCCAAGAGAATTTCAGTTAGCTACCATTCAACTTCCAAGTTAAAAATCTAGAATTATAGTATGTAGACAAACAAGGTATAGGGGACATACATTATTTTACTGAAATTATTCATTTAATTAGGTAATTCATAGGCTGTCTTTTAATCTGTGGAGCACCAATCGATTAGAATTTTTCTCATTTTTAAACTTACAAAGTAAGTAAAGATACTTCTTTTTTAATACACTTGACAAAAATTTTATATTTTGTAAATATTAATTATGTAAAGTATAATTATATGTAGTGTGGAACAAATATATATCTTCAGATTCCACTTATTGATAAAATGTGACAGTTAATGATTTGTGTCTATTTAATACATAAGTTTTGAAATCTACCTGATTTATTTACTGTGAGAAGTCTATCTTGAAACAAGTTTTAAGATATTATAAACTAATTGTTTAGGTGTAGAAATATCTGATCTCTTTGCTTCACTCAGAAGTCCCAGGTTTACTCACAGAGAGGTTTTCTCTAGGGGCAAAGCCTGAGGATTCTTTTGACATAGTGTTGGTTCCAAGTTTTAACTGTGACTATGATTAAAAATAGAAATAATTACAATGATGTTTACCTGAACATTTTGTCATTTGAGACAGATTCCTTTCCTTGTGAGGTCATTAAAGTAAGGGATTTGTGTGCAGTGAGGATGCGGAAGGCTAAACAGGACTGGCGTTTCAGTATAGCTGAAAAACATCCATTTGGCAATTCATGAGTGCTGAACTGAATTTAACAAGAAAACTGTTAGCACACAATTGAGAACACCTTGAAGTATCTAGTCACCAAAACTTTAATATCAGAATTTCATGGTGAGTCACCTTCCATCCTTTCCTAAGGAACTAAATTGGTTCTCTGAAGAACTGTAAAGATTTCCATCCGAATAAAGCATTTTACTAGATGATAGAAACCAATTTGGGTGGACAAATGGCTGTAATTTTTACCAGATACTTCTGAAAAACTTACATGACACAGTAAAATATAAATTCTCTTTAACTGTAGCCTCAATTTTTAAGAGTAAGTTAGAAGGTAAAGAAGCAAAAATATAGTTACTCTGCTAGAATAAAGCTCTGCTACAAAGTATGTTTTATAATCTCCAGAATATACTGATAGAAAAAAAAAACTGGTATATTTCATACGTTTTTGAGAGCTACTTTCAGAATGAAAAGGAACTATAGAGGATATTTGGTTTTAACGTTTATTCATTTTTGATAGAGACAGAGTGCTACTGGGGGAGGGACAGAGGAAGGGGGAGACTCGAGATCTGAAGCAGGCTCAGGGCTCTGAGCTGTCAGTACAGAGCCAGAAGCAGGGCTCGAACCCATGAACTGTGAGATCATGACCTGAGCCAAAGTGGTATGCTCAGCTGACTGATCCACCCAGGTGCCCCAAGGATATTTGATTTTAAAAGTTGAGGGGAGAAAATCCAGATTTTCTTTTAAAGCCATACATAGCATTACCTGTTTATATACCTCCCTACTTGTGTATGCATATTATTGACAAATAAACATGTTTAATTTAATGGTCGGTGTTAGTTGTGGTAACCCCTTCTTTTGGATTTTGAGAACTAATATTAAATGAGTTTTTTCATTTTATTTTTTGCTGTGCCACACTTTTAAAATTTTAGAATAAATATCACCTATTTGGTTTAATTGTTCTTTCTCTGAATGGAGCTGATTATTGGTTATGCCATCAGAGTTTTCGAGCAAAGAATAAACTGATGTTTTTATTTCCAAGACCTTTGAAAAAAATTAAAATATTTGAAACATTAGATATTTGAGTGATTCAAATTTTCCACTCAAATTACGTGCCAGTAACATTACTGTTGCTTGAGTACTTCTTGGAAATTCAGAATCTCAGGCTCCAGCCCAGACTTAACTAAAATCAGAATCTGCACCTTGACAAGTGATTCAAATGTACATTCATATTTGAAAAACACTGACTTAAATAGTTCCCAGTTGATTTAATAGCACTTACATCTGAAGAAAAGGAACATACTCATGTGTGATGTTGCCTTCACTAATCGCAAAACAACAAAACAACCACTACAACAGCAAGACATTGAAAGTGATAGTGAAAATACAATTTTGGTAACAGTTTCACTTCCCACTGAAAATATTCCATCAGTTTCAGATTCCTGGATAATGCCATGAACATAGGTAAAACCTTGAATTTCTTGTTGTAGAAGTCAATAATTCCTTCTAAACTTTTAACACTGACAGCTACAGTTGGCTGGAAAGAAACCTCAATTTTTCAGTCTTACCATATATAGAAAAATAAGCAGTCTCAAGGATACAAAGTCAATCAAGCATTCATTATGCTCTTAGGGCTTTTATGCAGCCTCTCTAATTTCAATGACCTAAAAATTCATCAAAGTATACTGGGCTTTGCCAATTAATTATGCAATTTGTCCCTCTCTGTTATCTACATCATAATCATACATCCATTCTCCCAGTCTGAAAGAAATTATTGAGAGTCTATCACAACTTGGTACTTTGGCCAGTGGGTGGTCCTAGATATCCAAAGATCTCCTGGTTTGGCAATTATTGACACAGCAGGACTTTGCTGTGTGCTTAAAAAATGCAGACATATGACTCCTTTAGGATTCAACCCTATTTTAAGTCTACACAGTACAAAAGATCACTAGGAAAACTATAATTAGAACTTAGTTTAGAGAAAGGTCAAATTATTTCCAAAAGGTGTGTTACCATGTTACTTAAATGCTTATTCTTAATGCACATTTCTCTCAGGAAAACAAATACTTTTTTGTGTTTGTTTTCATATGGTCACAAGTTACAATAAAATCAGTTAACACACACAAAAAGTTGTTTAATCTTTAAAACTGCTCTAGCCTAAATATTGGATCCAGTTATTTTCCTGTTTTATTTTGAGACGTAGATGTAATAGATGAGTTAATCATACTCCCAATTCATAGCATACTGTTATCACTCACTTATGCAAGATCTTTCTCTTATTTTGTTCTATTTCTTATCCTTGATCTTCACTCCAAAAAGACATCTATTCTAACTCTTTTAAGAAATGTTTTTAAATATTCATGAATGTTGTACACTATGTACACGTTTTTAAGGTTTTAAGTGTATATAAATTATATTGTCCAAAATTTTATTGTTTTATATTTTTTCAATGTTTCTATATATCTAGCTGATGTTTCTTCCTGTTGCATATTATAAATAGCATCCATCCATATATTACTTATCCATTCCACCAGGCATGCAGACATTTAGAATCCCTCCTAATTCATGCTACCACAAACAATCCAAATTTTATTGGAAGGACTTTTGCAGGAATTGACCTGAAATATTATCATAGCAGTGGAATTTCTAAGTTGTAAGCATTTACATACATAATTTTACTAAGTACTCTTGGAATGTTGTTTTCTAGTGAGTGGCTCAGTTTATAATCACATCAGTAGTGTTCAAGAATTTTGTCCTCCTATACATTTTCCCCAGCACTGGAACAATCCTTTTTTTTTTTTTTTTTTTTTACATTTTCTCTTTCTATGTTGTATTATTCTTGTGTTACTTTGCACTTATTGGACTTCCAGGTAGTCATTGAGATATCCTTTTTTTTTTCAGATTATGTTTTATCCATTGTTTAGTTTCGTTTTGTTTTGTTCTCCATTAGGTTCCCTAGTATTTTCTTGCTTGAGGGATTCTTTGTGATATCTAGGACTGTATATCATTTCTGTCCAATTGCAAAAAGTTTTGCAGTACAGAAAATGTTATATATCTACACCACCAACTACTAACCTCATTGCTAACCACATGTGGCTTTTGAACACTTGAAGTGTTCACCTCAATATATTTTAATTAATTCAGATTAAAATGTATATAGCCACATGTGGCTATTGGCCTGCAATATTTAACATGCTGCTCTAGATATAAATGCCTTGTTTTTAGAGAATGTTTTTTCTATTTGTCATCTGTTAACTTTAAATCATTTTCTTTCAAACAGAAATTGCTTATTTTGGTATATTCCTGACTCACAAGAGTCATGGAAGTGATGAACTGCATCTTTCTCAATGCGTATCAGGAGGCACATGATGTCAGTTTATTCTATCACATCTTATGTTAACTTCAATTACATAGTCAGTATGATGTATGCCAAGCTTCTATACTGTAAACTGTGTATGGTTCCCTTTGAAAGTAATATTTTGTGGGGGAAATACTTTGAGATCACATAATATCCTGTTTTCCATTAAAGTTTCACCCACTCATTTCAGTATCTATTAATGATTCTGGACTAAACCAATTATTACGCAATGTTTGTGAAATGGTGATTTTCTTTGTTCCAAAAATGTTTGTTCTTTTTGTAGTTTACATCATGTTATAAAAAAGATCTTCTCTCGGGTGCCTGGGTGGCTCAGTCAGTTGAGCATCCGACTTCAGCTCAGGTCATGATCTCACGGTTTGTGAGTTCAAAGCGTCAGGCTCTGTGCTGACAGCTCAGAGCCAGGAACCTGCTTCGGATCCTGTGTCTCCTTCTCTTTCTGTTCCTCCCCTGCTCACACTCTGTCTCTCTCTCTCTTTCTCAAAAACAAGTAAAGATTAAAAAATAAATAAATAAATCTTTTCTTCACCATTTATTCATTTACCTATTTATATTAATATATATTTATTGATTCCTATTTTATCCAATGCTTTATACTGTTAAATACCATTGTTTATTTGATGCTAAACATGACCCGTATTTGGCTAGAGAATGACTCTTCAAGCTGACTTCTATTTATTTCTGGCACATCCCATTATTCTTCAGACATTTTCTTACTGGCTGGCACAAAATGATATTTCAAGTTCATCTTTTCTTTTTTTTTTTTTTTCTTTTTCTCCTAGCCCTAGAACCAGCCATTAATTCAAGATGCCCTGGTGCTTGATATAGGAACAAATACCTGGAAGCTAGGTATGCTGTTTCCTACTGGAAACGTCATTGCTTAAAAGCCTTTGTTCTCAGTGAACAGAACTAGAACAGAGAACAGAATGTTCTCTCTGTTGCCCTCTATCTGGGTCTCTGTCTCTATGTTTTTATCTCTATCTGTATTTCATTCTGAGTTCATGTAAATATATTCAATTCTAGTCTAATATCCAGCAAAAGAAGGTTTAGTTTTCCCCATTTTCTTATTTTTTTTTCTTATGTGAGCTTCTCCATTTCCTTTGAAAATAATCTGTAGAATTTATTTGAGTCTCAAGGTGAAGTTAGTGATCTCCGAAGAAAATTTGTTTGCTTTTGTGAGGAGCCTAGTGGTACTGATAATCTAGGATCTCTGAAAGTAGGTTGGTCATTAAAATTTCCCTTGGAATTTTTGTTATGCTCTTTGATTAGGAAATGTTTTCCTTCTAATTACCCTTGAGTTGATGGTAAGACTGAAATTACTTCTGGTTTGCTCTCACCCCAGTGGTCAAACTTTTTTCAATTCAGTCATTGTAGGTAGAGGGTATTCTGTGAGATGTCCAGTTAGGCAGGCCCCAAGTTGTCCTCTCTGCCTTCATCTCCGTACTTTGCTAAAGGTCAGGAACTAAGACCGTGTTCCTGAGATACTGCAGATGCACTCAAAGCAAAAGTAGCTTTTGTGTGTTTGCTTACCCTCTGGGTTCTACTTCTTATTTTTCTGGAGATTTCTTACCATCTTTTTATCTCTGCAATGCTTTTGAGAGGAGGTTTTGATATTTTATCCAGCATTGTATTCATTTCCAGTGGGAGCATTGCCCCCAATAATGTGACCATCTTATTCACAGAAATATGGGTTCTGGTTATAATTCTCCAGTAATTTATTTTTCTTATAAGAAATTTTATTTACAGAAACATATTCTATTTATATGAAATTATAAACTACTTCAGAATGAAACTAGATTCATACACAATCCAAGAAAATATTTGATTGTACTTTAATTTTCATTTTATACAATAAAGTTTCTATGAGGAGAACCAAAATGATATTTTAAGCTTTATCATCATCTTTAAGTTTCATTGAGATATACATTTTATATAATCCATACATTTATAGTTCACATGGAATGGTTTTTAGTATATCCACAGAGTTGTACAACTATCACCCCAAACAAATTTTAAAACTTTTGATTCACCTCCAAAAAATATTAGCATTCATTTCCTCCTACCACTTACCCAGCCCTAAGCAACTGCAACCCACTTTCTTTCAGTATGAATTTGCCTATCCTGGACTTTTATATAAATATATTTGTACAATGCATTGTTTTTTTGTTCCTGGCTTATTCTGCTTCACATAATGTTTTCAAGGTTTACCCATGTTGCATGAATCCTTACTTCATCCATTTTTATTGCTAAATAATATTCCATTGTTTGTGTTTACCACATTTTTTACTCTATTCATCAATCAACCGACATTTGGGTTGTCACCACTTTGGACTACTATAAATAACGCTGCTATGAACATCTCTGTTTTGATATGGACATATGTTTTCATTTCTCTTGGGTGAAACTGCTGTGTCATGTAATAATTATATTTAACATGTAAAGCACGGCCAAATTGTTTTCCAAAGTCATTACACCATTTCACATTTATATCAGAAATATATGGTTTCCAATTTCTTCACATCCTTTCCAACAAGTGTAATTTGTTTGCTTGGTTGGTGGGCTGATTAGTTGTTTGATTGGTTGGTTTTTTATTTTTATTTTTTTTTAATTTTCTTTTTTTGAACGTTTATTTATTTTTGGGACAGAGAGAGACAGAGCATGAATGGGGGAGGGGCAGAGAGAGAGGGAGACACAGAATCGGAAACAGGCTCCAGGCTCTGAGCCATCAGCCCAGAGCCTGACGCGGGGCTCGAACTCACGGACCGCGAGATCGTTGACCTGGCTGAAGTCGGACACTTAACCGACTGTGCCACCCAGGCGCCCCTGATTGGTTGGTTTTTTAAATTATAACCATCAGACTGGATATGAAGTGGTATCTCATTTTGGTTTTGACGTGAATAATCTAAGTGGATGATGATTTGGGGTATCTTTTCATATGTTTATTGGTCATTTGTATATCCTCTTTGGAGAAATGTGAATTTAGATTTTTTGCCCATTTTAATTGGATTACTTTTTTAATTATTTGGTTGTAGAAGTTCTTCATATATTTCAGGTGTAAACTCCTTATCAGATACAGGATTTGCAAATATTTTCTTCCATTCTGTGGGTTCTCTACTCACATTTTTATTTATGGTGTCATTTGTGTAATAGAAGTATTTTTTTTTAAGTTTTGATGATGTCCAGCCTGTTTTTTTATTATTATTATGATGATGATTATCATTATTTGAGTTTTTGGCATTGTGTTTAAGAAAGCTGTGTCTAATCAAGGTCACAAAGATTTTTTCCTATGTTTACTTCTTATCTTTTATAATTGTAGCTCTTACATTGTTGTCTGTGATCCATTTTGATTCATTATTGTGTATCATGTAACAAAAGAGTACTACTTTACCCATTTGCATGTGAATATCTGCTGGTTCCACATCTTCTTGAAAGGAGTGTTTTTTTTTTTTTCCCTCCACTGAATTGTCTTTGCACCCTTGTAGAAAATAATCGTCGTGTAAGGGTTTATTTTTGAACTAACCATGTTATTACACAAATATATATGTCTATTCTTATGGTAGGACCAGGTCTTCATTACTGTAACTTTGTAGGAAGTTTTGAAATAGGGACATAGCGTTCCTCCAATTTTACTCTTCTTTTTCAAGATTTTTTTTTGATCTTTATGGTTGCTTGCCTTTCCATATGAATCTTAGGATTGGCTCCTAATTTCTTCAAAATACATACAAGGAAAATTATAAAAGAGGTTGTGCTGAATATGTAGATGAATTTGAGGAATTTTCCATTTTCACAAATAAGTATTTCAATCCATAAGCATGTAAAGTATTTTCAGCTATTTAGATCTTCCTTAATTTATTTCAGTAATTTTTATAATTATTAATATAATTAACTATATTCTTCCATTTCTTTTGCAAAATTAAAGTATAAATATTCTATTTTTTAATGCTATCATAGATGTAATTGCTTTTTAAATTCATTTTTGAAGCATTTCTAAGTATTTGGAAAGACAGCTGATTTTTGTATTTATATCTTATATGTTACAAACTTGCTGACTTGTGCATTAGTTCCAATAGATTTTTTTTTAGTGGATTTCTTTAAATTTTCTTTATATAAGATCATGTTAGATCTGAGAATACAGATGGTCTTACTTCTTCTTTTCCAATCTGCATGCATTTAATTTTTGGTAATTATCTTATTGCCTTGGCTAAAACTTCCAGCACAATATTGAATGGAAGAGGCAATATAGTAATCCTTATTTATTCATTATCTTGGAGGAAGGCATTCAGCATTTCACCAATTGGTAAAATGTTGGCAATGAAATCTATATAAATATATTTTGTCAAGTTGAGAAAGTCTCCTTCTATTCAAAGCTTGTGCAGTATACTTATGCTGAAACAGTATTGAATTTTTTTCAAATGCTCTTTCTGCATTTATTGAGATGATCTTGTGGGGGCTTTGTTATTTATTTTGTTCATATGTTGTATAACATTGGTTTAAGATTTTCAACTGATCTTGCATTTTTGAGATATATCCCACTTGGTCATGGTGTCAAATACATTTTAAATGCTACTTGATTCCATTTCTTTTTTTTTTAAGTGTTGTCTCTATATATGTATATGCATATATATATATATATATTCATTTATTTTTTGAGAGAGAGAGAGATAGAGAGTGAGTGAGTGGGACAGGAGCAGAGAGAGAAGGGACAGGGAATGTGAAGCAGGTTTTGCACTGACAGCAGAAAGCCCAATGTGGGCCTTGAACCCAGAAACCATAAGATCATGACCTGAGCCAAAGGCAGATGCGCAACTGACTGAGCCACCCAGGCGTCCCTTGATTGTGTTTACTTACAGTTTGTTGGGGGAATTTTGAGTCTTTATTCCTATACATATGTCTATACATTTCTTGGATATCTTTGTCTGGTATAAGATCAGAGTAACATTGGCCTCATGGAATAAGTTGGGAATTCATTAATTTTCTGGAAGAATGTATGAATAATTGGTGTTAATTCTTTCCATATTTGGTAGAATTCAACAATGGAACTATCTGAGTCTGCGATTTCCTTTGCTGGTAGTTTTTAAAGTACTAAGTGATCTTTTTACGTGTTTTATATATACCTAAATTTTCTATTTATTTTCTTGAGTGAGTTGTAGCAGTTTGTGTCTTGACAGGATTTGTCCACTTCACCAGTTACCTAACATGTTGGTATATAGTTGTTTATAGTATTACTTTGTAATCCTAACTATTTCTGAAAGATCAGTAGTGATGTCTCACTTTCATTCCTGATTTTAGTAATTTGATTCTCTTCTCTATTTTGATGGTAAATCTTGCTAAAAGTTTGCCAATTTTGTTGATTTTTTTCAAAGCACCAGCACTTTTGTTTTGATTTTTGTCTATTTTTCTATTTTCTTTTTTTTATGTTTATTTATTTATGTTGTGAGAGAGAGCAAGGGGTGGGGAGGGACAGAGACAGAGGGAGAGAGAGAATACCAAGTACACTCCATGCTGTCAGCACAGAGCCAGATGCGGGACTCAATCTCATGAACCATGAGATCATGACCTGAACCGAAATCAAGAATCAAGTGCTTCTGACTGAGCCACCCAGGCACCTGTATCTATTTTCTATTCACTAAATTCTGCTCTATTCTTTACTGTTTCCTCTTTTCTGTCTGGTTTATCATTTTTTCCCTTTGCAACCTTTTTTTTTTCTTCAGGAAACATAACTTGATTTGTTATTATTTCATATCCTTGTAATTATGTGCTTATTTTCTTCATTGTTCACCCAAGCCCACTAGATTGTAAACTTCATTAAGACAGAGACCATGTATAACTTTTTCTCCATTATTCATCATTTCAATGAGAAGAAGATTCAAAATACTGAAGAAAAGACTGGACCAAAAAATTCATTGTTCTCTTCACAACAAATGTAATACTAAGCAATATTTAGTAACATCTACACTGCTCTCAGATCTCTAATAGTTTGGGACCTGAAGCTCTCATTGCTGCTTTGTTTTTTTTTTTTTTTTAATTTTTTTAACATTTATTTATTTTTGAGACAGAGAGAGACAGAGCATGAACAGGGGAGGGGCAGAGAGAGAGGGAGACACAGAATCAGAAGCAGGCTCCAGGCTCTGAGCCATCAGCCCAGAGCCCGACGCGGGGCTCGAACTCACAGACCGCGAGATTGTGACCTGAGCTGAAGTCAGACGCTTAACCGACTGAGCCACCCAGGCGCCCCTCTCATTGCTGCTTTGTAACCAAGAGCTTACAAAAAGAAAAGGTTACCTATGCCTTGCAATTCAGTCCTCACACTCTGTGAAAATAAGGAGAAGTTCTGATGCTTCCATTACACAGGTTAGACATTGTGACTTTTGGGGTCCACAATCATAGATGTCTTAACTCACTGGGAACATTCTGGGGCAAGTGTTCTATTTTTCTAAAATGGAAACCTAGCAAATAAGCTAGCAGAATTTTAAAACAAAAAGTTACTTTTATCGAGAAATTTTCAGACATTTCTTATCTTCCTTCTTCTTTGTAAGTATTTTTTTCTTCTTTAGGAATTCCTATAATTCCTACATACTATTGTTATGTAGTGTATTTCTTTGAAAATGGCAGTATTGTTTATATTTCTTGCAAACTGACAGAAAGCAAAGTGTATTGGTTTTCTCTGCCTCACATTAAAAGGAGAAATTATTACATGTAATTGTTTGGCAATTTTCAGGGATGCTATTGAGATGGAGAACATCTCATAAGGTAGGCATTTAGTAAATATTCATTTAATGAATAAATAATTGAGACCTGTTTCTGACTAAGTAACTAAGGAGACATATGCTCTTGGAAAACTCCTTTTAAATTTTGAGATTTGGTATCCTCCACTTTAAAATAAAAAGATTGATTCAAATAATAGTAATAACACATATGCAATTCATTGTCAAAAAATTGCTTTCATTATTTTTCCTTCAAATTTAAAAACAAAACTAGAGAGGAATTAAGATGGTGGAGTAGTAGGAGGACCTTATGTTTGCTTCATCCCTCTAACACAACTTGATAAATATGAAATCATTCTGAACACCCAGGAAATCATTCTTAGAACTGAGAAAACAAACTGCACAACTAGAGAGAGGAAAGAGGCCACATTATGGAAGGTAGGAGGTGCAGTGATGTAATTTGGGAGAGATAATAATCACAGATGCTCTGGAGGTAAGGGAGATCTGATCACAGAGAGAGTAAAGAGAGAGAGAGAGCAAGAGATCAAGCAGCATGGAGGGGATCTCACAAGAAAAACACTTCTCTTAAACCAGTGTCTGGGAAAATGAGAGGGGCTGATTATTGAAAGTTTTTATAAGCAACAGAACTCAAAAACTAAAGTTTTAGAAGTCCACACAATTGCCAGGTGAAGCCTGGCAAGAATAGTGGTGCTCTTGTGGAGAAGGAGAACAGAACCCTGAGAGTGAATAGCGTGCTCTGAGGATCCCTTGGGTAGCACTGGGAGAGACAATTCCCTTTTTTTGGAGTGCATTTGTGAGAGGGAGCACTGCCCCTCAGAGGATAAAAGAACCAGTGGGTACCATTCCAATGCCCTGGAGCAGAGACAGTAGCTGAGGGCAGCTAACCTGGACACCCACTTTTTGTTGTGTTTTATCATAAACTCTTGTGCAGTCATGCAACTGCCCTTCTGGTACAAAGTGGTACCAGACACAGTGCAGTGAGACCCTTCCCAGAGGATTATAATGAATTTGCAGCACACTGGGCCCCTAAAATTGGGAGTTTTGAAACCGAGCTGTGTGTCTGAGTAAAACCACAGGAGCACTGTGCTGCTTCTGAGTGGGTAGGCAGCATGGACACAGACAGGGTGAAGGCAGGGATCTGAAGGAAGCCTGGGATGTAAGATGGGACATTGTTCACTCTTCTGTGAACACTTCCTGAACAGTGTAGAGTGTGAACTCCCCTTTCTGGGGAAGAGAGTGGGCCAATGCCATTTTTCATGCCACCAGCCCCCCACACACACATCAGCATGGACAGACTTCAGCAAGCAGTCCAGAGCACACAGTGGAGGCTTGAAACTGAGCCTTGAGACCAAGCCCTGCCCCCCTGTGCTCTGCAAAAGCCTTTTTTAATAGGGTAGTTGTAATTGAGACCCAGAGCAGCAAGCCCCTTACCCAGAAGACCAGCACAAACTCTCTACATGCACCAAGCTTACTCATTATAGAGTGCTGCAAAACTTCAGCTCTAGTGAAAATAGGACTAGGCACAGGCTTTCCTAACACACAAGAAACAGACCCAGACAAAATGCCAAGACAAAGGAATTCATCCTAAAAGAAAGAACAAGAAGAGGTCATGGCCAGGGAGCTAATCAAAATAGATATAAATAATATGCCTAAATAAGAATTTAAAACAACAATCATAAGGAAACTAGCTAGGCTTGAGAAAACCATAGAACAACCAGAAAGATCCTTACCACAGAGATGAAAGACTGAAAAACTAATCAGGCTGAAATATAAACTGCTATAACCAAGATGCAAAACTGACCATAATGACCATGAGGAAGGAAAACGCAGAAGAATGGATAAGTGATATAGAAGATAAAATTATGAAAAATAATGAAGCTGAAAAGAAGAGGGAAAGAAATGATGAATGTAGACTTATGGAACTCAGTGACTGCATAATATGTAATAACATTTATATGATAGGAGTTCCAGAAGAAGAAGAGAGAGGAAAAAGAGAAGAAGGTGTATTTGAGCAAATTATAGCTGAAAACTTCCCTAAGCTTGGGAAAGAAACAGACATCCAAATCCAGAAGGCACAGAGGATTGCCATCAAAATCAACAAAGGCTGGCCATCATCAAGACATACCATGGTAAAATTGGCAAAATACTGAGATAAGGAAAGAATCCCAGGAGCAGCAAGGGAAAAGAAGTCCTTAACCTACAAAGGAAGAAAAATCAGATTAGTGGCAGGTCTCGCCTCAGAAACTTGGGAGCAAGAAGAGAGTGGCATGATATATTTAATGTACTGAATGGGAAAAAAATGCAGCCAAGAATACTTTATCCAGCAAGGCTGTCATTTACACTAGAAGGAGAGATAAAAGATTTTCCCACACAAACAGAAAACTAAAGGAGTTTGTGACCACTAACCCAACCCTAGAAGAAATAGGAAAGGAGACTCTTTGAGTGGGGAAGAAAGACCAAAAGCAACAAAAACTAAAAAGGAACAGAGCAAATCTCCAGAAACAGTGACTTTACAGGTAATACAATGGTACTAAATTCATATTTACCATCACTCTGAATACAAATAGACTAATTACTCCAATCAAAAGACATAGGATATAAGAATGGGTTAAAAAACAAAATCCATCTATATGTTGCCTACAAGAGACTCATTTTTAACCTGAAGACACCTCTAGATAGAAAGTGAGGGGATGAGGGCACCTGGGTGGTTCAGTCAGTTAAGTGTTTGACTTCAGCTCAGGTCATGATCTCACAGTTTGTAGGTTCAAGCCCCAGAGTGGGCTCTGTGCTGATAATGTGGAGCCTGCTTGAGATTCTCTTTCTTTCCTTCTCTCTCTGCCCCTCCCTCACTCATGCTTTCTCTCTGTCTCAAAATAAATAAACTTGAAAGGAAGGAAGGAAGGAAAGAAAGAAGGAAGGAAGGAAGGAAGGAAGGAAGGAAGGAAGGAAGGAAGGAAGGAAGAAAGAAAGAAAGAAAGAAAGAAAGAAAGAAAGAAAGAAAGAAAGAAAGTAAGTAAGTGAGGGGATACAGAACCATCTATCATGATAATGGACATCAAAAGAAAGCCAGAGTAGACATACTTATATCAGAGAAACTAGATTTTAAAACAAAGATTGTAATAAGAGATAAAAAAGGCAGTATATCATAACAAAGGGGTCTATACAAAAGAAAATCCTACAATAGTAAATATTTACATATACTCCCAAATGGGGAGCACACTATACATAAATCATTTAAAAATGAACATAAAGGAACTCATTGATAATAATACAATATTAGTAGGGAACTTTAACGCCCCACTTACAACAATGGATAGATCATCTAAGCAGAAAGTCAACAAGGAAACAATGGCTTTGGATAACACATTGGCCAGATAGACATAACAAATATATTCAGAACATTTCACCCTAAAGCATCAGCATACACATTCTTTTTGAGTGCACATGGAATATTCCCCAGAATAAATCACATACTAGGTCACAAATTAGGCCCCAACAAATACAAAAAGATTGAGATCATACCATGTATATTTTCAGAATACAACACTATGAAAATTGAAGTCAACCACAAGAAAAAATTTGGAAAGACCACAAATACATGGAGATTAAAGAACATCCTACTAAAGAATGAATAGGTTAACCAGTAAATTAAAGAAGAAATTAAAAACTACATGGAAGGAAATAAAAATGAAACCATGACAATCTAGAACATTTGGAAGGCAGCAATGGGGGTCATAAGAGGGACATAAATAGGAATACAGGTCTACTTCAAGAAGCAAGAAAAAATCTTGAATACGCAACCTAACTTTATACCTAAAGAAGATAGAAAAGGAATGGCAAGTAGAGACTAAAGCCAGCAGAAGAAGGGAAATAATAATGATTAGAGCAGAAATAAATGACATAGAAACAAACAAACAAAAATCAGTAAACATCAATGAACCTAAGAGATGGTTCTTTGAAAAAAAATAATAAAAATTGATAACCCCCTAGACAATCTTATAAAAAAGGAAAGAAAAAAGACCCAAAAAAATAAAATCATGAATTAAAGAGGAGAGATCACGACCAACACCACAGAACTACAAACAATTATAAGAGAATATTCTAAAAAAATTATATGCCAACAAACTGGGAAATCTGGAAGAAATATACAAACTGTCAAATCTGAAACAGGAAGAAATAGACCCATAACCAACACAGAAATTGAATCAGCAAGCGAAAGTCTCCTAACAAATGAAAGTCCTGAGCCATATGGCTTCCCAGGGGAATGCTGCCAAACATTTAAAGAGTTAATATCTATTCTTCTCAAACTATTCCAAAAAGAAAAAGAAAAAATATGAAAGGAAAACTTCCAAACACATTCTACAAATGATTCCAAAACCAAAGACCCTACTAAAAAGGAGAATTACAGGCAAATTTCCAATACACTAAAAGAATTATTCACCATGATCAAGTGGGACTTATTCCTGGGCTACAGGGTTGGTTCAGTATCAATCAATGTGGTATATCACATTAATAAAAGAAAGGGTAAGGACCATGTGATCCTCTCAACAGATGCAGGAAAAGCATTTGACAAAGTACAGCATCCATTCTTCCTTTTTTGTTTTTTTTTTGAGAGAGAGAGAGAGAGCATGAGCAAGGGAGAGGCGTAGAGGAGAGAGAGAGAATCTTAAGCAGGCTCCATGCCTCAGTGCAGAGTCTGATGTAGGGCTCAATCTCACAACCATGAGATCATGACCTGAGCTGAAATCCCGGCTGGCTCTATCATTTGAGTGTCCGACTATTGATTTCAATTTGGGTCATAATCCCAGGGTTGTGGGATGGAGTCCAGTGTCAGGTTCCATGCTGAGCATACAGATTTTGGCTCAGGTCCTGATCTCAGAGGTCATGAGATCCAGCCCCATGTTGGGCTCTGTGCTGACAGCAGGGAGACTGCTTGGGATTATCTCTCTCCCTCTTTCTTCCCCTCCTCTGCTTGTGCTCACTCTCGTGCCCTCACTCTCTCTCTCTCTCTCTCTCTGTCAAAGTAAGTAAATAAAATTTACAATATAAGCAGAGGGCTCTTGTCTTGACAACTGGGTGTTGTATATAAGTGATGAATCACTGAATTCGACTCCTGAAACAAATATTACACTGTAAGTTAATTAACTAGAATTTACATAAAATTTTAGAAAAATAGAGAAAAAAATATACATTGTAAAAAAATTTTTAAAAGAACACAAAAAATAACTTCAGTGCAGAGCTTTACTCTAAAAAATATTTACAGGAGAAGAAAGACTTGAGTTTGGCCCTGGAAAGGTGATTATTTTGGAGCTCATCCTGTTGTGCTTAGATTGTCAAATGACTGATTTGATTAGATTGCATAACAACTCATTAAAATGGAACTTTGTGATTTCACTCATGTGTGGAATTTTAGAAACAAAACAGATGAACATAGGGGAAGGGGAAAAATAACAGAGAGGGAAGCAAACCAGAAGAGACTCTTAATTATAGAGAACAACTGAGAACTGCTGGAAGGAGATGGGTGGGGGATGGGCTAAATGGATGAATGGGATTAAGGAGGGCACTTGTTGGGATGAGCACTTGGTGTTGTATGTAAGTGATAAGTCACTAAATTCTACTCCTGAAACTAATATTACAGTGTATGTTAACTAACTGGAATTTAAATGAAAACTTGAAACTATAAAAAATAAAGAATAAATAAATAAAATGGGAAAAAATTAAACATAAAACTGTAAAATCATGTCGTATTGAGGCAGACATGTAATGAATTTTTTAGATGATGCATTGATATAAAAATGAACATATGAGCTGTTCACTTATTCTGTTTGCAGAATAAATTAGATGTACTTGAACATGAGGAAGCAGCTTATTCCTCTCTGTTACTTCCTCTCCCTCTGAACCACAATTCTAATGATATATTTCTGTTCATTGACTATAGAAATGAATTAAATATGGAACCACCTTCCATGAATGATTTTCACATATATAATTAATTATCTTAAGGGTACATTTTCATTAAAAATCTGCTTTATAGGAAGAAGTGTTGAAGGAGTCATAATACCTACCTAGATGAGTCTAATCAATTTTTCTCCAGTTTAAAACTTCTGATGTTGCCCCATTTTCTAAAGAACAAAGATCTCATGTATTATCATGATGTATAAGCTTTCCTAGCCTCAGGTCAGGGTCCCTTCCCAATTTTATTTTCTGAATATTTCACAAACTCTAGGCAACACCAGACAAGTTGTTCCCAGAAGACTCCATGAACCTTCAACTTGTGTTTTCATCCTTGCTCTTCCTTCCGATAAATGTTCTCACCTGGAGTCTTTTCATTCTTTAGAGTTCCACTTGATGCCATCTGCTTTTTGTCTTTCCATGATTTTCTTTTCCTGTTTGAATTAAGTGAATTATTTGCCTCTCATTTGTGTTCTTAGTATACTTACAACATGGCAGTATAACCATCTCCCAGGTCTTCTCCTATCCTATTACTTTGTTGAGGAATAATTTGGTTTTCATGTTTGCATTCCTAGAACTTAGTTCTATGCCTGGCACATTGTATTCAGTTGTTTTTGGTGTTAAGTGGGACTGCATAACTTCAGAAATCTAAATTATTGGTCACGGCTTCAAAGCTGAAGCAAACAGGTGTGAATTTAAATCCTGTCTCTTATTACTTCTGAAATTTACAAAAACTCCTTAGGCTCTTTATGCCTCTTTTCCCTAACCTATAAATTAGGGCTTATAATACCTATCTTGAGGGTTATTGTAAGGATTTATCAGAAACACCTATCTTGGCGCTTCGTATGCTGCTGCTGCTGCCATTTAAAATTACATTGATAATAGTGGGGTGTCTCCTGAGGAAAGAAACCAGGGATGGACAATGAATGACAGTGTGTCAGACTCTGTTCTTCATGGATTTCTGTTCCTGAGAACAAGGAGGTTCCTAAGCAGGGACAGCCAATCAGGCCTGAAATCTATCTGTGTTCACAAACCTGAGGGATTTGACTCCTGCAGGGTTACAGACACTGGAGATAACTCGTGACAGCTAGGATGTAGAGATAAAAGTAATAAGTGAGTTGAATTATAATGAGGCTATATAATTAAATTAAGTGATTATAGGCATTAATTCTATGGAACTCTTAAAGCAGAGTCCTCAAAGTAAGATTTTATAAACTCATTCTTTATAAATTATTTAAATATAAATATATCATAGAATCGTGTTATTATAATCAATGTGACTTTTTATTAGAACTGGAACTTTTTTTTTTACATGTAGGTCTTATGATACAGACTCTCAACATCTCTTATTTGAGAAATTTTAAAAGTGTTTTTTTTTTTAATGTTTACTTATTTTTGAGAGAGAGGGAGATAGAGCACGAGCCGGGGAGAGGCAGAGAGAGGGAGACACAGAATCCAAAGCAGGCTCTAGGCTGGACTAGAACTCATGAACAGCGAGCTGAAGTCAGGCATTTAACTGACTGAGCCACCCAGGCACCCCTTTAAAGGGTTTTAGCAAACCTTCCTATCTCCATTCTCTTTTTGTTAGTTGTAATAACTAATCTAAAAACTACAAACTCTTTGGTGTGACATATACTTTGTGATCTCTCCATCTTTATCTCTCACACAATGTACTTAATACCTTAAACCTTAATAATACCACACAGCTTTGGTTCTCTGACCTCATCAAGATTTTTTCAAGCTTCTGTGACTATATACATGGTATCTCTCCTTGCTAGAAACCTGGCCAGAAATTTCTTTTCTTGGATAATTACTACTAATTCTTTTTTTTTTTTTTAATTAAGTTTATATGTTTTGAGAGGGAGAGAGAGAGAAGGAGGGGCGGGGCAGAAAGAGGAAGGGAGAGAGAGAATCCCAAGCAGGCTCCACACTGTGAGCACAGAGCCAGACTCAGGTCTCAAACCCACAAATAATGAGATCATGACCTGAACCAAAACCAAGCATCGGACTCTCCACTGACTGAGCCACCTAGGCACCACTGATTCTTCATAGCTCAGTTTGGTTGTCCCTTCAGAAGCTTCCCTTGACCCTTAAGTGTTTCAGAGAATCTTGGGAAATCTTTACCACAGCACTTACATTACTAGGTTGACAACATCTATTTACATTACTATCTCACTAGCTCTTATGTTGCTCAATTCTAGGAATACTGCTTATGTTTTGTTAACCTAGAATCTAGCATAATGCTTGGTGAACAGCAAGTCAATCACAGAACTGGCTGGTCATCTCTGTGTCCTGAATAATATAGCCTCTGAGGTAAAACAATTACCCACTTTAGTCCCCCAATTATAACATATTCTCTGGTTTTAGTTTGACTTCTTGTATTGTTTTTTATGGCTACAGCAGATGTGCTAGTTTATTTTCTCTTATAAACAGTATTTACCCTACATCTCTCATATGTTTTTCAGACTTCTCTGAATTTTCAGTCTGTTATGTCTTGGCATTTAAAAAGAGGAAGTTAAAATCATTTGTGGCGCTCAGTGATACAAGCTATAATCCTAGTAGTGATGGGTCCCTAAAGATGGGGACATTGGGGAGAATGATAGCGAGTTTCTACAGAAAGATTTAATGTTCTAAAAGGTTGTAAATTAGAAAAACAAAGTGGCTAAAGAAAAATTTTATGTTCTGTGCTTTTCATTCAGTATTTACTTTTAAGTACTTAATTTTCTTTGTCATCTCCGCATTTTTTTAAAAAGCTGCATAAGAAAGCTCACTGAGCATACTTGATAAGATGTAAAAGCATTTACACATTGATGGAGTGCCTGGTACACCTGGCTTTGCTCTCATCCATATCAGCACAGGCCTCCATAGTGGCTTTACTCATGACTGGAGTTATTAGCCTTAGGGTGATAGCCAAGGTCGATGGAAGCATATTCCAGGAGGAAGAGCAGAAAAAAGCTGCTCATACAATTTGGTGGGCAGAAGAGCCCTGACAGTAGACATTTCTGGAGGTGGGACCTGAGAGCTGAGAAAGAGAGCATGTATGAGCACACATGAGATTCTCCATGGTAGACATTTGCAGGGAGTCAGGGCTACTAAAATAACAGGTAAGAGTTTAACACAGAAAAATACTTATTATTGTCCTTATGATTTCATTTTTAGCTCTAGAGCACGGTAGTGTGGGAAATCATGAATGGTGATGATTTTTGTTATTCTAACTCATTGGCGTCAGCTTTCATCATTCTAGCGATTGGAGCCAGACTGCCTATGCTCAAATCCAGATGCATGACCATGGGCAAGTTTCTGTGTAACATTGGGTGGGTTATTTAAACTCTGGGGCACCTGGGTGGCTCAGTCAGTTAAGCGTCCAGCTTCAGCTCAGGTCATGATCTCACAGTTCATGAATTCAAACCCCATAATGGGCTCTGTGCTGACAGCTCAGATCCTGGAGCCTGCTTCGGATTCTGTGTCTTCCTCTCTCTCTGTCCCTCCCTGCTCACACTCTGTCTCTCTCTCTCAAATATAAATAAACATATAAAAAAATTTAACTCTGCCCCAGGGCCCTCATCTATAAATTGGCAGTGATAACAGGACCAACCCCATGAAGCTGTTATGAGAATTACATGATAATTCATACGTGAAGTGCTCTGAAGTGAATCTGGCATGCAGTGTTATATATTCACTGTTATTAGTAGTTATCATTTATTCTACAGAAATTTCCAGGAAGTTTCTCTATTCTGCAAATAGATTTTTTTTCTTCAAGAAAGTCATATCACAGGATAGAACATCTTAGAGTATGTAAGACATTAGAAGTTCATATGCTCATTAAATGTAATTTGTAACATTTTTTTAAGTTTATTTACTTATTTTGAGAAAGAAGGAGAGAGAGAGAGAGCAACACAGTGGGGAAAGGGCAGAGAGAGAGAGAGAAAGAGAGAGAATACCAACCAGGCTCCACTCCATCAATGTGGAGCCCAACGCAGGGCTCGACCCCACAAATCGTGAGATCATGACCTGAGCCAAAATCAAGAGTCAGATGCTTAACTGACTGAGCCACCCAGGTGCCCCTAAATGTAATTTGTAACATTTGATATTGTTTCTGTGTATGCCAAATTTATTTAAATGGTTTGTCCTAGCATAAATATAAACCCTATAGACACCTTTATCAAAATACAGCTATAAACACTAGCAGTCTGGGATTTTTTTAAAAATGTAAAACAAAAGCATTGTTTCCATTATAGAAAAGTTTCAATATTGACTAGGCAGCTTACTATTTGTTCCTAAAATGCATGCATATTATATTTCCTAGAAATTGAATATATAGTAAACATTGTTTTCATAGTTTGTTTCCTATATTAAAAGGCTAGAGTACAAAATTTTATGCAGTGATGTGATGAATCTACTTAGACTAAAAGATTAAGTGTTTCATGATCATTTCCTTCCTCAGTCCTTATAGCATTAAGAGAATCAATCACTGAAGTATCATATTAGTCTCATTTTATTATCCAAACTAGTGTTCTCATATTTTTAAAGTATATATGTTTGCTGAATAATTTAAATAGTATTTTAAAAGACAAAGAAAATTGTAAATGTAACTTAAATTGCCTCAACAAAACGCATAAATGCTATAAACAAATTGCTATGGGCACCTATGCATATATGCTTGTAATTTCAATAAATAAATTCATGCTACATCTGTACATGCCAATAAATAAATACACATCATCATTTTAATAGCTCATAGTAATTTATTAAATTGTGGTATAATGTCATTACTTTAAAATTAATTTTTAGTGACACATGTATAATTTAAAATCTGGGCCCCTTGGGGCGCCTGGGTGGCGCAGTCGGTTAAGCGTCCGACTTCAGCCAGGTCACGATCTCGCGGTCCGTGAGTTCGAGCCCCGCGTCAGGCTCTGGGCTGATGGCTCAGAGCCTGGAGCCTGTTTCCGATTCTGTGTCTCCCTCTCTCTCTGCCCCTCCCCCGTTCATGCTCTGTCTCTCTCTGTCCCAAAAATAAATACACGTTGAAAAAAAAAAATTAAAAAAAAAAAAAATCTGGGCCCCTCTGCTAAGTTACATATATCCATATTTAAAATATTATTATTGATTTAAAATGTATTTTCTGAAGTAAAATATTAATCTGTATCTACAATTATCATATTTCTTTATCAAAAGAATACTGATAGCTGACTTATAACTGTTTTGCAGAACAGAGAAGCTAGAAATAGGTTGATTTATGTTGCTAAAAATTACGATATCTAGGATAATTTTTTGCCATACCAAAAGAAAGAACACTGTACCTAGAATTGAATACATACTTTAAATATCATGTAGTAGTATCTAATGTCCTGGAAAATGAATTCATGATATCAATGAGTCGTATGTATTCTAGCATAGGATGTTCAATACACGTAAATAATTCTAGAGCAAAACATATAAGAAGTAAAAAGTTTACTCATGAAAGTTGGAGAATTTTGAAGTTTTTCCATCTTGGAATAATTATCCTTTCCCAGTTTTCAACAACAAAAAAAAATCTTTAAGAAAAATTATCTGACCTGAGTTATTTGTTGAAAGAAAAAAAACATGTGAGGAATCCTGACCAACCCCTTCACCAGATTGAGAGTCCCAGGAACTCATCTCTGGGTCTGCCTGTGCAGTTGCTAAAACACTCTGGTTTGAGCCTTTGAATGTTAGGATGTACTCTCTGCATAAATCTATTTAAACCTATTTGCCTAATCTATGAATTAAGCTAGGTCATAAGAAATTGAAAAGAGTAAGTGACACTCAGGTTTCAACTATTTTCCTCTTATTCTCTGCATAAATTAACTTAAAATCAAACTTTTTGTTTGCAAATCTCAGGAAATAACATTTAAAACTGAATTGAAATTGATACTCTTAGTTAGAAAATTAGAAACATCATTTCTAATTAAGGTATCAAATTCTGCGTGTCCTCTAAGTCCTCTAGTGTCACAGAAGATTTATTTCTTTTAGCAAAACAAAAATAACAACAACAACAACAACAACAACAACAAAACAAAAAACCTTTACTTACCCTTCCTACATAGCAGGAAATCTAGCAACCAATTCCCCCTTCATAACACACACACACACACACACCATCTCATAAACCATTGTCTTCAAGGAAAATTTATTTCTCCTGGTTATGTCTTATTTTGCTTCCTGCCTTCTTAATTATCATTTTTAACTTTTTGCCTAACACTGACTGCTCTCTTTTCTGACCTTCTGTCTATTCCAACATACATCATAGTTATCTACTCTTTTACTTTACCCTTGTAATAGAATCATTTCTAGACCATGTCTCTATCTGAATTGTATTAAAGATTAGAGGAAATTGAGAAGAGCTTTGCCATAATGCTGCAAGTGAACAACTGAAAATGCAATATGAGTTTTTCCCTTTTGTACAGATTTTTTCTCTCTCTGTTTTCCCTTTGAAGCCTGTCACCTAATCATCTGGGTGGAATTACTACCCTATCTTTTATGTCGTTTGCTTGTTTTTCCATTTATCTCTGAATGTTTCTTTCCAAGAGCCATAGAAATATGAAATCTCTCAGCTTCTTCAGGTAAAGCATTTTCTTACTTTTCTTCCCTCTAGCCCATTCTAGGAACGCAATGGAAAGGAGTGGTGATAGAAGACTCGTCTGCTTTCACCCGAGAGAATCTATCAAAGTATCTTCTCAGTAAACACTGTTCTTTTACTAAACAGAATTTTAATTCCATATTTTAAAATATTTTCTTACTACACTTTGATTTGTGTTTAATTACAGCTAAATTTTATAAATGTTTTTAATTCATCATACTGTTTCCATTACCTAATTAATACCATGACCGTTTGTATTTTTAATGGATTTTAACAACTTAACAATTGTTAGGTAAAAGTACATCATTGATACTATATGTCAACATTGATACTTCAATTAAAAATTAACAAAAATCACCGATCTAGTCCTTAACCTTGGTTTAGTTTTGTTGTAACGTTTGTTGAGGCTTATATAAACATTAGTATTTAAAATGATATCTTCCTGGGGCGCCTGCCTGGCTCTGTCAGTTAAGCATCCGACTTCGGCTCAGGGCATGATCTCACGGTCCGTGAGTTCAAGCCCCGCATAGGGCTCTGTGCCGACAGCTCAGAGCCTGGAACCTGCTTCGGATTCTGTGTCTCCTTCTCTCTCTGACCCTCCCCCATTCATGCTCTGTCTCTCTCTGTCTCAAAAATAATAAACATTAAAAAAATTAAAAAAATAAAATGAAATCTTCCTAAAATATGCTGACCAACCAGCAGTCATACATTTAAATTAAAAGACAGGTTTCAAAGTTTTCATTATCATGTGTTCAAATTTTTTTAAATTATATTTTAACAAAAGTTACTTTATGTTGAAACAGTTTATTTCTCTTAAAATCTGTGTTTCACATTTACCTTTTTGCTGCATAAATTCTTTTTTTTTTAAGTTTATTTATTCTAAGAGAGAGAGAGAAAGCAAGTGTTGGGGTGGGGGGCACTTCATCAGCACAGAGCCCAACGTGGGGCTCAATCTCACCAACTATGAGATCATACCTGAGGTGGTTCAAGAATCAGATGCTTAACCAACTCAGCCACTCAGGAACCCCCACTGTATGAATTCTCTTAGGCCACTAGTGATTCCTACTGATATAGAACAGAGTCAGGCATAGATGAAGGGTTAGCAGGTAACTCAGCAAAAGCAACTAAAAGTCAGACTCACCATTGCTTGGTACAAGATCCCAGGGCTGTTATCACTACCCTTTACTCTTGTTTTCATCTTATGTAAAATGGGGCTGATAATGTTCACATCGGATTAATATCACCAGGGCTGAGATAATTTGAGCCAACTGCTCATTTGCAGCAATAATAAATGTTAATGTCCTTCCCTTCTTATTATGTCTTCTGCACCCAAATTTTAGTTTGAAGTTTTTCAAGTTAAAATGCTTCTCTTTGCAAAATATCCTTTTTCTTTGGATACCTGAAACATATGATTATTTCCAAATGGGCTTTCCCTGCTGTGCTAACAATTTATCAAATGCACAGACTATCACTCCCATTTGGAGTTCAAGACAAAGCAGAATTAACCACAGGGGCAGATCCAGCAGGCACTAATGGGATGGACAGCAGGTCTCCATATATTGTTCCTCTTATTATGGAAGCCATGGTTGTATTATGAGTTTTGCAAGGCATCTGTGGAGCTCCTATGATGTGACACCTACAATGTCATGCTTGCTTTTTCAGAAAATATTTTCTAAAAATGCATAAAGCTAAAAGTTTTGAGGACTATTATTTCACTTTATTTTGTTCTCAGCAAGACAATTTCATTTTGTAGTCAGGAAATTTAAAAAGGAAAAAGGAAAGAAAAGAAAGAAAACAAAAGAAACGTATGACTTTAGGATGTAGTAGAACTAGTCTAATATTAAGAATCAATGTCATCTTTTCCTTTTTTTTTTTGAAATCTCTATCATTCTCTCTCTCAGATTCTCTTACCTCTTTTTATGGTCATCTCTTTGAGTAATGTATATGCTTTTTTTTTAAGTTTTTATTTATTTTTGAGAGATAGAGCAAGATCTGGGGAGGGACCAAAGGGGAGGGAGACACAGAATCTGAAGCAGGCCTCAGGCTCTGAGCTGTCTGCACAGAGCCCAAGCCAGGGCTCACACTCGTGAACCATGAGATTATGTCCTGAGCCGAAGTAGGTGCTCAACCAACTGAGCCACCCAGGCGTCCCATGAGTACTGTATCCTCTAACAAATATGCAACACTTCTTAGATATTCCTACAGTGCAGCATTGAAAATATGCGAATTTCTTATCTAATCCAAAAGAATCCATAATACCATCTTGGCCTCCAAGTAGTCCTTATTTAATTTAGTCGTGGACCATCCCAGATCAAGTTATTAGAGGGAGAATGACTAGCTCCTTCTTTTGAGAGAAAATAACTTTACTGAATAGGTATAACAAGCTTCAGAGTACTTTGACTTTTGAAATGGTTTTATATCTTTTAAATTTTGTTATTATGTAATAATAAAATAGTTATAAACTTTTAATTCATTGTATTATGCTATGTTATAATATCTAACAGTAAAAACAAAGAATAAGAACTATTGTATAGGACATTATAATTAAATGAAATTAAATTCAACAGTCAGAAAATATGAAATAACTTATATCTAATCTCTAGAAAATTTATCTTCTTAAAAAGCTCAAGAACACTTCCACATATTCAACAGAACAGGAACCCTAGAAATGAGTAGCTAATATTTTTGACTTTAAAAGGAAGATACTCAGAATATGCACCTTCTTACTTTGCAGCCACTCATCATTGTGGAACAATTTGGCCTCTGTCCCCATCACTCAACTGGAACTGCTCTTTGTATCCTTCATTTTGTCATTCACAACTTCTTGTGGCACCGTTTCAAATCTTCCATGCCTTCCTATTATCTGTGCACTGGTTGCTGCTCTTTTTTATTAAGGACTTTGCTTATTTTACCTGAAAAATATGATCCTAACTAGTCTCTTTGCTTCCAGTCTTAGTTCCATCTCTATTTCATTCTCTACCTTGTGGTCATATTTGTTTTTTCAATGCAAACCCGATCAGCTAAAGTCCTTGCTTAATACTCTTTACTGAGATTAAGCTCTATCTCAGGAACCATGGGATCATAACCTGAGTCAAAATCCAGAGTTGGGCAATTAATTGACTGAGCCACCCAGGGCGCCCTCCCCCATCAGCTTTTATAAACATTCAGAATCCTTATTATACATAGAAATATCTTCATAATCTGACCTTGGCCTTCCCTTTCTACAATTGCCACCAATAACAGTCCCTCACCTTATTCCACAGCATACACCAAATTATCCAGCTATACCACAAGACTTGTGATCTTTTTCGAAAGTGTAATATTACATGGTTCTATATATAATTAATTTTCCTGGAGTATAAAATCCACTGCTCCCTTCTTTTACCTGCTGACACCTATTGAGTTTTGAATGAATTAAGCATTATATTGAAAGACTGCACTGATTCTCTCAACTGGAAGCATTTTTCTCACCATTGTGTGACCATCATAGTCTTCTTTAGGGATCTAAATTATTATAACCTTTATATATAGCATAATGAGCAAAAGATGTCTTTCTTTTGCATCTACAACATAATGATATTAATATAAAAGAGATTATTTTATACATATTAGTGTCTCTGAGTGTAGATAATACCCACAGTCGCTCCATAAATAATTGCTGAATGAATGGATTTGTGGTTTTTATCATTTTTATTATTTTAATTTTAATTCTGTGAATAGATTTATGTTTTACACTTTATGATGAACATGGTTTTTGCTGATCATAATGGGCAGATATTTGTACATCTGGGTAAATCATTTATTCTTACCATTGCAAACTAAACCATAACTTCATGTAGAATTGCCAGTGTTGATTTATATTAGAATATTTAAAATAATTCTTTAGGATATTACTGTATGATACGCTTTAAATTTAGCACAGATTCTTAGCAAGGATTATAAGTATTAAACCTCTAAGTCTCAGTAGAAAAAAAAAAGTGTGCACTTGGGGTACTTCAAATGTTTTTCCACCCAACTAAATAGTGCATATCACAAAAACATGGTTCAAGATTGGAAATAACAAATGATATGTAAAACCTCTAAAAATATAGCTACATTTTATTAATTCATTTATAGAACAAGTATTTTTTTAAACACTTGTTTGTTCTAATAGTCTTTTAGGCATTGGGGATATGGCAGTGAACAAAGCAATTAAAGATCCTGACTGCTTAGAACTTACAGTAGTGAAATACATATATATGTTCTTTGTGCCTCATCCATAATCTGTCAACAGTTATCATTTTCATGCACACAGTCCTGGCTTCTGACTGCTAGCACATGAATTCTTTTCCTGAGAACTTTTGCCAGGCACCAGAGACCACTCCATTCTTGGACATGAGAAGCCCCAAAGTTCCAAGTGTAAATGCCCTCTGGAAACTGCTATCAACAAATTCTTAAGGGGATTTATTGGACAAATGGTATAGCTTCCTTGATTCACGGCTACAGAAGCTCTGATGTTTGTATTCTGCACTAGTTTCCAGAGTTTCTAGCATAAGCAAGCTTCCTTTGCTTCTGTAGTAACCATTCAAAATATAATCTTTACTGGCTTCCATTTCTCTGCTTTTAACCTGAGGCTATATATTAAAAGTGGGTTTCTTGTAGGCAACATATAGTTAGTCTGTTTTTTGTTTTTTTTAACTATTCTGAAAATCTATGTCTTTTACTTGTACTTAGACCACTCACATTAAAAGCAATTGTTGATATAGTTGTAATAATTACCATTTTTGTAATTACTTCAATTTGTTGAATTTGTTACTTGTTTTCCCCCCGAATTGTTTCTACTTTCTCTGGTTCTAACTGAACAATTTATAATTTAACTGCATCATCTCTCTTAGAGTATAGATTACACTTGTTTTTAATACTTTTTAGTGGTTTATCTAGAGTTTACAACATATGTATTTATTAATCTTAAGTCCACCTTCATATAACCCTGTACCATTTCACATATAGTACAGGTATCTTTTACCAGAGCATTCCTAATTCTTTCCCCAGGCCTTTTTGACATTGTTGTGATTCATTTTACTTATCTATATACAATAATCAACCAATTCATTTTTAGTATTATTGTTTCAAATAGTTAACTTTTTGATCAATTAAAAATATACATGTATGTATCTATACATAGGTAGGTAGGTAGGTAGGTAGGTAGATAGATGATAGATAGAGATATACTTTAATTGATATACCTTGATCTTTTTTTCCTCTAACACTTTTCCTATATAATTTTCTCTCTGAAGAACTTCTTTTTACATTTCTTGCAGGTCATATGTGTTGACAATGAATTCAGTTTTTGTTTATCCAAGTCTAGTTCTTTTACTTTTAGGACTATACTTTTCACTTCTAGTTGTATACTTTTAAGGGATGTAGACAAATATGATATGTCTAGGTGATTGTTGCTGTTGTACTGTTATTTATATTCTTTTGGTGTTCTCTGAGCTTCCTAAATCTGTAGTTTGGTATGTGTTATTCACTGGAAAAATATTCAGCCATTCTTACTTCATAAATATTCTTTCTGCTCCATTGTCTCTCTTCTGCTACTCCAAATACACATATGTTATACTGTTCGATGTTATCCTACAGTTCTTGGATGTTCTGTTCTGTTTTCTTCCTTCTTTCATTCCTATCTGCATTTCAATTTGGTAAAGATTCAATTGACACATCGTTCTTCATTTTAGTTAAACTTTTTTTTAACTTATATCATTTTCATATGATTCTTTTTTAAAATTTTCATTTCTTTGTTTACATGACCCACCTATTCTTGCATTTTGCCTACTTTTCTTATTAGAGACTTTAACACATTTATCATAATTGTTTTAAATTCCCTCTCTGATAACACCAACATCTACATAATATCTAAATTCTGAACTTTGTTCTTGTATTTATCTTTTCTCTTCAGACTGTTTCTCTTTCTTACCTTTTAGAATGCTTTGTAACTTTCCGTTAAAAGCTGGACATGATTCGGGAACAGGAACTGAGGTCCCCTAGTGTCCTTGACTGCGTGTGCTTTTTTAGCCTTGTGTTCCCCTATGTACATCTCCTCAAAGAAAGTGTGTATTGTACAACTCCTTCAGCTCTAATTCACTATGATACTGGAACCCTGTAGCTGTGTCAGGAAGGTGTGGGGAGAAGGAGAATTTTATAACCTTTCAATATTCAGCTTCTAATATGTCTCTGTATCAGGGCTATGACTGCCATATTTGTTTCTCCTGTGATATAACTCCTGTATCTCTCTGTCTCCCAAGCCTCTACTCCATTTTTTGGCTATAAAATCCCTAGTCTACTTTTTTGAAGCCATGACCCTTGTTGAACATATTGACTCCACAACTTTAATGAGGCAGGAAGACTATAGAGAAAGTAAATTCCTTTTCCTGGTTAGAGTAAGGTCTTTGAATTGTGACATGGAAGTACACTATCCCTTGGGAGTGGGTTTTAGTTATATATAGGACTCTTGGCTTATTTCACAATAGTTTTAACTCCCAAATCCCTTTCGGGGACACAAGGGACTTTCTCAGATTATCCTCATGAGAACCTGGTGGAATTCATGAAAAGCTACAGAAGTGTTTGGGGGCCCTCTAAGATTTCAGCCACCAGGAGTTTCTGTCTCATAGACTGTAATCAGGCCATAGAATTCATCAGTTAACATTTGAGAGTTCCTACCAGTTCGTGGCTCCAGCAATTTCGCATCCAAGTAAGCGGCTATTTGTCACTACATCCCTGGATGTGCTTGTGCTTGTCTCTCCAGATTTTCAAGTGGTGTTTCACCCTATGACCTCAGTTCTCTCACAGTTCTGAGAGAAAGAATTGATTTTCACTTTTCATAGATTGTTCTTGTCGTAAGGACAGGAGCAATGACTTCCAAGCTCTGTACATGTTCAGAGCTGAAGCCAGAAATCTTTCCTTCATTCCTACTCTCTTACATTTTGCCACTGTTCTGCCAGTTTTTCCTGAGATCTCAAGTAAACCACTTAATCTCAGCTCCTTGTGTCACTGTCTATTTCTGGGAGACCTCAAGCTAGGATAACCAGTGAGACATTTTACTAGAGAAATTGTTCTGTCTTACCCTAGGTGACTGTTACAACTGAGACAGTAACAGATATGCATCAGATCATTATACCCCTTTCCAATACCTTTCAGAGAAAATGGCTGCTGCCTATAAGGTTAAGAGATGTCTAAGCTGAAACAAGTACTCTAAATTATTATTATTCATATTCTACACTGGACTCTTTGCAGAATCTATTTATATACAATTTCCATGTTGGTACCATTAATCTCCATATGTGGTTTCATAAATATGAACTAGAATTCTACACACCTCAGCTAACATTCAGCTTCAGAAAACCTGATATACTTTTTTGTAATTTGCCTTGAAAATGAGATCCCCTACCGCCTTGCTTTATGCACAGGGAGACTGCAGAGTAATGTTAAATTTCAGCCAATTATTAGAACATGCTGTCCCTCAGATCTTGCCAACATGAAGGGAAAAGTGTAACTCAATTTTCTATTATGTTCTCAAATTAGACTAAATACTTGCTTAAATTAACCAGAGGGTCTAACAATCCCTAGTCATAGGATAGAGCTTCCTCTAGGACCCATGGATGAAAACAGAAACAGATGCCTTCAAAGAGGCAAGCCAGTTGAGGTGAATAAGAGTGTACTCTGATAGCTAAAGCTTGGGAATCCATTCTCTTTTTACATGAACAGGTTCTGTGGTTAGAAACTATGCTGATTATCCAATGGTTGTTGTCAGCTAAACAACAGGAAAAAAAAATTGGTAAAACCTTATGAGTGAATACTCTTGCTTCGAAACTAACTCAGAAAGGAGTTACCAACTTTGAGAAACAACTTTACCTTCTCCAATTCTCATAAATGTGGACATAAGGTATTCTTCGTCCTTTCTGTAAGGTTGCACTCAATTTTGCTCACCAGAGGTGCCCATAGAAATATGCTATTCAATACTCAGTTGTTTTCTGTATTCTACCTCAGCCTTCACCTTCCATGGTGGTATAGATGAGTTTGCATTTCTGTGGAACAGTTTAAAAATAAACACATTTAAATGCATATATTTTATTATATTTCCATTCAATACATCTCTGACTTTTGATAAAATCGTAACTTTCTGACTCAACTTTTAGTTGTCCATTCTATATGCTTCAAAATTATCTTGTTATCCATTTTTCAGCACTTTAAATAATAGAACCCAGGCTTTAAGAAGAGAATGGCATATATTTTTGAGACAGTGACACAGCTTTTGTCACCCAGAAATGGTTGCCCTCCTGTCTAATAGGGAAGGGATTTAAATCAGAAAAAGACTAACATCAGTTTTTCTGCATGCCTTCTTTTCTACTCAATCTCTCCTTATTGTTAATACAGCTTTCAGACTCCAATACCCAGAGGTGCTCTATAACTGTTTTCTTCCTGAATAAACTTTCTCTTCTTCATATTAAAGGGGGAGATAAAAGAGGGAAAACCATAAAAAAAATACAACCCTACTATTAGTGACAACATGGATGGACCTTGAAGGTACTACGCTAAGTGAATTAACTCAGATAGAGAAAGACAAATACTATATGATTTCACTCATGTGGAATCTAAAACAAATGAACAAACAATACAAAGCAAAAATAAATTCACAAAATTCACAGGTATATAGAACAGACTAATGGTAACCAGAGGAGAAGGGGGTTGGAGTATGCAGAATGAGTGAAGGAGGTCAACTGTATGGGGATGGATGGTAACTGGACTTTGCTTATCTCCCTGTAGTGTGTACAGATATTAAATCATAAAGCTGTGCACCTGCAACATATATAATTACAAAAAGGGAAAGAAGACAGAGAATAAAAAATGTTTTCCTTCTAGAAGGATGACAAAGTAATTCATCATCAAGGAAATAGCATTTTAGCAGAGATCCACTGGAAGTTAATGAGTGTTTCATACTAACATTTGCTGTAAAAACATTCCATGGAGAATAAATACCAAATTTAAGTATGGAAGTGGGTGTATGGTTGAGAAAGTTTCAGAAACATTAAGGAAATAAGTGTGGCTAAAGCACAGTGAGAGAGAGAATGCTAGAAGATGATAGCAGAGATGTAGCCAGGAATCAGGTAGAGTAGGAATTGTATGTAGGTCATTGTAAAAATACTTATTTTAGTAACTATGGGAGACTAGTAGAGAGTTTTGAACTGAAGAATGATATCATCTTAAATTATTCTAGGTAATGTAGTTTGTAAGCAAGACATTCAGAGGAAACACTAAAACAAAACTTATAATCTTAGCTTCACTTTCTTCTTGAAAGGAAAGCTTAAGACAAAGGCTTCTATTCAGTTAATTAGTAGGGAAATTATTTCAGGAGGCAGAAATGAAGTTTCAGAAAAATAAAACAGGTAGCTAAGAAAACTAATATGAAGCTGTACTGTTTGCCTTACAAGTACTATTACAGGTACTGGCACTCTGTCTTGCTGGGACCTTCTGTGGGATCATAGAAATGAATCTCAGAAATGACTGCCTGATAGATAAAAAAAGATATAATTTATCCTGGAGTTCTTACCTTCCACAATGGTCAAGAGTGGATCTATATTGTATTAATTCCTCAGCACTCCTGGGTTTTGCATTTTTTTAGTAGTGAGTAATTTCCTGCAAACTTCATCTCATGTGTCAGAGAAGTCCCTGGACAGGAAGATGTCTCAACATAGGCTAGGGCAAAATGCAGTCAGGGTAGTACTCTGTGAAGCTGCTGGACCACTCAGAATGAGTCACTTAAGTAATGACTAGACCAAAAGACATGACCTGGAAGATGTGCACTATTGTATAGGAAATATAGATTGTGGGCTATGGATTTCCAAATAATACATCTTCTGTCTGGATATTCTTCTAGGAAAGAATAGTTTTGCCATCTCTTTGATTAATTTTTTTCATTACAATTAAAATTTAACAAAGAGTTGTTTTTGCTTCCTCTTTTAAAAGAACTTATGATAAAATTTATCCTGGATACAAATCACATGCTGCTTTTATTCTTGATGAGGTAATAGTAGAGAGAGACAGTGTGTGTGTTTCCTAGGTATTTTAAGTGTTAATTACATACAAATGTTCCTTTGTGGCATTGAAAATAATTATGTATTAACTGTGCTGAATCTATTTGTATCTTCAAAATTTTAACGTCTTTAAAAAGAGTATCCTAGCAGAAATATTAGGATGTAATATATGATTACAACTACTATTAGCAATGATAATTTATATACAGCATAATTTGGTATTAGCTCTGAAAGCATTCCCCAAATAACTGGAAATAACTGGATACCACAAACCCAAGCATGAGCACAATTATTTTAATAATATTACATATCCAGTGCTGCTAGTTCGTTTTGTTTGCTTTTCTATACGTGTGCAAAAGTGTTTATATATATGTTGAATGTCTGCCAATGCCGGGTTCTGTTAAAAGTACTGGAGATAGAGAAGTAAACAAAACTAACACAAATCCCTTCCCTCATGGGCCTCACATCCTCAGGGAAAACTACTTGAGTGCACTGAATTATCGATGCCTTTTTAAGGGAGGCTGAATATTATTTGACACCATATGTTATGCTGAAGCCACCACAAAATGTGTCATCTTGGAAAACAAACTTTTCTCCCTTCAAAGTCCCACCTCAGTACTATTCATTTCTTTAAAATTTTTTTTTAATGTTTATTTATTTTTGAGACAGAGAGAGACAGAGCATGAACGGGGGAGGGTCAGAGAGAGAGGGAGACACAGAATCTGAAACAGGCTCCAGGCTCTGAGCTGTCAGCACAGAGCCCGATGCGGGGCTCGAACTCACAGACCGCAAGATCATGACCTGAGCCAAAGTCAGACGCTCAACCAACTGAGCCACCCATGCGCCCCAAGTACTATTCATTTTTAAATACATGGTGGATGGAGTAGCCCCAGGACTGTGGACAAACCATTAACTTCTATGTTTCAATTTGCTGAGCTGTAAAATGTATTGCGAGGTGCAATTGCTAATGTTGCATAATAAAAGATCCTTAACTTTATAACTTTAGAATTATATGCCACTTTCCTGAAATTAGGGATTCAACCTTTACTCTTTTTAGATAGGTCTAAAATGTTGGGGCGCCTAGGTGGCTCAGTCAGTTAAACTTCCGACTTTGACTCAGGTCATGATATCATGGTTCCTGGGCCCGAACCCCACATCAGGCTCTGTGCTGACAACTCAGAGTCTGGACCCTGCTTCAGATTTTGTGTCTTCCACTCTCTCTGCTCCACCCCCATTCATACTCTTTCTCTCTCTTTCAAAAATAAATAAACATTAAAAATAATAATAATAAAATAAAAATAAACAAATAAAATGCAATGGGTTTGGATGACCTGACTAGCTACAAGAAACTTATCCCTTCTTCACTCTACCATCACATTTAGTGGGACATTACAAACGTTGCACATGTAGTTGAATACAATGGGTTTGTCAGATGGAAGGGGAAATTTTGAGGTTGCGGTTATATGAACAGCTGTGTTCCTTTTTCACCTCAGTCAAATGTGTTTCATACTTCTGCAGTGGAATGGTTGGGTTGAATATTTGTCACTGTGCTTTATAATCTCAGTCTATGCCTCTTTCAGTATCACCCACAATGAAGGAGAAGGGTTATGGGGCATTGGGCATGTCACCTAATGAGGGCTGATTTTGTCTGTACACATTTGAAAAAATGTATAATCAAAGATAAAACATATGATTCCTTTCCCTTATGACACACATACAATAACCGATTCTTCTATTGTCTAACATTTTCTAGAACACGACCCTGACTCTAGTGTAGCTCATTTCAAATGGAAAGTTCTAGCACAAAAATATTTCTTACTGTGCAATCTGTTGCAACCTTACCTTCAGTTTTGTATATTTCTTTTTTTTTTTTTTAATATTTATTCATTTTTGAGACAGGGAGAGAAAGAAAGAAAGAAAGAAAGAGAAGGTGCACAAGGGGAAGGAGCAGAGCGAAAGGGGGACAGATGATCCAAAGTGGGCTCCATGCTGACAGCAGAGAGTCCAATGTGGGGCTCAAACCCATAAACCATCATCATGACCTGAGCCGTAATCAAGAGTCGGCCACTTAACAAACTGAGCTACCCAGGTGCCCCATTCCACTTTGCTATATTTCTTTTAATGTCTTAGAGGAAGATAAATGATAGATAGATAGATAGATAGATAGATAGATAGATAGATAGATAGATAATATATAGATAGATGACAGACAGGTAGATAGATAGATAGATAGATAATAGAACCAATGTATATCAAAATATTAGCAATGATTTTAATTAAGTAAAAATCATATGAGTTTGTTATCATATTCTTTGAACATTTCTATAGTTCTCAAGATATTTTCAAAATGTGAAATATCACTTAAAAGTTTTTCTAAGAAATAAATTGTAATGATTAAAAAACAGAAGGAAGACTTATGATAAAAGCGATTGGAAAATATATTAAATGATGGGAATGTATGAGCTTTACTTGAAATCTGTTTTGATCAAACTAGTTTAAACTATTAGATGATTGTAGTTGTTTGAACACACTGACTGGGTATTTGATGATAGTAAGGAATGATTGTGGTTTCTTCATTGTTTCTGTTTATTTAGGACTAATATTGATTTTGTGATGATATTTCTAAAAAGTCCTGTTTTAGAAATACATTTTTAAAAATTTGCAGGTAATATAGGAACTTGGGCATTTCCTTATAAATTATCTGAGGCAGAGGAAAGGGTATGAGATAGGATAGGTACATTGAAACAAGGTTGGCCTTGAGTTGATAATTGAATTCAGTTGATGGGTATGTGCAGGTTATTGTACCATTTCTACTTTTTTTATGTGCTGAAAAGTTTAAATGTAATGAAATTCTATGAACCAGATTATTTGCGTTCAAATATGGGCTGCACATTTATTCACTATATATCCTTGAGCTAATTATTTCACTTCCTGGTACCTTCACCATAAAATGAGAAAATGTCTAAAATACACATCTCTATAATTTTAATCAGGATTAAGGGGGTTAATACATGTACACTCTTAATCGGGACTGATCCTAAACAAGCACTGAGTAAATGTTTTCATTGTTTCATTGTTTTCAAATGTTTCATTGTTTTTCAAATGTTTCATTGTTTTCAGATTTGTTTTTCTCTTCAAATTTAGGCTAAGGCTAGTATTTTGGAAGAATGCAATTTACCTGAGAATTTCAGTTTACTTTAGTCAAAAATTCTCCAATTTTTGTGGAAATAATAAGTAAGAAACAATTATTGCTTCTCTGAGGGAATATCAATCTTAGGCAGAACAAAATAAACCTACACAATAATAAGAAATAATGAAATATTTTGAGAGATGAAGTAGCTTAACTGTAATTATAATTAATGGGGAGAATCAACTAGTTTGCAAAGAAATTGCTGTTCAAGAATATTATTTTGAAGGCTAATTCAGCTTTGAGCCAAAATCTATTGCCATTATAATATAACTCATATTGATTGGAATTTTATCTCTGCTTCACACACTTTAGCCATGAAATCATAGTACTTAATTTTTGTTTCATTTAAATTGGCTAATCCACAATGTATTATTTTAAAGGTTTTGTAAATTTTCAGTAACGAGTTTAGTTATATATGACTCATTTTCATGTTTTTAAACTAGCTGTTTTTAAAAAAAAAAAACATATCTTAAGTAATCAAAAAGAGTAATAGGAAATATTTCACAAACCTGATGAGAAATGGTAAATTAATTATTGAATTGATAAATTATAAATAAACAATTTGAATGATTTTGCAATTTACCACCTCTGTGCAGTTGATAAAACTAATAGAACAATAGATCATTGTCTTTATAGTGAGAAACTGAGTTATGTATTTATAGACTATGGCAAATATATTTATCAGTTACTATAATGTATTTCAGAAGATAAATATACAAAAGTAGGGTGAATTTTGATATGTGATGTGTGCACATAGTACAATAAAGTAAGGGAAGTATTAGTCATTCATTAAATTACAATTAGTAAACCACTTTTGTATTTTATAGAAGCAATTTAAACATTCAAACTGTGAGTCCTTTTTAGCTTGTGTATTTAGAAAGAGTACAATGGCCATTGATATAGAGAGGACTATGTCATTTCATCTCCATATCCCACTGGCTGAGACAGTTAGTTTCTTATACTAGCACATAAAAGGCCTGAATATGTCCTTAATTTGAATTGTAAAGGAGTTGAGTATGAGAGAGTCTTTAAGTTAGAAACATAATATATTCTCTGGCAAGAACTGAAGTTTAGATCTTCATATCAGCACTTCAGCAAAAGACTTGAACAATGTTTCAACATGTAAAATTTATTTATGTCTAACAACATTGACATTTAAGGTTCAGTGAAACAGCAAGTAAATTTAGAGTTGAGAAAACCTAAAAACCACAAACATTTTGCTATTTTATGCTTCATAAATGAAAGCTAATAACTGACTACATTTTTCATTTTTTCAGTGGTTTGATTATATAGCCATCTTTATTTACTGTGAGCATGATGAAAGCAATCTGCTTATACAGTTTAATCCTTTTCAGTTTAGGCAAATAACTTGCAGAAAAGAATCCTATTTTCTAAAGACTAGAGAATTTTTTTTAAAGTTCGACTTAAAATGATATGGGTCAAGATGAAAACATTAGTCAAATGAAATCTACTTGGGATGAGTATGTTACTATTTAGATATTTAAAGAAACAAGCAAACAAAAATACCAAACTTGAATATTTGTGCACCAATATGGACTTCTTCATGCAGGACACATTTTAGGTGTTGTTTAGAATTTACAAGTTTTATATTAACTAAGCCATTGCCAGAAGTCAGCGGTTGAATCAACATAACTATATGATTTTTGGTTTCTTCTTTGCCAACACAGCACAGGAAATTGTTCAAACAAGGGGCTTCTATTTCTCCGTCTGATTTGCTTCTGCACATTTTTGCTACTCTTCCCACCATTCATCTTGGCTTCTTGTGTTAATCTTTTATGCTCTTCAGCTCATAATTTCTTCTGACTTAGTCTGCTGGCATTTGCTTTATTTTTCTTTGTTATATTCTGTTTCTAACTCTAATTATTATGCTAAAGTTGACAACTGTCAGAACAAAGTCAATTTAGGGAAGAACTAATTGCTCCTTCCTTGCAATTTTAATTTTTAGGATTATGCTGAGAAGGAGAACACCATAGCAAAAGCTCTGGAAGATCTGAAGGCCAACTTTTACTGTGAACTCTGTGACAAGCAGTACTATAAGCATCAAGAGTTTGACAATCACATTAATTCATATGACCATGCTCACAAGCAGGTAAGAAACAAGTGTCCAAAAAAATCTGATATTTCTGTACTTGTATAATAATTTAAATGGTATAAACTATTTAAATATGATACTTTTATTATTTTTTGTTACATAATTTTTATAGATGTCATTCTGGAATGATAATTTGATGACTTAAGACAATTAAAAACAAAAAAAAAAGCACCAAAGGTAAAGTCTGAAATAAATAACCAGCACAAAAAAATACCAGTGAGTTGCCTTTTAATAATTGATAGTAATTTTAAAATTATATTCTACAGGTGGTGATCCTCTAAATGTCTTCAAATTTATTATTTTTAAGTGTTTTAAACAACTAATGATATTTATTAAATGTAAATAAATTTATTCATTATTCTCTAGAGAAACCATTTCCCATTTGAACTACCATTACAATATGAAAAACAGCTAATTTAACATGGTAAAAATAATCCATGCTTACTGGTGAAACAAGTACTTAATATGTGTATAATATAGTTCATTTTAATATTATTTTCATTTCCCTATCATTTGTAAATCCAAGATTGATTTTTTTCAACACTCTATATAAAGATGTGTTTAAAATGGTGATGTCCAAAGTGAATAGTACAATTTTCTCACATGTTTTACATTTATCAGTGCAACTTCATATATTTAGCTAACTTGATATGATATAGCAGTTTTACTTATCACTAATTTATAAATATTTTCCTTTTTGGGGCGCCTGGGTGGCGCAGTCGGTTGGGCGTCCGACTTCAGCCAGGTCACGATCTCACGGTCCGGGAGTTCGAGCCCCGCGTCAGGCTCTGGGCTGATGGTTCAGAGCCTGGAGCCTGTTTCCGATTCTGTGTCTCCCTCTCTCTCTGCCCCTCCCCCGTTCATGCTCTGTCTCTCTCTGTCCCAAAAATAAATAAACGTTGAAAAAAAAAATTAAAAAAAAAAAAATATTTTCCTTTTTGACTCATCACTCACAAATGTCATCTACATATCATTTGGGTATTAATAAAAGGTACATTTTGTAACTTTTTTTAATGTTTATTTATTTTAGAGAGAGAGAGAGAGAGAGAGTGAGTGGGGAAGGAGCAAATAGAAAGAGGGAGACACACAATCCAAGTAGGCTCCAGGCTCTGAGCTGTCAGCACAGAGCCCGATGTGGGGCTTGAACTCACCAACCACGAGATCATGACCTGAGCTGGTCGGACGCTTAATCGACTGAGCCACCCAGGCGCCCCATAAAAGGTACATTTTTAACCCATGAATTTGCACTAACTTTCCATTAACATTAGAGGTACTTAGCATAAGAAAGCAAAGGGGGAAGTGATCATGTTGAGGGCTTATGAATCAATGGTAGATGTGTTTTCTTATGCTGTTTCTTTTGTTTCTTTTTTGTTTTTATTCCTTCTGTTCTTTCATGCCAACAAAACTATGCTTGAAAAGGCTGTTGTATGGAGTATATTAGCCTTCATTTACATGTATCACTAACTAATGCATACTAAACTCAATGACCTGCCCTTGCCTTTTTTTTTTTTCCAGGTCCACTTGCACACTAGTTAAGGGAAAGTTTTTGATGGAAATATCATTTTTTTCTTACATAATAATACATAATATATACGTATGTATGCATAATATATCAATATTCACATATTGATACTTGATTTGAACATTAAAATCCATCAGGAAATAGTATTGACTTAATTTTACAGTTAGTGGCATATATTTTATAAAAAGATTCTGGAATGCCTGTCTGCATCTAACTCTGAGGTAAATCTGAGAAAGTTGTTCTTCTGATTTTTCCTAAGTATCTAAAAGCACAAGATATATATTACATATATGTTTCATTGTGTATTGGGAAACATGTGTATATATATTTTAAGAATATCTTACCAGTTATTAATATCCTTTGCCAAAGAATGTTTTATTTGATCATAGATTTCCTGGAAGATCAAACTCACAAAAATTATCATGAAGACCTTTCTAGTTCCAAATTCTTAGTGTAGTTAGGATACTATATACTGTACACAGATAAGCTAAGGAAATTCAGGCTGGGTCTGCATTGTTATTTTGAAAGTCCAAAGAGTCACTTTGATAATATGCAGAGGGATCAGGGCCTAGAGACAGGGTATCTATCTGAATGGCCATGAACTCTGATAGACTGTTTTAGTTGATTAATTTAGCATGAATCAATGTTGTAGTAGCTGAAAATATTTAAAATCTCTATGATCATCATAACCCCTCTCTGTAGGATAGTGACAAATCTTTTGGCATGTCTTCCAAAAATATATTCTTCCTTTTCTGAGCAACAGCCTCACCCTCATGACTGCTACCAGTGGTGCTACCACATGATTCCACACCTTGACTACTTTGAATGAAGTAGGAGAAATGAAATTTGTAGGTAAATAATTCAGATCTTTTTCTTGAGAACTTAAAGTTGAGATACAAAAAAAAAAAAATCTGTCTACTGTCTGACAATGGTTAGATCTAACACTTGAAAATATAATGGAGTTGTGGCTAAGTACATTGAAAAGTTGAGAAAGCTGGTTTGCAAAAAGAACAAAAACAATACACAAAGAATGAGATGTGAGTGGCCATGTGACAAGTGAAGGAGCGTATGGAAATGGCAATACTGATTTTGAGTAGCTTTCAGATAAAAGTAATCCTTCCAACAACTTATGTATAGACCCTTTCCTGGGATTCTGAGAGATATTTCACCTTGCTACATATAAATGAACTTAAAGGAAAAACATAACAAACCCTGGATTAATACTTATTACTTGCAACCAAAACAAAACAAAACAAAACAAAACAAAACAAAACAAAACAAAACAAAAACACATTAACCTATTTGAGGAAAAAAGCAATCACTTTGGTTTCCAATAGAAAAAAAAAAACCCTCCACAAGAAACAAAGTCCATATTACCAGCACTTAACTTTCAGGTAGGAAAACCCTACATGTGATTTGGATACTTCCTGAATGGAATCAAAAAAGACAAAGAGACCACAATCGATGCATTGCTATACAGATGTGATTCCAAGGGCCACCACATTCAGGGAGAAATGGAGGAGTTATTGGTGGAATGAATCCTAGCCCTACCATTACCAGCCTTGGGTAAAATATGCGAAGGCTCGATTAACTCAAATATTCATTGTTAGGGACAATAAATGAGAGAATGAGCATGACCACACTTTGCAGAGTATATGGAAAATAGTAAAAGCTTAAGATTTAACTAGTTTCATTATTACTACTTACTAAAATTTCTTTTCTCCTAGAATGTTTGGGACACTGACACTTTGCCTTTGAGACTGCCTTTATTTAGGCTTCCCAATAAGGATCTATTTTTGCTTCAAAAAGGCTAATAAAGTCTAAAACATATCCAGGTAATCTTGACCTAAGAGCAGTGTGCCTGCCTCGTGTAGCTTTGCAAATCTGTGTTATGACAGACTATGTGTTGCATTTGAACTCTAAGCTTCAAAGGAAAATCTGTTTCTCTCATCCCCATGCTCTTTGGGTAACTTCAAACTCTCTCTCAAGCTCTCATCGCTAAGACTTGCTAACAGAGAATTAAAAAAGAGGAAGAGGCACAGGTGTACAGAGGTGATCACAAGTTCACAATTCAGGGTTCATTTTTAGAATATTTTCTTTTTAACTTTGAAACTTGAAAGCCATTGGATTATAACCCTTTAATGGCAAGGATTATTTCTTTATGTCTTCATTCCTCACAGCATCTAGTGCAACATCTTACACAGTTTAGACACCTAATTAGTGCTTCCCATATGAATATAAAAGGGCTACAGTCAAAATTGCATTTAAGATTTTGTAATAAGCCACAGTTTCGAGATAGAGAAGCACTGAGTAGTAAATAGCATTGTTGAATCTTTATTCTGCACACTGGAAACAAATATAACAGTATGTTAATCATACTGTTAAAAATGATTAGAATAGTTGCCAGTGAAGTTATGTCATTCTGAATTCTTGTCAGTGAGATTAAAACAAAAAAAATTTTTTTAAGTGGGAAACTCAGCATCTGGTAAAAAGAAAAAGTTTTCCTCTAAACCCTTGACCTATTCATCTGCCTTTAAACTAAAGCCACACTGTGTCTGTCTTCTCACCCGGCAGCCTATGGGCAATTCAGAGTTATTTTCACTGTAAGAGATTTGTCACACTGATGCTATGAAGAGATAGGAAAGGGAATTATTGCCTTATTGCTGCTGCCCCACAAACATTTTGATTTTTGCTTTAGCGGCTTCAGTATGGCTGAAGTATCTCCCAAAAGGCACTGAAGTGACCTTCCCCAGCAAGTCAAGATTCGGTGCTTTACAGCATGCTGTTTTGTTCTCTGCTCCAGAGGAAGTCACGGTCGGGCCAGGTTGTTGGAATTTGCTGGTCCTGCAGGGACTTGTATTGCTATAAAAATGGAGCAGATTTATTCTCAAATGTGAACATTCCTAGTAATTTAAACTTCTGTTCACTAATCTGATACTTGAGAAAAGAATCACTTCTTGATAGTTGGGTCCAAGTTTTCACCTGCAAAATAATATTTAAAAGTTAATAAGAAAATATGAGGTATGCGTAAAGCAATGCATGATTCAATTCATTTCAAACACCTTCCCTGGGATTTTTCTTGTGGTGTGTGCTTCGGTCTAATTGTACCCTTATTATTTTGTTTAATCATTTTGAGGTTAAGAACAACAAAAGGACATAGAATTTCCTCCTGCAGAGCCTGCCCACTGTCAAAAAGTGCCTGCCCCAACAGAAGTACACGTATGTGTCTAGCTAATCATGGAACTGTATTGCTTTGACATTTCCTATTCAGGGGCACGATTTGAATAGAATTAAACAGTAAATCTTGTCCATTATTGAGTTTGAGGCATACTCTGGATAAAATAATCATTTCCAGTATCAGAACTGAAGCCATTTTCATAAACCTTTCCCAGTGAAGTTCAAGTCGTTCCTTTCTAGCTTCCACCATCTATTAGGCTGATGGTGGCTGTCTGTTGAGTAGTCATTGTTGAGGGTGTGAAAATACTAAATGTTTCTGCTCTATGTTATCTAAATATAATTATGAGAAAAAGCGTTAAAGAACTAGACTACAGTAGAAAAATACAACTAGTATTAGAGATTTCATTTTATAATTGTCAGTTATGAATTGTAAACCACGAAAAGAATGTCCCTCTACCCCTTTGTGTTTGTTACCAGTAAAAATTTTATTTTGTAAAACAACAAAAATCATTTTAAGCCAAAGTGGTGTATCTTTATTTGTTTGTTTTATTTATTTATTTATTTATTTATTTATTTTTAAGATGTATTTATTTTTGAGACAGAGAGAGACAGAGCATGAACGGGGGAGGGGCAGAGAGAGAGGGAGACACAGAATCTGAAGCAGCCTCCAGGCTCTGAGCCATCAGCCCAGAGCCTGACGCGGGGCTCGAACTCACGGACCGCGAGATCGTGACCTGAGCTGAAGTCGGACGCTCAACCGACTGAGCCACCCAGGCGCCCCTGTTTGTTTTATTTTTAATTGAAGTATAGTTGACATACCATAGTATATTAGCTTCATGTATTAAAGATGTGTGTTAATGTGCATGTGTATTTGTACATTGAAATATAGACATAAATAATATGTCAATATATACGTAAGGTGCACACACAAATACATATGTCTGTGTCTATGTTTTTGTTTTTTGGGGAAACCATTGTCACTGTTATTTAATGTTACTTCTTATCAATTACTTGCTTACCTAAATACCTTGGATCCAATAGGCACTATAATACATATAAAATACATTCAATTAAAAAATCTGTCTAAATAAATATATTAACTCCCAAATTATTGTCTTCATACAGATTTTACTCTTTAGGAAATTCTGATATGATATGGTGCAATACTCCCTCATTCTGCTCAAATTTTATCTTAGTTTATTTGTAGCAATTTGGAAAATGCTGCCTGTGACTCAGTTGGGGACAACTATTTTTATTATTTGTAGGCTATTAATAGGGAAACAGTTGACACTTCTTTATTGACACTCCCCAATGCATCAAAAGTAAAGTTCAAATCATCAGCATGATGTTTCCAACTAAGGAAGCATGATTCATGTCACAAAATCTGACAAAAATTCTCTCCACAATACTGAAAACTGCTTTTGTTAGCAGATCAGTGAAATTTAAAAAAGTTTTTTTTACTGTTTATTTATTTTTGGGAGAAAAATAGGTGGAGCACAAGCAGGGGAGGGGCAGAGAGAGGGAGACACAGAATCTGAAGCAGGCGCCAGGCTCTGAGCTGTCAGCCCAGAGCCCAAAGTGGGCCCAAACCCACTGTGAGATCTGACCTGAGCCAAAGTTGGACGCCTAACCCATTGAGCCACCCAGGCGCCCCAGTGAAATTTTTAATTTACAAAATATGTCATTTTGTATCAACAAAGATGTGTGCTAAAAGCTTAAGTGACGTATTTGATAAAAAGAAAATGTGCTAGATGTTAACCCCAACTCTATTTTTACTCCAAATATTTCTATGGGCTACAAGCTCTTTTGCCCTTGAGTGCATAAGAAATGTTATTATCAATGTTGTAATCTGACTGTGGTTGAAATAAGGGGGAAAATAATATATATATATATATATATATATATATATATATATATATATATAGCATTGTTTTAAAAAATGTCAAGACAAAATGTTTCAAAGAAAATACCACACAGTGTTTATTTAGCTTATCTCTGGCCACAATGTTTTTATACAGTAAAACAAAGAAATATAGCAAATGAAATGATGAAAGTTTTATTTTGGAAGTGTCACACACATAAATTAACACATGCACATATATGTATACATATGCATGGTTTATATTTCTTACCTCTTTTCCCTCAAAAGGTAAAATCATGACCTTCATGAAATGTAAAATAACATGTTCAAACATTTTATTCAGCTCTTTAATTAGGAAAGCAATAAGACACTAAGCTTATTCAAAGGATCATTTAAAGAACCAACTATATAGTTTCATAATACATATGCTATAACATATATATGCTATATAGTCAGTAAGGAATGCTGGTATTAATATTTTAATGCATAAAAGCTGGTTGATACCATATAGGACAATAAAATGTAATATTTGGGGTCATCTTTTGTAAAGCGCAAAATCAATTGTATCTCTATTGGGCAAAGTATATTTGTATTGCAATAGTCAATAATCATGTGCATTACTCTCCACTTTCTACAACTTAACTTACTAAATTCTAAAATTGCCTAGTCAATGGAAACACAAAGATGACCATCCTTGTAGTTTCAGATTATCCTTGGAGGGTTCTGTGTACAAAGACCACCACTTCACTGAAAATACACTTTTTTGACTATTTCCAAGCCCTAGAAATCTCTTATTATAATTTTGAGTGCAAGAGTGACTGACATTAACATCCACATTGTGGACTTTTCAAGCACCTGAAGAAAAAATTCACTGTGAGTTCAAGCAACGTTCCTCCCTCACGGTATGTCCAATATCTGTCAGATCAGTAGCATATTAAATCACAAGGCACCAGTGTAGTGAAAATTGTGCTATGTAACTCAGGGAACTTCATCTTGAAGCTGAGCTTTTGTAATTTTATACTGTGAAAAACCTTCAGGAAATTGTCTCTTTCTTTCATGGAAGAATAATAATATTAAGACCGTCATTGGTAGCTGAGAGAGGAAAAGATACTTTATATCTTTATGAAAGATGTTATTTTATGGTAAATACAATGCATGTTTCTAATACATTTGTTGTAATTATATGCATTTCCTGAAATCATAAAGAGAACTGGCAGGACAAAAGGGAACTATGCAATGACTTCATCAGAAATTTTCAGATTATGAATGTATTCAAGAAAGATGGACATGGATGTATTTAATATTTTCTTTCTTTTTTTAAAGTGTACAACATAATTATTTATTGTATGTGTATATTGTGAAATGATTACCACAATAAGTTTAGTTAATATCCATCACCTCATATAGTTACCATGAGAAAAAGCTTTCTGATGAAAACTTTTAAGATCTACTCTTTTAACAACTTTCAAATATAAAATACAGTATTTTTAATAATAGCTGCCATGCTGCACATTACCCAGCACTTATTTATCTCATAACTGGAAATCTGTACCTTTTCACCACTTTCACCCATGTTCCCCACCCCACCCCCTGCTTATAGCAACCACCAATGTGTTCTCTGCTTCAGAGTTCATTTATTTAAGACCCAATAAGTCAGAGCATAACAGTATTTCTTCCTCTGTCTTACTTAATCCACTTAGCATAATTCCCTGAAGTTCTATCTGTGTTGTTGCAAATGGCAGAATTTCTTTCATTTTTATGCCCAAATAATTTTTCAATGTACATATATATGTATATATATCACATTTTCTTTATCCGTTCATCTGTCAATAGACATGTAGGTTGTTTCCATGTCTTGGCTATTGTAAATAGTATATACTTTCTAATACATAGTTTTAACACAAGAAATATATTTACTGAGATGATTAAATTTTGTTACAATGAAGGAAATAGGAAATACAAACTTTACAACTAACTATTGTCATCTTCTGACTCATTTCATCTTTCCAAAGCTCATTGAGCAAACTAGAAAAGAAAGAAACCAAAACCACAAAACAAAACAAAACAAAAAAGAAGGAGGAGGAGGAGGAGGAGGAGGAGGGGGAGGAAAGGAGAAAGAAACCAGGCAGAATTCTCTCTTTATATTTGTGTGTGTGTGTGTATGTGTGTACTTGTGCACACACATATAGGCACACATACACAGATGCATACTATACACACATTTAGTCAGCAAATGTGTATATTTACAAATATACAAATGAAGAACTAATCTAGGTGAGTAATGGTAAGAAAACAAAATTTTATTTTCACAGAATTTAATTTTGGTAAGTCAAGAAGCAAACTAACAACTCAATTTTTAAATCTAGATATTTACAACTTTGAGGAAAAATAAAAAGAGAGTTGCTAAATGGTGGATAGCTGTCATTTTACATAAGGGGAGAAGTGAAAACCTCTCTGATGAGGTGGCAGTTAAGCAAAACTTTAAAGTGAGCCAACAAGTGCTAAAGGAATACTTTAGGAGGAATACTTCCTAAAATACGCAGGGACAAGATTGTAATTAGATTCTTTAAAGAACAAAGGAAAGCCAATGAGACTACCAGAAAGCATAGGCTAGGGAAATCTATAGGAGATAAATTCGGAAAAGAAATTTGGGGCCAGATTAGGTAGATTTTTGTAGGCCATGATAAAGATTATAGGATTTATTCTAAATGCTGTGGGATGATTAAAAGATTTCCATCTGGAAAGTAAGATCATGTGACTTGCTGTTTTGAAAAAAATCACTCTAGTTGTCATGAAGAGAGTGAATTGGAAGGAAGGAAGTAATAATGGCAAAAAGAAGACAGTGGGAGATTAATGCTACATTCATGACAGTTGCTTGAGTTAAGGAATAATTGTACCCACTGTGAAAATTGGTGAGAATCTGATGTTTGAACGGCATGGAAATGCCAACAGGTACGTAGATAAATCAGATATTGTGTGCTGAAGAAAACTAACAAAAATAAATGTTTGTGGGGCAAGAGTGAGGCATTTGTGGCCATGTCAGATTTGAGGTGCCTACTAAGCATCTAAATGGAGATGGTAATTATGCAGTTAAATATAGTGTAACCAGGAGTTAACCATGAAGCTGATAGTCATCTAGGGAGTAAGTAGAGATAGAGAAGAGGTATGAGAAAAGGAATAAACCCTTAGCATACAACTACAAGTTGGGAAAATGTAAAGGACCTAACTATGGGGCTTGAACAAGTGTGGCCATGAGGATAGAGACAAACAAGATAGTCAAGGAGTAGCAGTGAACAACTGAGTCACAAAGACAGGATTACCTGATTTTGGATTTGGAAATGTGGACAACTTGACATGAGAGGTTTTTCGGAATGGTTGGAAACCAATGCCTGACAATAATAGGTTTAAGTAGGAATGTAAAAAGAGAAGTGAGTTCAATCTCTGCTACTTAGAAACAAATGCTTCTTAAAACTTAATGGCGCTGGAGAATACATTAACAGTAGAGAGAGTGAATAAAAGCATAAATATTTTAAAAGTTTTAGTGTGGTTTTAGATTTTTTTGTAAACTAGCCTTGGTTAGAGTGCAAGAAGCCATTTTTGTTCAATTATAAATCTTCAAAATATTTATTTTTAAGCTTATATTTTCAGTTATAGCTATCAAAGATACTTCATTATGGCTTAGTTAGAGCCCAATTTAAATATCTCCACCTTTTTCTTCTGAGGTTCAAGGAAAATCTATTCTAAAACCATGTCAGTTTAGTTCATAAACTGAAACAAAAATTATTTTAAGATATCCAGCAAATTGATTGAGTCTCTTATGTCTATTTAACATATTATTTCTGATGTCTCTAAGTCATTGTCCTCTGTAGGGAAACTCCAATTGTTATTCTTTTTTCCTTGGGTTTATTTTACTTTCAGGAAAAGGGTCCACTTGTTTCTCTAATTTCAAAGGCATTTTCCTATGTTTTTTTAACCAAAATCTAGGGTATTAAAATTAAATGGATGGGAAAATTTGTTCCTATTTATTAGTTCTGTCTAGATTGTACATATGCCTAATAGTCTGCAAAATGTAACTTTACCCAGGATTAACAATACATATTGAAGGGGTGCCTAGGTGGCTCAGTCGGTTAAGCATCCAACTTCGTCTCAGGTCATGATCTCATGGTTCATGGGTTTGAGCCCTGCATCAGACTCTGTGCTGACAGCTCAGAGTCTGGAGCCTGCTTCAGATTCTATGCCTCCCTCTGTCTCTGTCCCTTCCCCTCTCACACTCTCTCTGTCATTCAAAAATAAATAAACATTGAAAAAAAATTTTTTAAAAATTGTTATGTAGAATAGTGAGTGTCCTTTTGGTTTTCAGCTCACTAATTCAAAATTGTAAGTTGGTATGACCTTGACAAAATCTTAGTCACATTGCAGTGTTTTTTTCTAAAACAAAAAATGACTTGAAGTCAATACTTCTAGGAAAACCCAAACTGCTAACAGTTGAAAATCTTGCTCATTGTGTGTGGAAATAACAGAAAGAAATTACAATGAGGAATAAAAACTATTTGACAGGTTATGATTGAACTTTCTGAAGGTCAGCCTCTGCAGGAATTTCTTGCTTCTATTCATCAAAATTTATTTCATAACTATTATTTCTGGAAATCAAAGCAACATTTCCACATAAATTTGTTATTTTTTTAAATAAGATTCTACTGCAAAGAAAAATTGATGTTTGACACGTAAGGGCATTTTCTCTCAACTTTCTATCACATTCTAATTGTTTATTGGGAAAGGTGTTCCTAAAGTGCAAATCTTTGTTCAGTAATTTTAGTGAATCCAGGCCACATGTTGTGCCAATAGTAAAAGAGTCTGAGAAAGACAGGTTAATATACAGCTCTTTGTTGATGAAAAGGCTGTGTGGATTGAATGAGAGAGGATGAGAAATGATGGAAGAGCAAAGATGTCCTGACTTCGTTTTCTCCACCTTCTGTTTCTCGTATTGTCTTTCTCTGAATACAAACAGATATGCAAACCTGAAATTCTATTCTCCTGTATCTGCCTACAAAAGGGCACTTTAATTCTATCTAGTTATATTTCTGATTAGATTTTTGTTCACTATTACCTGTGTCATAATTAATATTGGTGGTTTCATTGTTTATTTGTAAAGGAAAAAAATATTTAGCAGGAAAGATAGAAACAAACTTATTGAACATAGTTTTATTTTTTCCTTTTCCCTGAATATACTTTTTAAAATATTATTTTTTAATGTTTATTTTATTTTTGTAAGAGAGAGACAGAGAGACAGAGCATGAGCAAGAGAGGGGCAGAGAGACAGGGAGACACAGAATCTGTAGCAGGCTCCAGGCTCTGAACTGTCAGCACAGAGCCTGACTGGGGCTCAAACTCACCAACCGTGAGATCATGACCTGAGCTGAAGTCAGATGCTTAATTGACTGAGCCACCCAGGCGCCCCCTGAATAAATATAATTTTTTAGACTTTATTTGTAGAGAAGTTTTAGGTTTACAACAAAATTTAGAGAAAGGTAGAGTTTTCCCATATACTCTGCCCCCTTAGATACATAGCTTTACCTGTTGTCAACATCACTCATCAGAATGGTGTGTGTGTGTATGTATAAAGTTTATTTATTTTGAGAGAGAGAGAGAGAGCACATGTGTGAGCGGGGGAAGGGCAGAGAGAGAGGGAGAGAGAGAGAATCCCAAGCAGCCTCTACTCTGCCAGTGCACAGACTAACACAGGATTCTATCCCAGGAACCATGAGATCGTGATCTGAGCCAAAATCAAGAGTCGTGTGCTCAACCAACTGAGCAACCCAGGCACCCCAGAACAGTACATTTTTTACCAGCGATGAACCTACATGGATACATTATCATCACCTAAGTCCATAATATATTTTAGGGTTTACTCTTGGTGTTATATATTCCATGGGTTTAGGAAAAAAGGTATAATGGCATATCCATCATTACAATATCATATAGAGTATGTCCACTGTCCTAAAAATCCTGTGCCCTGCCTGTTCATCTCTCCCAACTTCATTTTTAGAAACCACTGATATTTTTACTGTCTCCATGTCTCCATTTTGTCTTTTCGTGTAGTTGTAATCATATATTATGTAGACTTTTTAGATTGACTTCTACTTAGTAATATGCACTTAAGTTTCCTTCATGTCTTTTCATGGCTTGATAGCTAATTTCTTTCTTGGTTACTTTCAAATGTTTACAATTGTGGTAAAGTGGCTATAAATGTCTGTATGCAGTTTTGATGAGGATGTTTTCAACTCCTTTGAGTAAATACCAAAGAGTGTGATTGCTGGATTATACGTAAGATTTAAGTTTTGTAAGAAAGCACCAAACTTTTTTCCAGAGTGGCCATACCGTTTTGCATTCTCACCAGCAATGTGTGAGAGTTTCTGTTGCTCACCAGCATTTGGTGTTGTCAGTGCTCTGGCTCTTGGACATTCTCACAGATATGAGTGCTATCTCATTGTTGTTTTAATTCACATTTCCCTGATAACATATAATATGAAGTATCCTTTCATATGTTCATTTATCACTGCATATCTTCTTTGTCGAGTTGTCTGTTAAAAGTCTTTGGCCCATTTTTTTAATTGGGATGCTTATTTTCTTATTGTTAAGTTTTAAGAATATTTTGTATATTTGGAAAACAATCCTTTATCAGATGTCTTGTTTGTGAATATTTTTTCCCAATCTTTGGCTTGTTTCCTAATTCTCTTACCATTGTCTTTTGCAGAGCAGAGGTATTTTAATTTTAATAAAACCCAGCTTGTCATTTATTTCTTTCATGGATAATGTCTTTGGTGTTGTATCTAAAAAGGTATCACCATACCCAATGTCACCTGGGCTTTCTATGTTGCCTTCTAGGAGTTTTATATTTAGATCTATCATCCATTTTGAGTTAATTTTTGTGAAAGTGTAAGGTCTGTGCCTAGATTCATTATTTTGCATGTGTATGTTCAGGTATTCCAACAACATTTGTTGAAGAGACTGTCTTTCTCCATTGTGTTGCCTTTGCTCCTTTGTCAAAGATCATTTGTCTATGTTTATGGAGGTCTATTTCTAGGTTCTCTCTTATGTTCCATTCATCTATGTGTTTATTCTTTCATCAATACCATCCTGTTTTATTACCATAGCCAAATAAAAAATAATTTTTCATACCTATTTGAAAGTTCAGATATATTCTTTAAAAATGCTTCAATAGTCAATTGAAGATAAATTTCATTATTTATGTATTTATTTTCAACTTAATATGTAAGGGATATTATCCACGATTATATCTTAAATGTATCCACTGTAATACTATACATTCTAAAGACTTAAGAACATAACATTAAGCAGAAAATAAACATATATGTCTGATGATAATGAGTGTTTGTTCCAGAATATATAAAAAATTTGACAAAGGGTAACAAGGTTTAACATTGGAAATAAGGCACTCAGTTACTTGGTACTTGTGTTCATACTCAGTTGTTATGGTTTGAATGTTTAGATCATTTGAAAGCATTTCTTAATTCGTATCCTAAATTTTCAAACACTGAATTTATGTGCTTATAAGATTCATTTCTTTTGGTATAGAAGTATATCATAGAGGGGTGCCTGGGTGGCTAAGTCAGTTAAGCATCTGACTTTGGCTCAGGTCATGATTTCACAGCTCGTGGGTTCAAGCCCTGCGTGGGCTCTGTGCTGACAGCTCAGAGCCTGGAGCCTGCTTCGGATTCAGTGTCTTTCTTTCTCTCTCCCCATCCCCCACTCACGCTCTGTCACTCTATCAAAAATAAACATTAAACAAAAATTTTTTTTTTTTTTGAAATTTTTTTTTCAACGTTTATTTATTTTTGGGACAGAGAGAGACAGAGCATGAACGGGGGAGGGGCAGAGAGAGAGGGAGACACAGAATCGGAAACAGGCGCCAGGCTCTGAACCATCAGTTCAGAGCCTGACGCGGGGCTCGAACTCACGGACCGCGAGATCGTGACCTGGCTGAAGTCGGACGCTTAACCGACTGCGCCACCCAGGCGCCCCTAAACAAAAATTTTTTAATAAAAAGGAGTTATTAATTTACTTCAGAAAAAAATTAGTTCAAAATATTTTAGACTCTAGATTCATTTTTTTATTCATTTAGAGAGAAAAATATTCAGTATCTACAATGCATACCATAAAAGGTGTTTTAGAGAAGACAAATAAATGAAATACAGATTTAGAGTAGATATTTGCAAAGCCTTTCATTGTATTATGGGTTAGTTAACTAATTTTAGAGTTTACTTTATAAAGCTAATTTATAAAAGATGATATTTGTCATTTTAAAGTCTTAAAACTGGAGTGCCTCAGTGGCTCTGTTGAGCATCCGACTCAATTTTGGCTCAGGTCATGATCTTGAGTAGTAGGATAGGGGCCCCGTGTCGGGTTCTGCACTAAACATGGAGCCTGCTTAAGATTCTCTTTCTCTCTCACTTTGCCTCTATCCCATGCTCACACACTCTCTCTCTTTAAAAAACAAAAAATGTAATAATAAACTAAAATCTAATATCATTGGATGGTTTCATTCAGTTTGAACAATTAGCTAAAAAATAGAATAAGGAGTAAAGATTGAAGAGAATTTCTTTTAATCAAAATTTTAGAATATCTTAAATATATTTCAAATATACAAATTTTACTTATACAAATAAAACCATCATCTAAGATTTATCGTTTCCAGTCACTTATTAGACTAAACTATTTCAGTCTTTACTTATTAAGTGAGAATAATATATTAAGCTACTCATTATCTTTGTATTTGTCTATTTAGTAGAAATCTTAATGTTCAAAAACTACCCTGTATAGAATTTTGCTGAAGCTAATATAAATATTCCAAAGCTTGAAGTTTGGACAGATTGTTTTTATACACATCAATTCATAGTTGAGATCACAGCAAAACCTCTGATTATAGGACTTAGTTATACCCTCCCTCATTAAAATGAGGCCATTTCATCAAATGATAATGTGAGTAGCAAAAAAATGTTTTTAATTATGCATCATTTGCTGTAAACACTATCACCTGGGATGTAATTTTTCTTTCATTTTATCCATCACTTTGTGTATGAATAAATGGGATGAAGGCTTTACATTAACAAGATCTCCATTATTTACAATGTACTTCAAGAAAATTATGAAATGTATACATATGAATAAAAATATACATAAAATTAGAATAATAATATCAGAATTCATATCTCCTAGTGTATTTGCTTTAACTACAGAATCATTAGTCTTTGAGCAGGAATTCTAGAGATCATATAAAAGATACCATTCATTCTCTTACTTTCATGACTTGCATAATAAGATGAACCCTAAACTATATTAAAGGCTGAAAAAATTTTATTTGCTCCATCTGCACGTTACTTATTATGATTATTAATCCTGTTAAGAACACTTATTCTAAAAGAAATCATCTTTTCTAAAGATACTAAAACATTTGGAATTTTTAAAGTAGTAACTCAAATATGTTCAAATGTTTATCATAGAAGGAATTAACTTTGGGGTTTTTTGTTTGTTTCATTCATGTAGTCATTCATTTATTCGAGCACTTTTAATTGACTATGAAGGAACTATTAAAGACTTATGTCCTCCAGTTTTAAGATTTGATTGGAAATAATTATAAAAATGAAAAATTACATTCTAAGGCTTATAAGGACAGGTTTTAACCTGAGCAATCTATCATGAGCCTTAGAAGTTGAAAAGCAAACAAATTACTAAGACTTACATTAAAGAAGTTCTCATTGAAATGGTATCACATGGCCTGGACTCAGAATTTTGGCTAAGATTAACTGTTTATCTTTCTCTGACCTATTAATTGGTCAAAATATGTCTGCAAACCTTTGAAATCAACTCTTTCATTTTTTTTAATTTATTACTTTTTTAGTATAATTTATTGTCAAATTGGCTAACATTTAGTGTGTACTGTGTGCTCTTGGTTTTGGGGGTAGATTCCCGTGGTTCATCGCTTACATACAACACCCAGTGTTCATCCCAACAAGTGCCCTCCTCAATGCCCATCACCCATTTTCCCCTCTCCCCCACCCCCCACTCCCGCCAACCCTCAGTTTGTTCTCTGTATTTAAAGGCTCTTATGGTTTGCCTCCCTCCCTCTCTGTTTGTAACTATGTTTTCCCCTTCCCTCACCCCATGGTCTCCTGTTAAGTTTCTCAAGATCCACATATGAGTGAAAACATTATTTTTGCAATTTTTAAATGTAGCTTTAAATTATTTCTTATTCTTCATTAATTTATGTGAGCATTAAATATCTCAAAAGTTTCTTCCAGTTGTAAGGTAAATAAGTCCTGGGGATATAATGTCCAGCATGGTGACTATTAAAAAACAAAACAAACAAACAAACAAAAACACACCAGTTTCTTCCAGTCTTAATAATATAGCATTCTGAATTCAGATAATTATTTGTTCTTCTCTGCCTTATCAGAGCACTTCTGACCTTTTAAAATAAAAGGATGCCATGTAAATATATATTAGATTTAGCTAATATCCTATTCATACAGAGTCTCTTCCCCCCTGATTCCCCCATTTCCTTTTGTAGCTTCTTAATGTAGATAAAATATTATTTCTTTTGAATTTTAAAAAGAACATGAAACTAAACAGAAACATGATTAAAATTGGAGTTAAGTGATCTTTCTAGATACTCTGTTTTGACACATAGCAATAATGATGAGCTGAAAATACTATTAAATCATTTGCAGAAGTCTGTGAAGTTTGAATATCCCAGTGAGCTGTTCATACTGACTCATTAACAAAAGCAGAGAGATCACTCGTCCTTTGCCAAAAGAATCATGCAGCTAAGTGCTCATTAAAACAGAAACAGAAATAAACAGCACGATATATTCATTCAAAGGGAATTGTACTGTTTTCTCACTCAATACTAGTCTAAAACACAGTTTTAATTCTGTGCCTCATCTTTCCCGAAAGGCTCCCAGGTCATTTAATTAAAACGATTCTGAACTAGGAGAAGGAAATGTGCTTGAAGTTCTCGACTCTAGCAAAGAAACACCATGGGACTTAACTTACACTTTAATTTTTTTCTATGTCCAATTTAAAGTGTTCAGTGATCTCATGAAAAAACAAGTAAATCTAAAATGCTGTCTTCAGTTCACTACTGAATAAGCATCTTCTTCCCAAAATGTATTTGTTTTTTGTGCCCTTTAGTGTATGTGGACATTAAACCCTCCCCTTTTTTTGAATCTTTCAATCTCTACTCTTTAGGCAGTAGAAGTAGATTGTAAATATGCATTATGGTAAAATGAAGATGGACATATAAACATATATGATTAAATACTGCAAAACTATATCATTGTGCAATACTATTTGCAATATCTTATTAATTTCCATAATTTTCTGCTGATTTTGAGTATTAAGTAAATATGAGATAATAAAATAATTGGATTATCAAATCAGATTGTCACAAAACAGAGGTCTTGCCTAGTATACAACATTGCTAATAATTTCAGGACACAAGTATTCGTGAATAATTAGTAAAGCAGACAGAGGTCTGAGGACTCAAATGCAGGTTGTCTGTTTCCCTATTGGGATGTCCTAAAGTTACATACAAGGTCCTAAGTAATATATGTGATTCTTATCATTTACATATAAAGGGCCATTCATGTTATGCTCTGATAGAGGCAGAGCTTACCTGACATTTTCTAGAGAGTCATTACCCATACATAGATCAATAGATCTCTTCATTGTTTGTTGTTATGAATTAGATAATCAGGTGTATCCTGCTGAAAGCATTCCGTAAATAACAACTCTATTGCTAGTAAATACTAGGCACTTGTTTACTAGAACTATGCCATTAGCATGTTTGTAAGGAGATTTGACTGGGTCCCCTGTGCTCTTTTATTCTTCAACCTGCCACTTAGCCATTTTTTATCACATAGACAAAACATCACTGATCAATTTTTCTCTACAAAAAAAATGTATAGATGGTTCCAGACTTAATGATGATTCATTCAACTTACGAGTTTTTGACTTTAAAGGGTACTAAAGTGATATATGTTCAATAGACACCATACTTCGAATTTTGAATTTTGATCTTTTCCTGGGCTAGCAATATTCAGTAAGCTACTGTCTTGTGATGCTGATTAGAGACAGCAAGCCAGGACTCCCAGTCAGCCACGTGATCACAAGGGTAAACAACAATACACTTACAACTTGTCTGTACCTATAGAGCCATTCTGATTTCCACTTTCAGTATGGTATTCAGTAAATTACGTGAGCTATTCAACAGCGTATTATAAAATAGGCTTTGTGTCAGATGATTTTACCCAACTGTTAGGGCTTTGAGCATGTTTAAGGTAGGCTAGGCTAAGCTATAGTGTTTAATAGGTTACGTGTCTTAAAAGCATTTTTGACTTAGGATATTTTTAGCTAATGATGGATTTATGAAGACATAATCTTATTGTAAGTCAAGGAAGATCTGTATTTTTGCTTTCTTTCTTACTAGATTAGCTAGTCAATACAGTATAATATGGAATAAAAGTAATCCTCACTCATAAAGCACAGGAGAAACATCTAAATTCACCATTACAAGAGATATATGCTATGGATTTGCATTTGATACCTTTTATCAAACTTAGGAAGTTTTCCCTGATTAATTTTTCTAGGAGTTTTATGAGGAATGGCTAATAAATTTTATCTGAACTTCATATTTGCCAAAGTGATTATTTTTTATCTTAACTTCTAAATATGTTGAGTTTTTTAAATTGATTTCTTGATGTAAATTGTAACAAATTTCTAGAATAACTAAAATTTTTCAGGTTGTATTATTTTTTAATATATACTAGTAAACATTTTTTAGAATGTTTGCAGTTATGTCTATGCATATTATTAGCCTATAATTTTGCTTCCTCAAACTGATCTAGACAGGTTTTAGGCTGGGGATAGGGAATATTTCCTCATATTCGTTACTCTGAAATAATTGTGCAAGATTGGAATTATTTGTTCCTTCATATTTGGACCTTAAATATACTGTTTGTTCATTAACTTCTTTGTTTTATTTGTTTGTGGTTTTTAATTTTTATGAGTGGCAGGAAGGAAATTTTAATTACCTACTCAATACATTTAATAATAATAGATCTGTTCAAGCATCTATTTGCCCTCAAGTAAGTTTGAGTAAGTAGCAATCGTCTAAAATTTGTCCATTTCACACAAAGTTTACATTTTTTTTAGAATAAGGGTCTTCATAAAGTTTTCTTATGTATTATCATTCTCAGTCTCTTTGACAGGCTTGCCCTGTTTGCCAATTTATTAGTCTTTTCAAAAAAAACAATTTATGGCTTCAGTGACAAACCGTCTACAAAACAATTGTATAATTGTTTTCTGTATTTTTAATTTCTTCTTACACACTTATTGTTTACTTTCTTCTATTTTCTTAAATTTACTCTTCTAATTTTTAATCACTTTCTTAGAAATTTCTTAGTAACATCAAATTTTAGCCTTTGTCAGTTTCTAATATAGACATTTAAGTTCAAAATTACCTTCCCCAAGTGTCCATCAACTGATGAATGGATAAAGAAGATGTGGTTAATATTTATACAATGGAATACTACTTGACAATAAGAAAGAATGAAATCTTGCCATTTGCAGCAACGTGGCTGGAACTGGAGGGTATTATGCTAAGTGAACTAAGTTAGTCAGAGAAAGGCAGATATCATATGTTTTCACTCATATGTGGAATTTGAGAAACTTAACAGAAGACCATGGGGGGAAGGGAAGGGGAAAAAAATGGCTTCAAAGAGGGAGGCAAACCATAAGAGACTCTTAAATACTGAGAACAAACTGAGGGTGAAGGGTAAGGTGGGGGAGAGGGAAATGGGTGATGGGCATTGAGGAGGGCACTTGTTGGGATGAGCACTGGGTGTTGTATGTAAGTGATGAATTGTGGGAATCTACTCTTGAAACCAAAAAAAAAAAAAAAAAAAAAAAATCGTTTCAGACAGGGAGGCAAACAATAAGAGACTCTTAAATATTGAGAACAAACTGAGAGCTTGAGGTGGGGGGAATGGGTGATGGGCAGTGAGGAGGGAATTTTGGGATGGACACTGGGTGTTGTGTATAAGTGATGAATTGTGGTAATCTACTTTGGAAACCATGATCACACTGTATACACTGTATGTTAGCTAACTTGACAATAAATTATATTTAGAAAAAAAATACCTTCCAGGGGCACCTGGGTAGCTCAGTCAGTTAAGCATTTGACTTCGGCTCAGGTTATGATCTTGCAGTTCATGAGTTTGAGCCCAATATCAGTCTCTGTGATGACAGCTCAGAGCCTGGAGCCTGCTTCAGATTCTGTGTCTCCCTCTCTCTTTGCCCCTCCCCCACTCTCTCTCTCTCTCTTGAAAATAAACAGTACTTTTTTGTAATTCCCTTCCAGGTTTTGTTTTATAATGTAGGTTTTTCTACTTGCTGTGCAGCATTTTTATTTCATTTCTAAATATTTTCTAAGAAAACTATTTTAACCCACAAGTCACTTATATGTTTTATAATTTCTGAACATATTTTCTTCTGGTTATCTTTTCCCTCATCTATTATTAATAGACTTTATTTACAGCACAGTTTTAGATTTACACACAGTTGAGCAGATTGTACAAAGTATTCTCCTATACGTGCACTCTTCTGAAAATTTACCCTTTCAGTAACATCTTACCTCAGTGTGGTATATGTGCTACAAATAACAAACCAATGTTGACATATTATCGTTAACTAAAAATCTTGGCACTGTATGTCCTAGTTGATTCATATTTCCTTAGTTTTTACCAAATATTATTTTTCTGTTCTGTGATCCCATCCAAGATCCCACAATACATAAAATTGCTTTGTCTTTTTAGGCATCTCTTGGCTGTGAAATTATCTTAGATTTCCTTGTTTTTGATGACCTTTACAGTTTTGAAGAATACTGATCAGGTATTTTGTACAATGCCCCCTCAATGGAGATTTGTTTTTTTTTTTTTTTTTTCTTTTTCCATTAGACTGGGTTATGTTTTGGGTGTAAGGAAAACACCAAAGGAAATTGACATTTTTGTCACATCATTTCAGGTATCGAACTATCACAATGAATTATTATGAATTGATTTTAACTTCATCACCTGGGTAAAGTAATAAATATCAGGTTTCTCCAGTGTAAATTTACTCTTCTTTTTCCCCTTTCTATGCTGTAATTTTTTGGATGGAATCATTGTGCAGGCCACACTTAATGAATGAGGTGTTACAATCCACTTCCTTGAAAGAAAGTATCTATATACATCATTCTGGAATTTTTCTGTATGGGACACTTGCCCTTTCTTCCACATTCATTAATTCATTCATTCATATTGGTATGTTTATTTGTTTTATACTTTGGATGGTAATATAAGACTACCTATGTTCTTGTTGAAATTATTCCAGCGTTAGCTTTTAGGAACTCTTTCAGTTGGCTCTTGTGTCCCTTTGACACACTTCCATACTCCTATTGTTGTTTTGTGTGTTTCTTTCTTTGTTTTTAGCATTTACTTTCTGATGATCCATGCTCTTCTTTTATATTTTCTTCTCCAGACTTAGAATCATTCATTGTTCCAAGGGGCCCTGATTACTTTAATTAGAGAATGATATTACAGGCTGAGATCTGGACTCTAGTTCTGCTCCTTGCACTTGGGTGCCAATGTTCTTAGCCCTTTTAGCTAGTGTGAGAAGATTGATGTCAACACCTTTCCCCAAACCGCTTTGATGAGATTGGTTTGTACATTTATGACAAAGTTAGATTTTCTTGTTGCAGTCTGCAAGATCCCAACTTCCTAAGTGATTTTTTTAAATTTACAGAAGGCTTATTCTTTCTATTGTGAGGTTATGGGTTTTAAAATATATAACTTCATGTATTTATCACTACAGTATCACACAATAGTTTCACTGCACTAAAAGTCTCCTATGCTTCATCTATTCATTTCTCTCTTCCTCTCCTTGAATGCCTGGTGACCACTAATCTTTTTAACTGACTCTATAGTTTTGTCCTTTATACAATGTCATATAATTGAAATCATAGAATATGTAGTCCTTTCAGATTGACTTCTTTTATTTATCAATATGTGTTTAAATTTTCTCTATATCTTCTAGTGGCATGATGGCTCATTTCTTTTTATTGTGAAATAATATTCTATTGTGCAGATGTAACAAAATTCTTCATCCATTCAGCTATAGAAGGGTGTTTGGTTGCTTCTAGTTTGGGGCAATTATGAGTAATGCTCCTTATAAATATCTGCATGGAAATGTTTGAGTGGACATATATTTCAACTGAATTGGTAAATATTTAGAAGTGTGATTACTGGATTGTATGGTAAGACTATGTTTTAGCTCTTTAAGAAATTGTAAACTGTGTTCCAAAGTGGCTGCACCATTAAGCATTCCCACCAACAATGATTGAGAGTTCCAGCTCCTTTGGGTAAATTCCAAGGAGAATGATTGCTGGATCATATGTTAAGAGTATGTATGCTTTTATAAGACCACTGAACTATCCACCCACCAAACTGAAATCCCACCAACAGTGAGGAAGAGGTTTTGTTTTGTTTTGTTTTAAAGATAAGGTTTTATTTTTTAATTTTTTAAGTTTATTAATTTATTTTTGAGAGAGGGACAGAGAGAGTGAGCAGGGGAGGGGCAGAGAGAAAGGAAGAGAGAATTCCAAGCAGGCTCTGCACTGTCAGCACAGACTCTGATGTGGGGCTCCAACTCACAAACTGTGAGATCATGACGTGAGCAGAAACCTATAGTAGGATGCTTAACTGACTGAGCCAGCCAGGCGCCCTGAGAAAGAGGTTTTGTTACTCCTCTTCCTCATCAATATTTGGTATTGTCATTTTTTGATATCTCACTGTTGTTTTATTTTCTAATATTCTAATGACAAATGTTGAGCATATTTGCATATGTTTATTTGCTTTCTGTATTCTTCCTTGGTGAGATGTGTTTTCAGATCTTTTGCCCATTTCTAAATTCAATTGTTTTCTTAATGTAGACATTCAAGAATCTGTTTTATATTTTAGGTACAAATCATAAGCCATTTAAATGTTTTATTATTTTAATTTAATAAAAAAAAATTATGTTTTTATTTGAAAATACTTAACCCCGTGTTATTCTATGGTTCATAAGCATTAGTGACAAACAGATAATAAAGAAAGAGAGCATTAGCAAGTCACCCAATTTTGGTTTGGAAATGCATTACAATGATATTTGATTATAGGTGAGTTCTATTCTTCCACTTTGCATAATTTGCAAAGAAATATGAAGCTGCAGTAATAGTAGATATAACAGCAATGAATAATGAAGAACTTTTGTGTTTTTACTTTGTTTTCCCATTCAAAAGCTTGTTAAAGTCTGTGCTGAAAATTTGCTCATCACCTCTTCAAGGAATATAAAATACCAGCTACAAAGTAACAGTTTTTCTTATCGAAACTCTGTCTTTCCAGTTCATACCCAATCTGGGCCTGGAGAGATGATAAAGGATTCATATTCAATAGGAAATTTCTCACATAGTGCAAGAAATCTTTATAGATAGTAAAAGATAGCATAAAGGGACCAAAGAAGCACTGGAAAAAAATTGTTCGATCTGTTTTATTTCACCTTGTCCCAGATTGAATTTAAGTGGCTTGTAAAGATAGAATTTGAAAATAATTGATAGTTTACCTTTATACGGATTATAAATAAACTTCTTAAGTATAGAAAGAGCACTTAATTTTTATTATTTTCTCATAACCCAGCTCTTATTTCTCCCAGAGGAAGAAATACTTATGGAAAATACTCAAGTGTTGAGTCATTTCCAGGTTTATAAATGTAAAATTTTTGTTAACTCCATTATTCAATTTATATATATGTAAAGGCATTGAAGTTCTCACCAGATACCTATTTTACAATAATGGCTATGATTACTAGTAATTGTAGTGCTATTAATTACACTTGTGTATATAAATGTGGTTAAACATGACACTTTTTAAAAAATATGTAAATTGGTGTTTAATTTTATTTTTAAAAAATCATTATGATGGTGAAAGTAATATTATTCAAGATTTTTATATAAGAAAAATCATGTCAAAGGTGTTTATTTAATATATTGTTAATACTTATTATTTTATTTTATTTTTTTAATTTTATTTATTTTTTTCAATATATGAAGTTTATTGTCAAATTGGTTTCCATACAACACCCAGTGCTCATCCCAAAAGGTGCCCTCCTCAATACCGACCACCCACCCTCCCCTCCCTCCCACCCCCCATCAACCCTCAGTTTGTTCTCAGTTTTTAAGGGTCTCTTATGCTTTGGCTCTCTTCCACTCTAACCTCATTTTTTTTTCCTTCCCCTCCCCCATGGGTTTCTGTTAAGTTTCTCAGGATCCACATAAGAGTGAAACCATATGGTATCTGTCTTTCTCTGTATGGCTTATTTCACTTAGCATCACACTCTCCAGTTCCATCCATGTTGCTACAAAGAGCCATATTTCATTCTTTCTCATTGCCACGTAGTATTCCATTGTGTATATAAACCACAGTTTTTTTTATCCATTCCTCAGTTGATGGACATTTAGGCTCTTTCCATAATTTGGCTATTGTTGAGAGTGCTGCTATAAACATTGGGGTACAAGTGCCCCTATGCATCAGTACTCCTGTATCCCTTGGGTAAATTCCTAGCAGTGCTACTGCTGGGTCATAGGGTAGGTCTATTTTTAATTTTTTGAGGAACCTCCACACTGTTTTCCAGAGTGGCTGCACCAATTTGCATTCCCACCAGCAGTGCAAGAGGGTTCCCGTTTCTCTACATTCTCGCCAGCATCTGGTCTCCTGATTTGTTCATTTTGGCCACTCTGGCTGGCGTGAGGTGATATCTGAGTGTGGTTTTGATTTGTATTTCCCTGATGAGGAGTGACGTTGAGCATCTTTCCATGTGCCTGCTGGCCATCCGGATGTCTTCTTTAGAGAAGTGTCTATTCATGTTTTCTGCCCATTTCTTCACTGGGTTATTTGTTTTTTGGGTGTGGAGTTTGGTGAGCTCTTTATAGATTTTGGATACTAGCCCTTTGTCCAATATGTCATTTGCAAATATCTTTTCCCATTCCACTGGTTGCCTTTTAGTTTTGTTGGTTGCTTCCTTTGCTGTGCAGAAGCTTTTTATCTTCATGAGGCCCCAGTAATTCATTTTTGCTTTTAATTCCCTTGCCTTTGGGGATGTGTCAAGTAAGAAATTGCTACAGCTGAGGTCAGAGAGGTTTTTTCCTGCTTTCTCCTCTAGGGTTTTGATGGTTTCCTGTCTCACATTCAGGTCCTTTATCCATTTTGAGTTTATTTTTGTGAATGGTGTGAGAAAGTGTTCTAGTTTCAATCATCTGCATGTTGCCGTCCAATACTTATTATTGTAAAAGAAGTTCCAAAAAAAAATAGAAGGGCACCTGAGTGGCTCAGTCTATGAAGTGTCTTGCTCTCGATTCAGGTTCAGGTCATGATTTGATGGTTCTTGAGATCGAGCCCCACTGGGCGTGGAGCCAGCTTAAGATTCTCTGTCACTCTCTCTCTCTGCCCTCCCTTGCTCTTTCTCTCAAAAATAAATAAACTTAAAAAAAAATTAAAAAAGGATGTTTCAAAAAAATGGACTTCCAATTTATATTCTAATTAATCTACTTGCAATTCTAACTACTTAACTATATTTTTATGTACATTATTTTTGGAGAGAGAGAGAGAGAGCACATGAGCAGAGTAGTGAGGCAGAGGGAGAGAGAGAGAGAGAATCTTTAAGTAGGCTCCACATTCAGCAAGGAGCCTGGTTCAAGGCTTGATCCTACAACACTGGGATCATTACCTGAGACAAATCAACAGTCAGGTGCTTAACCAATGGAGACACTCAGGTGCCCCTTCTTATTTACATTGAAATCTCAAATGTGTGTATGTATGTGTGACTATTTGTAGAATCAAGTGTTGGCTTTTCAACTGATATAATACACAGATATTGTTAATTGAGGTCAATATGAGTCCCACAGATTTTAAAGGCATATAAGCATATTTATTATTTCTAAAATTTTGTGTTTATACAGTAGAGAAAAATAAACATAGAATTCTTATTTATTTTTCTCGATAAATCCAAGCAAGGAATTTGTGAATGGAATAGTCCCACTTATTTTCTAAAAACATGGTGTCCTAATGCAGATAGACAGGTCCTGGAGGATTTTTTAAAAAGATATAAATATGGATATGAATATGGATATGGATATGGATATAGATATAGATAGATTTTAAAGTAGGGGATATTTATTGGAGCACTTAAGATGAAGCCATGTTCTACAATGAGAAAGTAGAAGGAAAAATGTATTTGCATATTGAATCCTTTTTCTAATTTCAATCTAGTTCATTCAAAAATACATTAAGAAAAATAATAACTTCAAAGGTAAGAGTAATATTTAAAACATAAATATTTTCTGATACTTATTACTTTTTTTAAAAAAATTCTGTATCTTTTACCATTTAAAGTAAATATAAAGAAATCATAGTATATTGTGATGAGAGTCAACTGCAAATATTGCCTAAAGATATTACAAACGTGTATAGCTACACACTGATATTGTGATAGCTTTGCAGTGTGGTTAAATTGGATTTTTCTTTAAATAAAAGAAACCTAGACACATTTTTATAAGATAAATAGAACTGTTTTTCTTTTTTTATTTTATATTTGCTATTTAACCTGTGCTTAAATAAAGGCAGCAAATACAAAAATGCATTTGGGTCATTTAGGAAACTTTTGAGGACAATTGAGAGAAAAATATACGTAATTTTGAAAAATAGAATGTGAGAAAAAACTTCTACATGAGAGAAAACGTCAAAGGGGGTGGGTGAACTTGAAGTTCACTTTGCTTGGGACACCAGCTCCGAATCTTTCCCAATCTCTGCCTTTTCATTGCTGCTAGTTTGTCCTGCTAGCTCTTCCCATATCTGCAGGGTGTTTTCTTATTCATAGCTGATGGAAATATTATTTCCTTACTCTTTGAAAAAAAAACATGTTTCACATTATTGGATATATTTAGGCCCAGTGCCCACTTTGGGCATTATATTGTGGGAATACTGTAAGTCATGACTCATTTAACCCATTAGTGAAGAGGTGTGGAGAGGCCATTCAGGGCATACTCTCAGTGTAGGGGCTCTGGCAGACCCTTCAAAGCCTCCTATCTGCCATACAATTTAGCAGGAAAAAAAGTAGATTCTAGATAATAGATACAAATCGTAGGTGTATTAATTTGGGTCCTCAAACATGGAGGTCAAATGAAAATAAATGTTTAACAGAGGGAAATAAATGAATATTTACTGGGGGACAGGGAAATGCCAGGAATGATAAAGAGCATGGAGCTGGAGAAGGCTGAGAAAGCCTTCCAGACTGTAATACAAGTCTGGCACATGTGAAAGAAACAGGAACAAAAGGAAAGAAGATTGGGTTAGAAGAGTCCATTGGATCTTATGTTGTTCAGCCTTGTCAGCTCTTCCACTGCAAGAGATAAAGGCCTGTTTGTTCAGCACTAGTGAGGCTTTCTGGCTCTTAATGTTTTGCCTTTAACTAGCTGTTTATGGATCTCAGTTTTTCTTTATCCGTCGGTGGAACTTACATATAGCTTAGCTGTAAATAGCCAATGATGAGTTCTTATAGGGATTTTTCACTCCGTATCTTCAAATGTTGCAATCAGTGTAGGGGCAAGAGCAGTCCACTTAACCAGGAAGGAGACCATTAGCAATGAACCTCCCACCTTATGCCAAGAAGTATCCATACCCCCCACACTAGTAACCCACCAAGCAGTCTTTGAGCCAGTTATAAAACTCCATCTTGCCACCTATTTTCTCAGATTATTCCTGGCATAACTTGTGTTGGTTAGGGTTTTCCATGAAGCTCACTGTAAGACTAGATTGGGCATTTAAGATATTTATTGGAGCAAATGACTATAAATGATAAAGAAGAAGGAACCAGAAAAAGTAGGAGGAAACTTCAGACTACAGTGAAAATGTGAAACCTATTAAAGGTGGAGATGATAAAAAAGGAGACTGAAGTAGATGGAGTCTAAGACCGGAGCAGAATATGAGAACTTTGGCTGGCTTATGTGGGATCTTTAAGTCAATTTCAGCATTACAGAAACCCCAGGTCTTACAGGAATGGGTCTGAATGCATGCTGATGCCATGCTCAGTCACACTGAAAGAAGCTGGTGGGAAGCATAGCCTCTGCACGAACATGGTGGTTCCTCTTCAAGTCAACCAGTAGAGTCCATAGTTCAATTACACTGTCCCCAACTGGAGAGCTGAATGGTGAATGTTCACGCTTATCACTCTGGGTATTGATTCTTATGGGCATGAATAGGTTGTGATGGTATGAAAGACTTTTGTGATTTAATAAACTATCAATAAATATTTTTCTTTAAATATTATCATAAACTCTCAAAAACTGTTCAGACCTATCAAGATGATGGACTTTATGGTCTTATTTTTTTTTCTTTTTTATGCTTTGTTAACTGAAAACTTTTATCTTAGAGCTTGTTATGTACTAATGGGTGTATTTTCAAAATAGAAGTGAGATTTGAGATAATTTACCCATATGTGTTTGTATTTGCGATATTGCATGACACTTTTTTTTTTTAATGTTTATTTATTTTTGAGAGAGACAGAGACAGAATGCGAGTGGGTTAGGGGAAGAGAGAGAGAGGAAGACACAGAATCCGAAGCAGGCTCTAGGCTCTAGGTTGTCAGCACAGAGCCCGACCTGGGGCTCAAACTCACGAGCTGTGAGATCATGAGCTGAGCTGAAGTCAGACGCTCAACCGACTGAGTCACCCAGGCACCCCTACAGGACATTTTCTTATTTTTCATTTGACTTTTTTTTTTTAATTTTTTTTAACGTTTATTTATTTATTTATTTATTTATTTTTTGAGACAGAGAGAGACAGAGCATGAATGGGGGAGGGTCAGAGAGAGAGAGGGAGACACAGAATCTGAAACAGGCTCCAGGTTCTGAGCCGTCAGCACAGAGCCCGACGCGGGGCTCGAACTCATGAACCACGAGATCATGACCTGAGCCGAAGTCGGACACTTAACCGACTGAGCCACCCAGGCGCCCCTCATTTGACTTTTTAAAAATCCGCAAATTGCATACACATTTGGCTCTCTTTTCCCCTGAGATGTGCTTAAAAACATATCAAAATGAAACTTCTACAAATTAGGTCAGCTAGTGTCTGAAAGTATATTGTTTTGTTCTTGTTCTTGTATCTAGGATATTGCTCGTTTTCCTTAGAGCCTTCATGACAGTTCAAATGGGAAATGTGTATTGGTCACAGTTCAGCTGAGTTGTACTTCTGAGTGGTCTCTTCTTATTTTTACATTATAGAAACCATGGCATTTGTAACTGATCTTATTTCCTTTATCATTAGTTATGCTATAAGCTTAAATCCAATTTTCTGAGGTAAATGAAATTTATTTGACATAATATTCATTGTTGTTTTTGTGTGAACACTGCCTTTTACTCTGACCAGGAATCTTAGCTAAGAAATGCACAATTGCCGTTTTTAAAACCATTGTACCAAATCAGATCAGATAAAAAAAAGACTATGCCTTAATTGCTCCCCCTGCAGTGAGCAGTATATCTTAGAAATAAAACGTCAGAGGCACTTTTCCCAGTTTACTGAAGTATGATTGACAAGAATTGTGCATGTTTAGATTGTGCAACATGATGCTTTTAAGGTGAGCAACATGATGATTGTATGTGGATACATATATATCATGAAATGATTACCAAATCAAGTTAATTTTCACATCCATCATCTCACATAGTTACCTCTGTGTGTGTGTGTGTGTGTGTGTGTGTGTGTGGTGAGAACATTAATATCTACTTTGTTATCAAACTTCAAGTATACAATACGGTATTACAATATTATTAACTATAATCACCATGCTGTACATTAGGTCTCTGGAATTTATTCATCTTGCATAACTGAACCTTTGTACCCTTTGACCAACATCTCCCCATTTCTCCCACCCCCAGCCCCTGGAAATCGCCATCCTATTCTCTGATTTTATGAGTTACACTTTTTAAATCCCACCTATTAGTGAGATCATACAGTATTTGTCTTTCTGTATGTGACTTACCTCACTAAGCATGATATCCCCCAGATTCATCCATGGTGTTGCAAATAGCACTATCATAAAGGGATGAAAATCACAATTACATCTGTTAGAATGGCTGTAAAAGGTGTCTTGTTAAAGACAAGAGATGACAAGTGTTGTCAAGGTTGTGGAGTAAAAGGAACCCCTGTCCTCTGTTGACTGCAGTGTAAACTGGTGCAGCCACTATGGAAAACAGTGTGGAGATTACTCAAAAAATAAGAATAGAACTACAATGTGATACAGAAATCCCTCCTGTGGGTATATATCCAAAGGAAATTAAGTCAATATCTTGAAGAGATAGCTGCACCCACATGTTTATTGCAACATTATTCACAATAGCCAAGATAGGGAAACAACCTAAGTGTCTACTGATGAATGAAAGGATAAAAAGATGTAGCATTTATATATTTACAATGGAATATTATTCAGGAAAAACAAAGAAGGAATTCCTGCCATAAGAACTTATTTTCTTAAAAGAATTATGAATTGTCTCTAGCTGTAGCTTGGCCAAGTTTCAATGCCATAGTAGGTCAGTTTTCTCATGTAGATTCATGTTACTCTGGCTTTATCAGCCCCATCTATGTCTCTTATTCTCAACTATCCCTGGGAATGTGTGTATCTGATTTAATGCTCATTAAATACAAATCAGTAGAAACCCACCCTTTATTACATTAAGGTCACTATAATGTACATATACACACATATACATACATATGTTTACACATATGTATTTATGTATGTATATATACATATATATACACATGTGTACATATATGTATATATATTATAAAAGTTTGTAACATTTCAGAACTCTTACTCTAAACCAGAAATAGTGCTAAATGTTTTGAACCGTTTTGTTCATTTAATTTTTACCACAATTGTATCAAGTATATATAATAATTGTCTCCATCTTACAAATAAGGAAACGAATTCAACAGTTAAAAAATGATAGAATGGGGAATTAGAAAAAAAACTTTGTTAGAATCCAGTGCTTTATTGTCAGTCATTGTCTAATTACATAATTTAGAGGTACAGACACCAGCTAACCAGTTGATTAATTTTTTGTTTTTTTACCATGGTTTGGCATTTGAAAGTCAATATGTGTTGAAATTTACAATCATGATTACAGCATTATATTTCCTAAGGGTGTAAAATCTATTTCTTTGAGTCAATGAGGAATTGTTTTATTAGCTTAGAAGGAGTTAAAATCTTTTAATCATGTATAATAGTCTCATCTCCAAAAGGGTAAAACATTAAGTCCTGTGTTTCTTATTAATCCATCATTAATAATTTTAATTAAGTCATAACTTAGTCTTAGCACTATTTCAAAGCAAGGACTGATGGAGAGCTTGTTTATAGTATTAGTTCATTAGTATTTGTGACACTTAGAAATGGAACTCCGTCTATCTTTACCAGGTTTTAAAATAGAACCATTATATGTTAAAGGCAGTAAAGACAGTCTTAATTAGGGGTAATTAAATTCTGTCCATATAAAATCTTCCAATGTATTGTTATTATGTTTTATTTATTTATTTATTTATTTATTTATTTATTTATTTATTTATTTATTATTTAATTTATTTTGAGGAGAGAGGAAGCATGAGTGAGGGAAGGGCTGAGAGAGGGAGACAGAGAAAATCCTAAGTAGGCTCCATGCTGTCAGCACAGAGCCTGATGTGGGGCTAGATCTCATGAACCATGCAATCATGACCTAAGCTGAAGTCAAGAGTTGGATGCTTAACCGACTGAGCCAACCAGGTGCCCCATATTGTTATTATATTTTAAATGTCTTCTCATGACCATTTAAATATTTGATTTTTTTTATGTAAAACAGGTTTAAAGTTGTTAATAAAATATATACAAATACTTATATTACAACATATAGAATGGTCCAGAATTATATGTAGAAATACTGTTTTTATCTCTCCATCTCATTCTTAGATGTAAAAGGTAACCAAATTTAACCATTTTTCAAAGTCTTTCTTATTAAAATTATATATTATCATATTTTTTTGTTTTTGAATTTTACCCTGATACCTGATGTACCTTTATGAACAATAAAAAAAATATGGTATTTTTCTTTCTTTTCTCCATCCACCAATGATTTTTATTAAGTATACTATTATCCATATGGTACCTGCTAGCTTCCTTTATACTTTAAAAGTTTTCTTCGGGGCGCCTGGGTGGCGCAGTCGGTTAAGCGTCTGACTTCAGCCAGGTCACGATCTCGCGGTCCGTGAGTTCGAGCCCCGTGTCAGACTCTGGGCTGATGGCTCAGAGCCTGGAGCCTGTTTCCGATTCTGTGTCTCCCTCTCTCTCTGCCCCTCCCCCGTTCATGCTCTGTCTCTCTCTGTCCCAAAAATAAAAAATAAAAACGTTGAAAAAAAAAATTAAAAAAAAAAAAAGTTTTCTTCTTAATTTCTTGAACCATCAACATTAAAGATTAAATACTGACCCGCTGACATAAAAGATAAAGAACTTAGTATGCCTACATTTTAACTTTTCCCTTACTTCATGGTTCTTTAAGTTAGACACTGCAAAGACGTTAAAAGAGTACTATTAGGGGCGCCTGGGTGGCGCAGTCGGTTAAGCGTCCGACTTCAGCCAGGTCACGATCTCGCGGTCCGTGAGTTCGAGCCCCGCGTCGGGCTCTGGGCTGATGGCTCAGAGCCTGGAGCCTGTTTCCGATTCGGTGTCTCCCTCTCTCTCTGCCCCTCCCCCGTTCATGCTCTGTCTCTCTCTGTCCCAAAAATAAATAAACGTTGAAAAAAAAATTTAAAAAAAAATAAATAAAAAATAAAAGAGTACTATTAAACTGGTCTGTTCTACAACTATAAGTAATCCTTTAATGTGCTGTTTTACACTGAATCATTTTTTGCCCAACATCAATATCCATGTTATTACGATGTCATTGTTTTCACAGAAGCAATTTGGCGACTGAACACATAAAGAAGGAACTGTAACCCTTTGTTACTAACTTCTCTTGCTTAAAAGAGACTATCCTTACCTTCAAGATTCAAAGAGCTTCCTTTCAACTTCCTGCAAGCTTTCTTTCATTCTTTTTGGTAATACTCACCTGCCATTGATTCTTGTGTTTCATGTTGTCCTTTCATAGGTACTTCTTTTTTCTTTTACTGTGGTATATTCTGACCAAAAAAAAAATCATATTTATGGGAACATTTTTTTTTTTTTGCTCTGGTAAATTTTTCTCTGCTCTCAAAATTTGCTGGATTATAGAATTGTGGATTCAAATATTTTTCCTCAGAAATTTGAATTGTTAGTCATTTTTTTCCTGTCATTCAGTGGACTGATTATCTCAGTGTCATTCTCATTTCTTTATAGGTGATTTGTTTTTTGTTTTTTGGGTTTTTTTCTCCAGCAGGGCTAGCATGCTTAATAACATGGAGTCTATAAATCTAATTCGAATGTACCTTGTCATTCCAGTGTAGTGCAGATTTTGGACTTTGTGTTTATAGGTGGTGTGTTTAGAGGCATGTTCCCATCTGGAGTGATTTTATGGTGAATATCTAGCTAGAAGAGATGTGCCCCTCTTTCATTGCTAAAGTAGAAGGTCTTTATTTTGCTGGAAGCGACCTACTGGTCTAGGTGTTTCACAGTCCAGTTTTAAAATTAGGCTGATAATGACATCAAACCACCCTCATTATTTTTATATTTATCAATCCAGCTTGTGGATTCCCTGGTTTTCTCTTCTGGAATTACCACACTCAACCTCAGTGTTCTGGGATGCCATGTTCCTTATCTGTATTTCCTATCCATGCCATCTCAATGGCTATCTGTAATCCAGATTTCTTCAAACATTTAGTTAGGTCCACTTCCATCTCATTGCCTTGGTTTAAAGAACTGTTATTTTATTTTTCTTAATTATATTTTATCTTATTCAATCACTACAAAGGAAGGGAAAGAAAATATTTGCTGAGTCACCCATTTTTCAACTCACTTGAAATAGCTGGTTTTCCAAAAGCTTCAAAAAATATATATAGGGGGATTGTTGCTCCAATGTTGTGTAATTATAGAACAGAATCCAAGCATTTTAACATAATATTCAAGATTTTCTATCCTATGAGTAATGCATTTCCTTTTTAATATCATCTTTGCTTTATTCCTGTGGTAGGTAGGATTCTATATGACCCTCAAGATGCCTGGCCCCTTATGTACACTCATCGTCTCCCAGTTATTCAGTTATGCATTAATCTACGTTCTACTGTGCAGTGAATTTGCAGATGCAATTAAGATCCCAAATTAGTTTACTTTAAGATTATCTCATTGGGCTTGACCTAATCCCATAAGCCCTTTAAAAACAGTTTTCTTTGGCTTGTCTAAGAAGAATTCAGACATTTGAAAAATGAGGGAAATTTGACACATGAAAACTTCTCAGTTGATGGCTTTGAAGATGGCAGACACTATAGGACAAGGAATACTGCAGCTTCTAGTAGCCAGGAGAGGTCTCTAGCTGACAGCCAACAAGGAGACAGATGTCTCAGTCCTACAATCACAAAGAACTGAATTCTGCCAACAATAAGAATTAACTTGGAAGTGGATTTTTCCCTAGAGTTTCCAGATGAAAACTCACTCTGATTTCAGCTCTGTATACTGAGCAGAAAACAGCCACTCCGTGCCTAACTTTTGACTGAAGGACCTATGGCTAATACATGTGTGTCATTTTAAGCCATTTAGTTTGGCTAAATCGTAATCATTTAGCCAATGATTATTTTAGGCAGAAGTAGAAAACTTATACATTATCTCACCATTCTACATCTGTTATGCTAAACTCTAAACATTCTTTTGTGCATCCTGCCGTCATTGTTTCTGATTTAAAACTACCTGTGATGCCCGTTTTTCTATCTTTCCTTTCTGTTTTTGTTGTTGTTTTGTTTTGTTTTGTTTTGTTTTTGACAGTTACCCAAAGCTCATTTACGATTTCTTAAAAATGCTTTCTGAGAAATATGATACCTTCCTCTTCTGAAAAAAATATGACTCTGTATCCCACATATAATATACTTTATTTTGCCAAATTTTTTGTTGCTGAAATTAGGAAGTCACATTGCTGACTCTAAGAGGAATGCTGACAGAAATTTAGGCTTGAAGATTCAGATTATGAAAGGCTTTATCATGTAAACAATAAAAATGGTAAAAGTTATGTCATAAGTACACAACATTTTATAGTTTGAGAAGTATTATCATATATATTGTTTTAGTTTGATTTTCCAAAAAATTCTAAAAAGTAGGAAGTTTACATTTAATATATGAGGGCAAAAATTTCTTTATGATATTATTTATAAAGTCATACAAATAAATGTCAATCAATCTTGTGGCTTGAATTTAATCTTTCCCCCAAACATACTATTGTGTTATGTTTTGGTAAGTTTGTGCTAGAAAATAACTATATCTCAGGTACTTTATTAGTTTCCCATTGTTGCTGCAACAAATTACTACAAATGTAGTGGTTTAAAACAACGTAAATTTGTCTTACATCTGGATGTCAGAAGTCCTAAAAGCAAGGTGTCAGCAGGATTGGGATCCTTCTTGAGGAGTTAGAGGAGAAACCATTTCCTGGTCTTTCCAGCCTTAAGAGGCCACCTTCATTCCTTAGGTTGTAACCTATTTCGTCCATTTTCAAAGTCAGTAGCAGCAGCATAACATATTCACATCTCTCTCTCTTTCACTTGTGCTTCTGTTATCACATCTCTTTCTCTGAGTGACTCTTTTTATCCCTCTTTCATTTATAATAATGTTTGTGATTGTATCTGGCCACCTGGATAATCAAGAAAAAAATCCCCTCTTTCAAGGTCCTTACGTTAAACATATCTAAAAAGTCTTTTTGCTATTCAAGGTAACCTATTTGCAAGTATTGGTTGTTATTGTGGTAAAGTCTTAGGGGGACCATTATTATGTCTACCACAGACAGATATCCATGATTAGAGCGCTAAGACAGCTACATCAATAGGTATTAGTACTAGCTGACTTTAGAAAGACAACTCATTAAAACCACTACACTTAAACAGTTCCATATATTAATATATTAAACTTTTATTTTTGTTTTTGTTTTTTTGAGAGACAGAGCCTAAGAAGGGGAGGGGCAGAGGAGACGCAGAAAGAGAATCGTTAAGTGTACTCCAATCCCAGCACAGAGTCCAATGCAGAGCTCTATCTCATGAGCATGAGACCATGACCTGAGCCCAAATCAAGAATTGGACATTAAGTGACTGAGCCACTCAGGTATCCCCACATATTAAACTTAAGAAATGTGAAACTCAGTAGAAAATTAGTATAGAAGATTTGCTTTATTGAATATACTTTGTTTACCTACTATAATACATATTTTCAGTAAACAGTTATTTATCATTTTTCCATGATGATACAAAATTGGGTTCACACAGAATGCAAGCTGCACCTTCTGTTTAAGTTCAGTGAATTATTATTATGTTTTTAATATGAAATTTATTGTCAAATTGGTTTCCATACAACACTCAGTGCTCATCCCAACAGGTGCCCTCCTCAATACCCATCACCCACCCTCCCCTCGCTCCCACCCCCCCATCAATCCTCAGTTTGTTCTCAGTTTTTAAGAGTCTCTTATGTTTTGGCTGCCTCCCTCTCTAACCTCTTTTTTTTTCCTTCCCCTCCCCCATGGTCTTCCATTAAGTTTCTCAGGATCCACAAAAGAGTGAAAACATATGGTATCTGTCTTTCTCTGTATGACTTATTTCACTTAGCATCACACTCTCCAGTTCCATCCACGTTGCTACAAATGGCCATATTTCATTCTTTCTCATTGCCATGTAGTATTCCATTGTGTATATAAACCACAATTTCTTATCCATTCATCAGTTGATGGACATTTAGGCTCTTTCCATAATTTGGCTATGATTGAGAGTGCTGCTATAAACATTGGGGTACAAGTGTCCCTATGCATCAGCACTCCTGTATCCCGTGGGTAAATTCCTACCAGTGCTATTGCTGGGTCATAGGGTAGATCTATTTTTAATTTTTTGAGGAACCTCCACCCTGTTTTCCAGAGCAGCTGACCACTTTGCATTCCCACCAACAGTGAAAGAGGGTTCCCGTTTCTCCTCATCCTCGCCAGCATCTATAGTCTCCTGATTTGTTCATTTTAGCCACTCTGACTGGCGTGAGGTGGTATCTGAGTGTGGTTTTGATTTGTATTTCCCTGATGAGGAGCGATGTTGAGCATCTTTTCATGTGCCTGTTGGCCATCTGGATGTCTTCTTTAGAGAAGTGTCTATTCATGTTTTCTGCCCATTTCTTCACTGGGATTCTTTGTTTTTCAGGTATGGAGTTTGGTGAGTTCTTTATAGATTTTGGGTACTAGCCCTTTGTCTGATATGTCATTTGCAAATATCTTTTCCCATTTCGTTGGTTGCCTTTTAGTATTGTTGATTGTTTCCTTTGCAGTGCAGAAGCTTTTTAACTTCATGAGGTCTCAGTAGTTCATTTTTGCTTTTAATTCCCTTGCCTTTGGGGATGTTTCAAGTAAGAAATTGCTGTGGCTGAGGTCAGAGAGGTTTTTTTCCTGCTTTCTCCTCTAGGGTTTTGATGGTTTCCTGTCTCACATTCAAGTCCTTTATCCATTTCGAGTTTATTTTTGTGAATGGTGTAAGAAAGTGGTCTAGTTTCATGCTTCTGCATGTTGCTGTCCAGTTCTCCCAGCACCATTTGTCTTTTTTCCATTGGATATTCTTTCCTGCTTTGTCAAAGATTAGTTGGCCATATGTTTGTGGGTCTAATCCTGGGGTTTCTAGTCTATTCCATTGGTCTATGTGTCTGTTTTTGTGCCAATACCATGCTGTCTTTATGATGACAGCTTTGTACTAGAGGCTAAAGTCTGGGATTGTGATGCCTCCTGCTTTGGTCTTCTTCTTCAAAATTACTTTGGCTATTCGGGGTCTTTTGTGGTTCCATACAAATTTTAGGATTACTTGTTCTAGCCTCGAGAAGAATGCTGGTGCAATTTTGATTGGGATTGCATTGAATGTGTAGATAGCTTTGGGGCATATTGACATTTTAACAATATTTATTCCTCCAACCCATGAGCATGGAATGTTTTTCCATTTCTTTAGATCTTCTTCAATTTCCTTCATAACCTTTCTATAGTTTTCAGCATACAGATCTTTTACATCTTTGGTTAGGTTTATTCCCAGGTATTTTATGCTTCTTGGTGCAATTGTGAATGGGATCAGTTTCTTTATTTGTCTTTCTGTTGCTTCATTATTAGTGTATAAGAATGCAACTGATTTCTGTACATTAACTTTGTATCCTGCGATTTTGCTGAATTCATGTATCAGTTCTACCAGACTTGTGGTGGAGTATATCAGGTTTTCCATGTATAATATGTCATCTGCAAAAAGTGAAAGCTTGACTTCATCTTTGCCAATTTTGATGCCTTTAATTTCCTTTTGTTGTCTGACTGCTGATTCTAGAACTTCCAACACCATGTTAAACAACAGCGGTGAGAGTGGACAGCCCTGTCATGTTCCTGATCTCAGGGGGAAAGCTCTCAGTTTTTCCCCATTGAGGATGATATTAGCTGTGGGCTTTTCATAAATGGCTTTTATGATGTTTAAGTATGTTCCTTCTATCCCGATTTTCACAAAGGTTTTTATTAAGAAAGGATGGTGAATTTTGTCAAATGCTTTTTCTGCATCGATTGACAGGATCATATGGTTCTTATCTTTTCTTATGCGATGAATATGTGATGCGATGTATCACATTGATTGATTTGCGAATGTTGAACCAGCCCTGCAGCCCAGGAATGAATCCCACTTGATCATGGTGTATAATTCTTTTTCTATGCTGTTGAATTTGATTTGCTAGTATCTTATTGAGAATTTTTGCATCCATAGTCATAGGGATATTGGCCTGTAGTTCTCTTTTTTTGCTTGGTCTCTGTCTGGTTTAGGAATCAAAGTAATGCTGGCTTCATAGAATGAGTCTGGAAGTTTTCCTTCCCTTTCTATTTTTTGGAACAGCTTGAGAAGGATAGGTATTATCTCTGCTTTAAATGTCTGGTAGAGGGGCGCCTGGGTGGCGCAATCGGTTAAGCGTCCGACTTCAGCCAGGTCACGATCTCGCGGTCCGTGAGTTCGAGCCCCGCGTCGGGCTCTGGGCTGATGGCTCGGAGCCTGGAGCCTGTTTCCGATTCTGTGTCTCCCTCTCTCTCTGCCCCTCCCCCGTTCATGCTCTGTCTCTCTCTGTCCCAAAAAATAAAATAAAAAACGTTGAAAAAAAAATTTTTTAAAAAATAAAAAAAAAATAAATGTCTGGTAGAATTCCCCTGGGAAGCCATCTGTTCCTGGACTCTTATTTGTTGGAAGATTTTTGATAACGGATTCAATTACTTCACTGATTATGGGTCTGTTCAAGCTTTCTATTTCTTCCTGTTTGGGTTTTGGAAGTTGGTGGGTGCTTAGGTATTTGTCCATTTCTTCCAGGTTGTCCAGTTTGTTGGCATATAATTTTTCATAGTATTCCCTGATTATTGCTTGTATTTCTGAGGGATTGGTTATAATAATTCCATTTTCATTCATGACTTTATCTATTTGGGTCATCTCCCTTTTCTTTTTGAGAAGCCTGGCTAGAGGTTTATCAATTTTGTTTATTTTTTTCAAAAAACCAACTCTTGCTTTCATTGATCTGCTCTACAGTTTTTTTTAGATTCTATATTGTTTATTTCTGCTCTGATATTTATTATTTCTCTTCTTCTCCTGGGTTTTGGGTATCTTTGCTGTTCTGCTTCTATTTCCTTTAGGTGTGCTGTTAGATTTTGTATTTGGGATTTTTCTTGTTTCTTGAGATAGGCCTGGATTGCAATGTATTTTCCTCTCAGGACTGCCTTCACTGCATCCCAAAGCGTTTGGATTATTGTATTTTCATTTTCATTTGTTTCCATATATTTTTTAATTTCTTCTCTAATTGCCTGGTTGACCCATTCATTCTTTAGTAGGGTGTTCTTTAACGTCCATGCTTTTGGAGGTTTTCCAGACTTTTTCCTGTGGTTGATTTTCAAGCTTCATAGCATTGTGGTCTGAAAGTGTGCATGGTATGATCTCAATTCTTTTATACTTGTGAAGGGTTGTTTTGTGACCCAGTATGTGATCTATCTTGGAGAGTGTTCCATGTGCACTAGAGAAGAAAGTATATTCTGTTGCTTTGGGATGCAGAGTTCTAAATATATCTGCCAAGTCCATCTGATCCAATGTATCATTCAGGGCCTTTGTTTCTTTATTGATCCTGTGTCTAGATGATCTTTCCATTGTTGTAAGTGGAGTATTAAAGTCCCCTGCAATTACCACAATTTTATCAATAAGGTTGCTTACATTTGTGAGTAATTGTTTTATATATTTGGGGGCTCCGTATTTGGCACATAGACATTTATAATTGTTAACCCTTGCTGATGGATAGACCCTGTAATTATTATATAATGCCCTTCTTCATCTCTTGTTACAACCTTTAATTTAGAGTCTAGTTTGTCTGATATAAGTATCCTATTCCAGCTTTCTTTTGACTTCCAGTGGCATGATAGATAGTTCCCCATCCCCTCACTTTCAATCTGAAGGTGTCCTCAGGTCTAAAATGAGTCTCTTGTAGACAGGAAGTAGATGTGTCTTTTTTTTTTTTTTATCCATTTTGATACCCTATGTCTTTTGGTTGGAGCATTTAGTCCATTTACATTCAGTGTTATAATTGAAAGATATGGGTTTAGAGTCATTGTGATATCTGTAGGTTTCATGCTTGTATTGATGTCTCTGGTACTTTGTGGTCCTTGCAACATTTCACTCACAGAATCCCCCTTAGGATCTCTTGTAGGGCTGGTTTAGTGGTGATGAATTCCTTCAGTTTTTGTTTGTTTGGGAAGACCTTTATCTCTCCTTCTATTCTGAATAACAGACTTGCTGGATAAAGGATTCTCGGCTGCATATTTTTTCTGTTCATCACATTGAAGATTTCCTGCCATTCCTTTCTGGCCTGCCAAGTTTCAGTAGATAGGTCTGCCCCTAGTCTTATGAGTCTCCCTTTGTAGGTTAGAGCCTGTTTATCCCTAGCTGCTTTCAGAATTTTCTCTTTATCCTTGTATTTTGCCAGTTTCACTATATGTCATGCAGAAGATCGATTCAAGTTACATCTGAAGGGGGTTCTCTGTGCCTCTTTGATTTCATGCCTTTTTCCTTCCCCAGATTCAGGGAAGTTCTCAGCTATGATATGTTCAAGTACACCTTCAGCCAGCCCCTTTCTCTCTGTCTTCATCTTCTGGAATTCCTATGATACAGATATTGTTCCATTTGATTGCATCACTTAGTTCCCTAATTCTCCCCTCATACTCCTGGATTTTTTTTTTTATCTCTCTTTTTCTCAGCTTCCTCTTTTTCCATAATTTTACCTTCTAATTCACCTATTCTCTCCTCTGCCTCTTCAATCCAAGCTGTGGTCACCTTCATTTATTTTTGCACATCGTTTATAGCATTTTTTAGCTCCTCATGACTATTTCTTAATCCCTTGATCTCCATAGCAATAGATTCTCTGCTGTCCTCTATATTTTTTTCAAGCCTAGTGATTAATTTTACGACTATTATTCTAAATTTTTGTTCTGTTATATTGCTTATATTGTTTTTGATCAATTCGTTAGCTGTCATTACTTCCTGGAGTTTCTTTTGAGGAGATTTCTTCCGTTTCATCATTTTGAGTAGTTCTTGGGAGGCTCCAAACTGCAGGGTACTTCCCATGTACTGTCCAGAGATACTTTTGTTGGTGGGCTGGGCTGCAGTCAGACCTGATGTCTGTCCCCAGCCCACTGCTGGGGCCACAGTCAGACTGGTGTGTACCTTATCTTCCCCTCTCCCAGGGGCAGGACTCAATGTGAAATGGTGTGTCCCCTGCCTGGGATACTTGCACACTGCCAGGCTTGTGGTGCTGCTTTGATGGTATCTGGCATATTAGCTGGGATGGATCCACAAGGTGCGCAGTGGCGGGAGGGGCAGGCTTAGCTCGCTTTGCAGCTGGTGGTCCCCTGCAGGAGGGGCCCTGCACCACTGGGAGGGAGGCAGGCAGACCCTCCCAGGTCTGTGGATAGATCCACAGAAGTACAGTGTTGCGTGTTTGCGTGGTGCAAGCAAGTTCGGTGATGGGAACTGGTTCCCTTTGGGATTTCAGCTGAGGGATGGGAGAGGGAGATGGCGCTGGCCAGTGCCTTTGTCCCCCACCAAGCTGAGTTCTGTCTTCTGAGGCTCAACACCTCTCCCTCCCAGTGTCCTCTTGCTCTCCCCACTCTCTGCTCTCCAAGAGCAGATCTGTTCACTTTTAACATTCCAGATGTTCAGTCCTGCTGGCTGTCAGAACTCACGCAGTCTGGCCCCTTCACCTTTGCAAGTCAGATTCGGGAGCTCTGCCTCGTCGAGCGGGCTGCCCCTCCACTGCCCCGTCTCCTTCCCGCCAGTCCATATAGTGAGCACCTCCTCTCTGCCCTTCCCACTCACTGTGGGCCTCTTGTCTACGCTTGGCTCCACAGAGTCTGTTCTGCTAGTCTTCTGGTGGTTTTTTGGATTATTTAGGCAGATGTGAGTGGAATCTAAGTGATCAGCAGGATGTGGTGAGCCCAGTGTCCTCCTACACCACCATCTTCTCCAGAAATCAGTTCAGTGAATTATTTTTAAATAGATATCCAGTAAAAGAGGTCAGAATAGCACTGGATAAATAAAAATAAAAGCAAAAAAACATAACTTGCTTTTGTTCTGTTACTTTGACCAAGTTTACAACTAATTTCAGTGTTTGGAGTTAAAATTCCACCAACACTCTTCTTCATACTTATAACTCTAACTTGAAATTTTAATACAATAGTTCCTTCAGAAGCTGCTCAAACTTTAAAGTGATTAAGTTACAAGCCTATTTTTTTATTATGCTTTTTTAGAACCTTTGTGAGGACAGTTGTACTGTTGTATCAGGAACAAGTCTATTGTCAACTGAAAGCAATAGTGAAGTAGTATTAACTCAATCCCATTAGTTTCATAAGAAAATGCAGCAAAACTACCTGACATGTTAAAACAAATTAGTTCTTTTATAATTATCTACTGAGAGTATTAATACTGAGAGTATTAATAATTTATACAAAAATGAGCAAAATAAAATATTATATGCATTCTTTATACATTTATTTTTTAATTTCTTAAAACATATATATAGGAACCATTGCTGCAAAACAAACATATGAATCAAATTGAAAAATTCAGACAAATGAAATATAATATTGATTTTCTAAAATATAAGATCTAGGGGTGCCTGGGTGACTCAGTCGGTTAAGCGTCTGACTTCGGCTCAAGTCATGATCTCATGGTTCATGATTTCGGGCCCCACATCAGGCTCTGTGCTGACTGCTCAGGGCCTGGAGCCTGCTTCTGATTCTGTGTCTCCCTCCCCTCAGCTCTTCCCCTGTTCACACTCTGTCTCTCTCTCAAAAATAAAGATTTTTTAAAAAATTTAAAAAAAAGATCTAAGTTCATCTAGAGGTGCCTGGGTGGCTCAGTCAGTTAAGCATCCAACTCTTGGTTTCGGCTCAGGTCATGATCTCATGATTTGTGAGTTTGATCCCTTCATCGGGCTCCACACTGTCAGTGCTTGGGATTCTCTCTCTCTGCCCTTCCCCTGCTCGTTCTCTCTCTTTCTCTTAACATAAATAAATAAACTTAAAACAAATCTAAGTTCATTCTAAAATGTCGTCTATCTCTACAAATTTACTTAACATCTCTGTGTTACACAAATGAAATGTCATATTTATTAATAAAAAACATACAAATCTATACATTTAAGCTAACCTAAATCAAAATATTTCTGATATTTGTTTCTTTAAATATTATGTCAGTTGGTTAATTACTATTTTTGAGAAAGAGTTTTTGTCCAAGTTTATAAGATAAAGTAGGCTTTGGTCCAATGAACTCAGTCTCAAATGAGATCTACACACAATAGGTGGAATTCTACTTTTAATTTCACAGTTAGAACAAGGAAGAGAAAGAAACTGATATTTATTTAGTGGAGGAAAGTAAATGTGCTTTACCTAGGTGTTTTTGTTTCCTTTTTACAAATGGAGACAAAATCACTAAAGATCACACAGACAACAAATGGTGAGGTCTAATTCAATCTCTTGAAATATTCCCAAACTCATAATTTTTCCATGATAAATACTGCCTTCCTAGATACTTGATATTAGTAACATAGGTTTGGGGGGGGATAATATTAACAAGATATCACCACAGAAATTAAATGTAGAGTTTGGGCAATTTCTTGATAAATCTACAACTCCACTTTGTTTGGGATGGTAATGTGCTCAACTAAATACTAAAAGTCCATCCTCCTGGAGTTATACCACATATTCACTTTAAAAATACAGGCTATCATCTCACACCAGGCTTTTTCTCCCCAGCTGGGATCTTTATATTCCCACAGCAGTTTTGTAGCTCTGTCCTTCGGCATTCCAAGTTACAATTTAGTTGGTGAGAGAGAGGATCAAATGGGTAGATATGTGAGCCACTGTGGCTTAGATGCCCCATCTCACAAATTAGGAATTATTCTGTCTTGCAAAAGTTTCCATGGGTATAACTACCATGGTTCTGGCAAGAGACAAACCTAGTTTTGTCTGGGAGGGCACCAGTTGATGGCTTCTTATCAAGTGTTAATAACTCCTTCACATTCTTCTCAGCCCAGACACAATTTGCCAAACAGAAATTATTTTCAATCAGAGGCAAAATTGCCTAATAACACAATTGATATCTACCTTTATTACATGTCTAAGAAACACAGCTATAAAGTTACATCAAAGTAAATTCCTCCATAGGATAGAAAATGTTTGCTAATCCTTCATGTATAATTTCTTCATTATATGCTAAGTAATCAGTCACTTGTAATTACATATATAAATATTTTTGAGTGCAAGAAAAATAAAAAGTAAAAGGATACATATATATAATATAATATTATGTAATATAATATAATATAATATAATAATAATAATATTGTATTTTCCACAGTTTTGACTATTGCCCTATATATTATTTTCCACTATATTTATACCAAAGAGATGATAAAAATATTAATCCACAAATATTTCATGTTGTTAAAAATCACATATGTAAAAAATCACCAGTTTGATGTTATTATTTTTATCGGGTTATATTGATTTACTTGTGCATGTTGAGAGAGCTTAGAAATATTTAGACCAATGTAGTTATTTATCGAACCATAAATATGAGCATATGATGAAAGGATCCACATACTGGTAATTTTTGTTTCAGTTTTGAAATATATATAATTTTAATATTTCAAATATAATTTTAAAAATCTCTCCTCAAAATAAAAGTAAAGTGTACTAATAAGAAAAAAATGGGAAAACACCATATAGTGGAAAATAAAAGTACAATTCTTTTGATTTTATGTTACAAAGTGAAACATCATTAACATGTTGCCTATTTTCTGGCATTTTTACTCTAGATGCAGATATAGTTGATTATATTGTAAGTTATTAGCATGTTATTTTTAAAAATAGCAAAATACATCAATATCCTACTATTTTGCAGTTCTTATTGGTGATAGCTGCATGATATTTCCTTTTAAAATCAAACCATAATTTTTAACTATTCTTCAACTTCGGGTCCCTCAAGTTGTTTGCGTAGTTTTAAATATAAGTGTCAATATTTCTTATACGAGTTTACATGGCTTTCCTTGCACTACCAAAGATCTGATTGAGATTTTTGTTAGTAAATTTCCAAAGCCTCCTATTGTATGAGGAAATTAATCATTGCCATCCTGGGCCAATTCAATTTGACAAGCATTCATGAGTACTTACAATGCACGAGACACTTCTGATTCAGCACTTAAGAAAATGAACTGAATAGTTGGAAAATCAGTTGTAGACATAACACATACAGATTGCAAAGACTTTTATATTAGAACTAGAATGACTTTTTTGTCCACAAAGAGAAACTTGAGTTAATGGAATCTGAAGAATGAGAGGCCTTGGGGAAAGATATTGTTCAGATCTGATATGCCATTAAAAGATTAGATGCTTTTAAAGCTTCCATGAGAAATGTCCAAATGATACACATTCATGATAGTAATGGGAAAAGAAATTTTAAAAAGAGTCTTCCACAGGTTCACTCAGCATAATGCCATTGATTAAATAATGACTGGAAGGAAATTACACAATGAAGTGTGATACCATTCGCTTGAACATCTTAACTTCCTCTGAAGAAATACATTTGCTAATATTCTAATAGTACCTACTGCATTGTGTCTTCCAAGAGAGCCAAATTGATTCAGGAAATAGAGATGGTGATTGAGTTGTAATTCTTTGAGGGTATCACTTCTCTGTAAGATAGAAATCATACTTAGATTTTTCAAAAGCCATTGAAAATAGTTCTTGGTAGAAACTACTCTTGGCAATTCAAAAGAAATTTGAAACTGGAAACAGTAATAGTGGGTGATATATTAACTTACTAAGAAATATGAAACTAGAAAAAGAAGTATTAGAGTAACTCAAAACAGTAATGGATTTACTTATAGAAGGGAAACCACCTAACAAGGCAATTCTTCTTATTGTTCTAAATATATGTTACTTAGTACCACCTAAATCCAGCTTAAATGATGACACTGAAAGCATTGATCTTAGAATGTAAAAATTGGAAAGAATTTTAGATATCATCAGCATCTTCATCTGTAGAGACAAAGGTCTGAGTATATGAAGTGAATTATCCAGTCACACATCTACTAAGTGGGTATGTAAGTTAAGGTTATATTCAGCTGCAGGTAACAGAAAACTCAAATAAGCTGGCTTTTTTTTTTCTTTTTTGTTCTCCAAAACTACATAGGTAATCTGTCCAAGGATGATACAGTAATTCAATGATGCTATTAGGAAACAGGAATATTTATTTATTTATTATTTATTATTTATTATTTATTTATTTATTTATTTGCTCTGCTGTCTTTAGCATCTAGATCTTCTCTGCCAAAAGAAGGGATCTCCTATATTCCAGACATAATTTTCCTTACCCTCTTTGTGGGGTGGCAGTCTGTTTTCCCCTGGATCATAAGGATATATTTGCTAGTGGGTCACTAGAGGTAATATTGAGTGGTGCCATCCCTATTTCTACCACTTGATTTTTAACCTTTTAATATGGTTATGCGGGGAACAGCACCATATATAGGAACTTGATTCACAGCATATATAGCCACCTAGATAATGTTGCCCCAGTGCCACAAGGTATTGCCATCCAGCCAGAGCTGTGACTGAGTATTCAATAGGCCGTTCTGCCACTGTATCAAACCAGCTACTTCAGGATGATGGGGAACACAATAAAATCAGAATTACATGAACATAGGCCCATTGTCACACTTTATTTGCTGTGAGGTGAGTTCCTTGATCAAAAACAATGCTGGGTGGAATACCATGATAGTGAATAAGGCATCTTATAAGTCTATGGCCTGTAGTCTTGGCAGAAGCATCGCATGGAAGAATGAGAGGTCCATATCCAGAGTAAGCATGTATTCCAGGGAGAACAAAATACTGCCATTTTCATGAAGGAAGCTGTCCCAATTTAATCAATTGGCTTAAATTGATTAAATTGAACTGGCTGATCACTCCTGGGAATGGTGCCATATTGGGGGCTCTGTGTTTTTTGTTTATTTGTTTTGTTTCAACTTTTTATGTATTTAAAAAATTTTTAATGGAAATAAAGTTGACATACAATATTATATTAGTTTCAGGTATGAAAACAATGATTTGACATTATAAAATGATCATCATAAGTCTAGTTACCATCTGTCACCACAAAGTTATTACAATATTATTGATAATATTCCCTATGTAGTACTTTATATCCTCATGACTTATTTGTTTTATAACTGAAAGTTTGTACCTCTTAATCTCCTTTATCTACTTTTTCCCATTATCTCCTCCACCTCCCCTCTGGTAACAACCAGTCTGTACTCTGTATTAATGAGTGTGTTTCTGTTTTGTTTTCTTTGTCCATTTGTTTTGGCTCAGTACTGATTTGTTGCTGGCAGATTGGGCCCTCAGCAATAGCTACAGAGAGTCATCCTTGAGGAAAAGGTTCCATGTTGCTGAGCCCATGCATAACAACCATCCCTGCCACCATGGCCATTCTGTTCCTGAGCTCATGGGACAGTGACAGGGGTGGCTGAGGAAAGAGACTATCTTGTATCCACAGAACAGGTTATCCTATCTAAATAATTATAAAAATCCTCTTCTGTTGAGATGACCCTTTGTAGAACATTCTTGTGGGACACAAACATCTTTTTTAGTCCATTCAGAGGAATTTAGCCACATATCTCTTCCCCCAGACCTCCTTGTCACTAATTTTCTAATTTTGTGCTTTCCAAGTTTCTAACCATCCAGCTAACCCATGGGCCACAACACATGAATCAGTATATCTCTTCTGGCCATTTCTCCTCCCAACCAAAATGAACAACCAGCTTCACCGCTCAAAACTCTCTCTTTTGGGAGGATTTCATCACTGCCCTTCAGAGATGTCCCAGAGGAAAGCTGTAGTGTTGCTCTGTCCACTTTTGGATGGTGCCTGCATACAGTGCAGAACTGTCTGGAAACTGGGTCTGAGTTTTCTCCTTCTCTATCATCTGTCACTTGCCTAATGTTGTGGATCCGGTTATTCTTTATCCCACCCTTTACAAACTTGCAGCTAAGGAATGTCAGCACTAACATGCAGCTAAGAGCAGTAATTGAAACAAAATAATCTGCAATTCACTGGTACTTTTACTCTGACTATTCTGTCTATGTGAAAAGAACAAAAATCTTTACTCAAATATCACCTTCTCAATGAGGAGACACATCTTCTAGGGGAGAACACACCCTGAGTTCACCCCAGTGAGTCTTCCCTTGCATATGGATGAAAACTGTGATTTGTTTCTAACTTATAAAATGTGAAAAAAAAAGTGATGTGATGTCACTCCATTAATTAAGCTGCTTTATATAGATTGTATGATATAAGATTCAATCTTAGCAGAATGGAGAGACTGCTGATGGTGAAGAAACTGCAATGTTGCATTGCTGCAATGTTGCAATGGCTTGTGCATGTATTACAGGCAAGAAACCGCTGGCAGCTCCAGTTGCGGAGAGTGGCCCTGGCTATCTGCGAGTAGTCCTACCTCCACAAGGAAGTGAATTCTACCAACAGGTTCCCGGAAGCTTGGGAGATGATTTTTCCCAAGACAAGCTTGCAGCTGAGAATACGGCCTGGCCAACACTGGTTGTGTGAAGCATAGGCCTATGATAAATGTGTGCCATTTTAAGCTGTTACATTTATGGTCATTGTTAAACAGAAATAGCAACCTGGGGCACCTTGGTGGCTCAGTCGGTTAGGCATCCGACTTCAGCTCAGGTCATGATCCCACAGTCTGTGAGTTCGAGCCCCGCGTCAGGCTGTGTGCTGACAGCTCAGATCCTGGAGCCTGCTTCAGATTCTGTGTCTTCCTCTCTGCCCCTCCCCTGCTCATGCTCTGTCTCTGTCTCAAAATTAAATAAAAACATTAAAAGTTTAAAAAGAAAGAAAGGAAGGAAGAAAGGAAGGAAGAAAGAAAGAAAGAAAGAGCAAACTAACCTAATAGAAAACCTGCTTTCGTCACTGTATTTGATATCGGTATCCTCGCCCTCGCCACATACACTCTTGGTTCAACTTTCCTCCACCATGATCTTCATGCTCTACTAAAGCATAAGGCGAACTTATTTGATTGTTGTAATGTCTCTCTTTCTCAAGTATTGTCAAAACATCGAGAAACAAACAGGATTTCATTCTTCTGTGTCCCATATGTATAGACTATGCTTAGAATAACAGCTGACACATAATGTACACTCAATTAATAATTTCTGAGAGATAAGTGGATATATGCACCTCAACCCAACCCAAATAGTTAGACAGCTTGAAAAACAAATAGCCAAGTAAATATAGGAGATAAATCATAGGTAATGTTCCAAAAAATCTGTCGCAGACTTTGAGTCTGGAGGTCTCTCTTGTCCAGCAAGAGAGCAGATGCAGAATTGAATACAAGAGAGGCTAACATCTGGGAGGAGACAAGAGCCCTGAGTAAGGGTCCTTGCTCCATGTTTATTAGGATCAGAAGGGTTACAAACATGATGGAATGCAGAAAGAGACAATGAAATAGTGATTAATTCATGTATGTGAGAAAAAAGGGGTTTTGAAGCTATGTGGTGTTAGGGGTTTGGGTCAATACAAAACAAAATCCTGATGCCAAAAACAGATGGCTGTTTACAGCAGGCACCAGGCTGTTTATCTTAACTTGCCTAGGGGATAAGACAGAGCAAGATGCTACCTCAGGGTCAACAAAGCAGCACCTTTCTTTTGCTGATTAGCGCTGGGCAATTTCACCCTGCTGCAGAGGTCTATTGCCCTGTTTGCCTGTTAACCTATTCTGGAAGCTTCCGCCATGTGAAAGCAGCTTTATGCTTTTGTAATATGCTGGGGTGCTTTTGCCCTGTTTACATAATCTTAGATGCTTTCATCCTGTGGCTTCCTATTCCTGTGCCTTTATTCAATGCTGGGGGTGTTTCGCCCGGTTTACTTAATCTCGGAAGCTTTAGTCCTAAACCTTGTTAACCCATTGGTGCAAGCTCAAGGAATTTCCCCACAGAACTTATTCCCCACAGAAATCCTGATTCCAGTCCTGGAATTTCATGTGATTCTGGACCAGTTTCTAAAATCTGCTTAGCTTCAGTTTTGTCTTCTCTAAATATGGATCATAATGGTAGCCTTGTTTGCATATATGTTTATTTTCAGAACTAAACAATGTAACATACACAGTATTGCTTAATAAATTTTAAGGAACAATATTAATTCTAAATGAAATATAGGTGGCTAATATGTATACAAAAATATTCTAGCATTCTTAATAAAAGAATTATAGGCAAAACATTAATGATATATCACATATTGCCTATTAATTAAACAAATTAAGAATGATGCTACCCAGTATTGGATTATGATATATACTCTCATATACTGTTGGGAGGAATACAAGTATGGTTTAAAGTTAAGAATAGCAGTTTGAAAAACCTCAAAAAGGGCAAATACATATCTTTTATTCCAGCAGTTTTGTTTGTGTGGGAATGTATCTTTTGGGTATAATTAGACAAATGTACAAAATATGAGAATATTCATGAAAGTTTGGTTTGCAATTATAAAACAGTTTAATTTACCTAAATGCTAAGCACAAACTGATGAGTTATCTAAATGGTTATCTCTGTCCCTCTCTCTCTTTCTCTATCAAGCTTTCTCACATTGTTTAAGGCTTTGCCAGTCTCTGAAAACATCATCACTAAGTTGAGACCAGGATCATCATAACTTTCCCAACCATCCAACTACATGAGTTTCCTGTGACCATATCTGAGGATCAATGACCTATGTGATTGTGACATTTTGGTTCTTAATAGACTAATAGAAGTAAAACAGTGAAAGGTAGAGTAGACCCTCTGAGATAGTATAACCAAATGCTGTTGATTCTTTTTGTTTTTCCATTGTCTACTTGTATATTTCCAAAATATAAATTGAATAATATGCCATTATATACTGTAATTTGTTTTGTAATACTGTAGCTAGACCATATCTTCCCACAAATTCTTTTTAACATTCTTCTAATTTTCTAATTCTTGCTGACTGTCATCCCTATCTTGACATTTAACACTAAGAATTTGTTTTGAATGACTGCCAATAAATTGTTCAGAAAGCTTTTGAAATAGCATTGATATTTCCATAAGTCTCCCAGGTATTATCTTGTACATTTCTTTGTGTGGAACTTGAACTTAAGTTTTCTTTTCATTTGGCATTCTCAAAAGAATTTACTTGGTTTCTATTATTTACCTTTCAAAATTATTCTGCTAGATATAAAATATGATGTAGGACTTCATTTTTGCTGCAGAAAAATACAAGAAAGGATATAATGGCTGATAAATTCCAGCTTAAACTAACCAAAGTATTTGGCCAGGCCTATAAGCTCTGCAGCTAAAGAGACCACCAATATTAGTCAAGCTCGTTTACCTTATCAAGCTCCTGATACCTTGATATCAGGAAGTGTGTCACTGCGAGAATTATGTGTACATAGAGGGAGAGTGACATCAGTAGGAACACTTGAATGTAGCGTGGTGCTTCTTAACAACCTCTACAAGATTAAAGCAACATTTACATTGTAAATATACACAGTTCTCTAAATGCACATCCGAAGTCTGATTCCAGCCATGTCAATCACTCAGTTATTCACAGAAAATATAACAGTACTGGCATTTGATAATTGATGGACTCCTTGATATTTAACTATGCTAATGGAAACAAGTTAATTCAAATCATAATGGCTAATTTGAAACAGTATAGTGAAATTCTTGACATTTCATATACTTGCTTTAGAAGAGCTTTGTTTTTTGTTAGAAGCACTGTACTTTTAACTTAGCTTTCTAATATATATATATACACACACATATATATAATGTGTATAATAGAAATTAATTTATATCCTAAAGATTTTGTTAAAAATGGTCAAGTCTAACTTTCTTGTTTATTGTCTCTAGTTTCCCAAGGGATCTGGTAGGACATAAAATTAGCCCTATTTGTTAAAATACCATTATTTATAAATAATTAAAAAATTATTTGAACATTAGTTCTTACATTGGTATTTCAACATCTTTTTGCTTTCTTTGGCACTTTGATTCTTTTAAATGTTTATTTTAGAGAACTTGACTTTTATTTTCTTTCAAATTCTCTGTTAGCATCCACCTCCTAGCACCCAAACCCTCTTGATTGAATGCCTCTTTCTTACAATGGCAGGTAGTATTTTCAGTAAAGGTAATGCATATCCTTTTAGGCCACTCAATTCTGCACATCGAATAAGTCACCAATTCGACTTTTTCCTCCCTACTGCAACTACCTTAGGAAAGACTCTTAATGTTTCTTACCTAGACCATTGTAATATCCTACTTACGCATGTCTTTCTCTTTAATCTTGTTCCATGGCAAAATCTCATGCATACTGATGCCAAATGATTCTTGAAAAAATGAAAATTCCATTGTAACACTGCATTGTTTAAAATCCTTCAGTGTTTCCTCCAATCACATTCCACAATATGATAGGCAGGTTTGGTTTGGTTAGACCTTGTAATTCATCATTTCTCATCATTTCCACACATACAATCTGCTCTAACCATACTTGTCTCTACCTGCATTTCATTTTTAGAATATGCATGCTCCTATTGCTACATTTACACAAAACTTTCCTGAAATATTCTCTTACTTCCAACATCTGTCCCTTCTTCTTCATGCTTTTTTATATCCTTGAAGACCCACATCAGATGTCACTTTTCTCAGGTAACCTTCTTGGGATTTTTTGGGCACCCCAGTTCCGCCCTTATATTGCACAATAAAATAACTCAACCAATAACTGCTGTTATCTTTTCCTATCTGTGTTCTTTTTTCTGCAAAATCCAAATACACATACACTCAAATACACTTACCCACACAGTTACAGACATACAGACATAAACCAGAGAAAGGTAAAAACATTTTCTTTAATCTTTTTTAAAAAACCCTAGCCTTTAAACAGAATGGCTGTTTTTACTGCTCAATAATTGTCTATTGATTAAGTCTTGATATGACTTCAAAGTTTTAGGAAATAGAGATGTCCAAGACTATAAATACCTAAAACTTAGAGCTAAAACTTCCTCGGCCTATTATACTCTAATTCTAGATCTTTTTTTATGATCAATAATAATGTAATGCATATTATAAAAATGTAGCTACTTTTAATAGTCGCACCAAAACAATGATATGAAAGTTTTATTTTCTTTAAAATACTTGTATAATTTAGATGTTTATGACATGATCTACCTTTTATCTAAATTTAACTCTAAATAGTTTTCTTCACAGATATGTCAGTCAAAGAAGCATTCTCAAAAATATCATCTACATTATTTCAAAAGAATTATTCTGGAATAATCTTATATATATATGTATATATACACACCTCATATAAATCTCATCAGTTAAAATAGTAGAGACTATCTGAAGCTTAAGCTATCATACCATGTAGGTGAAATTAAGTAGGCATAATGCAAGATCGTTTGGGATCCAACATTATTTCATCAGTATGACTAACTTTTTTTGAGGTGGGAAAATTCCTACTTTGGAGAATCTGATTCACATATAAATTAACAAATATTTATTAAGCAGGTATTGTATATACCAAGCATTGTTCCAAGCCCCTGGAATATGTCAATGTACACGTATAAGGCATTTATTAAGATTTTATTCAATCACTTAATAAAAATGTGATTAGTGTATATTTTATTCTCTTAGTGTCCTACTGGAAGACTCTGACATATCACAATGCATAACACCATGAGCATTCATAAGAAAAAAATAGTACTTTATAAAAATTTAAGTGTATTTATTGAGAGAGAGAGAGAGAGAGAGAGAGACAATCCCAAGCTGCCTCCCCACAACATGGAGCCCAATGCAGGCCTTGAACACAGGAACTGTGAGATCATGACCTGAGCCGAAGTCAGACACTTAACCAACTGAGCCACCCAGGTGCCCCAGAAAAAATAGTAATTTAATTATTTTTTAAAAATGTTTATTTATTTATTTTTGAGAGCGAGAGAGCAGGGGAGGGGCAGAGAGAGAGAGGTAGATAGAGAATCCCAGGCAGGTTCTGTGCTGTCAGTGCAGTGCCTGACATGGAGCTCTAACCCACAAACCATGAGGTCATAACCTGAGCTGAGATCAAGAGCTGGATGCTTACCCAATTGAGCCACCCAGGCGCCCCAGTACTTTAATTATTTTTAATAACCATACACTGTCTCTGTGGAAGACTATAGTGAAAATATTTGGGGCAAAGGACCACTTTGGTGTCTCTTAAATCATGCCACATACATGGCTATTTATTGATTCTATTCAAGTTGACATGCTTTTCCCGGCCAAAACTTTTCAATCCAAAAACTGACCCCCTTTAATACAGATGAAAATATGCCCGATGTAAAAAGAATTTCGAAAAGAGCACTATTTATTTTCTTCCCAAATCTTGAATTATTTGGGAAATAGGCCTGATATTTGAGGGGAGGGATTGTTTTAAAGCATATTAGTAGAGATTATTTGCCTTATGGATTAACATAAAACATTTATTCTTAGAAAATATGGAAAGGACCAGATACTTTTCTAATATATAGCACATCAAAATGATGATACTTATTATATATAACTGAAATATACAATCTAGTTAAATTTGTTTGAAAATTAGGAGTTTACAAGACTCTAGTACTTGATGTGAATTAGGCACAGAATTAGGCACCTTAGCAGAAAATAGTAAGAAAAATGAAAATTTTCAATTCCAATTTATATAAAGCTTAGATATATCTTTGATATAATGTAATAATATGCTTTGGTATTTTCACAGGCCAAAGATACAAAAAATATTTTTGCTAGAAATGAGTTGTCACAAATGTCTTTTCCTTAGATGAGGTAAAAAATAATGTACTGGAAAATTCCAACAGTAACAATAGTAACTTTAACATTGCCATAGAGCCAAATACTATTAATCATTTCCATATTTCTTAATAGAGGCTCAAAGAACTGAAACAAAGGGAATTTGCTCGAAATGTAGCATCTAAATCCAGGAAAGATGAAAGAAAACAGGAAAAGGCACTCCAACGCCTGCACAAGCTGGCCGAGCTAAGAAAGGAAACTGTGTGGTGAGTGTGCAATAAAAGCTTAACTTTTCTTAAAACATGATGACCAAAGGAAAAAAAAAAAGACATAGAAATAAAGGGCGCAAATCTATTTATTTCTGTACCCAGAATAAGGCACTCACATTTTCATGGCTTTCTGTGAGCTGTAAACAGTAACTTGAATTTGAATTTAATGCAAACACCTGTTTAATATACATTTCAATAAAAAGGCAACATTCCTATAATTTTAGTTTTCAAGAAAATTAATTTCACATTGCTCTGCTATTTACACTTAGTTGAAACCTCTTCTGTTTCTTGGTGGAAATTCAAAATATTTGATTGAAGAAGAGAACAAAGCACCATCTCATGACCTTTATTATAAAAGGAGTTTTAAGAGAAAATTATTTATAATTGAAAATTTGGAGGACTTTTATTTGAAAGTATCTTTTATTTAAAAAAAATAAAGATCATGAAGGCCCTGTGAACTGCAGAGGCAGCTCAAAATTAGTTTCATTGTGAATAAACAGTAATAACTGTTAGAAGTTCAAAGCTCTTACACTTTGACCTGCTTCTCCAGTGTGTAGTTATAATGTTATAATTCAGAATTTACAATACAGGACAGGGAACTGTCATAAAAAGAAGACAACTTTTTAGAGTGTTCTCTCCCTCCACCCCAAAACAAATAGGCCCCTCTTTTTTTGTTTAAAACAAAACTATTTCATAGCAAATCTATTTTATGCTGAATATAGTGTTGGGGAATATATTGGTATATCATAACATTCTTTGGAATGTCAAATTTGAAAAACTCAAAATAAAATTTAATGTATTTTTAATCCTCTAGGGAACTATCAAAGACCAATATAACTGCTATTCAGTCATACCAACAGATATTTTTTTCTCTGTGTGGCAGTAAGTGAAAAATTATAGAACTTCAAGTTAATGTTATAGAGAACCATAGGGCCCATGCAATTAAATGTCCTAGAAGTAGCATTTGCAAATGTAAATTCTGAAACATTTAGAGAACTAGAGTTAATAATAAGATATGTATAAAAAAAGAGCAAAACTTCTTATCTAAATTACTTTCCTCAGTAATAGTACTTATTTCGTATTACACACACACGCACACACACACACTTTTCCTATTAATTTGAGGCCTCTAAAGATGTGCAGTGAAACAATCCATTGTGTTAGAGATTCAATAAAGAAAACATTCAACTAAAAATATTGGGGGACACTTGGAACTTCTAAGAAACTAAATTTAATAGAATGGAAAATTCTGCACAGCATGACTCTCTTTGGGTAAAGATGATATTTAGGTAACTCCTTGTTTATATGCCACACAGTACAGTTCTTTTAAGAAAAACTCACTATTTATGGTGTCCTGCAATGCCAAATAAATAGAAATTGCATCTTAAGTAAATAGTCTTTTGTCCTACACTTACTATTATATTATATTATTTACAACTTCAGGGTAATTTTTTTTAAATATTAAGAATAGCAATTCTAAATAAAATTCTAAAGCCAGTATTATCTCAGTTAATTTTGCATGGCAGGACTCTACTTGGCCTGGTGTAGACTCTTAGTGAACATTGATTGAATTGAATTGTTGAACCGAATTCCCAGCCCTTCTGAAGTTATAATTTTTTAAAGCTGTCTTCATATTCTCCATGTAGTATTAACGATGTTAAGTATTTGTAAATTTAGATAACTTTAGAGATTCTACAATATTCCAAAATATCACTGAGGAGGCCATGGGATAAAGAACCTTGGTCAGGAAGCACTGGTTGAGAACATAGGAATGTCCTTGACATTGCTGTTAATAGTTATAGAAATAACTTCAAGACAGCTTCTCCAAGTTATCCCAAACAATAATCAGTAACTAAATGCAACTGTAGCACTATGAAAGAGAACCTTACGAAATGAAAGTAATTCTCCTATACAGATCTTAAAATTTGAAAAAGAAATCTTATAATGATGTGTCTGAAATGGGGTGTTTGAATATTTTTCTTCAGAAGTGTCCTATCTAATATGTACTTTTCTGTTTCTAGTGCTCCTGGAAGTGGCCCCATGTTCAAGTCAACAACTGTTACTGTGAAAGAAAATTGTGATGAAATTTCCCAAAGAGTTGCTGTGGATTCAGTTAATAACCAGGAAGATTTCAAATATACTTTGATTCATAGTGAAGAGAATACTAAAGATGTTACCACTGTTGCTGAAGATCCAGAAAGTGCAAATAATTATACAGCAAAAAATAACCAACTTGGGGATCAAGCCCAAGGAATTCACAGACACAAAATTGGCTTTTCTTTTGCATTTCCAAAGAAAGCAGCAGTGAAGCTGGAGTCCTCAGCTGCAGCCTTCTCTGAATACAATGATGATGCCTCTGTGGAAAAAGGATTTAGCAGAAAAAGTAGATTTGTCCCTGGTACTTGTCATCTTCAACTATCTTCACCAACAGATGTGCTTTTGAGTTCTGAGGAGAAAGCTAACTCTTTTCATCCACCAGAAGGAATGTGCACTGAGAAAGAAACTGCTCAAACTCAAGAGATGAAAGAAGTTTCTAGTGAAAAAGATACATTTTTATTACCTTCATTTTGCCAGTTTCAACTCCCTTTATCTTCGGATGCAGATAATTGCCAAAATTCAATCCCATTAGCAGATCAAATACCACTGGGCAGTGTTATTATTAATGAAGGCATACCTATGAGTGATAACAGTTCCGAATTGTTAGGAAATAAATCCACAGTTCTCGATATAGCTAATGAATGCATATCTTTGCAAGCTATCACAGAGGAAAATGTTAAGGACCATGATACATCTATAGTTGAAGCTGACAATAAAAATTATGGTCCTGAGATGTTGGCCCCTTCAAATTCTGAAAAGGAAAATATAACTTTCCATAAAAAAAAAGATTTATATAAAAGACCATGTGAACCATTTGTACCCGTACTTAACAAAGATGGAACCACAATTCTTCAGTGGCCATCAGAAATGCTGATTTATACATCGACTCAGCCATCAATTTCCTATAGCTGTAACCCTCTTTGTTTTGACTTCAAGTCCACTAAATTAAACAACAATCTAGATAAGAATAAACTGCCGATAAATGGTCTTTCTTCTCAGCAGAAGGGAGAAGACATTTGCAAGAGACCAGTTTCAGAATGCAAGGACACACCTATTGTAGGACTCACTGATTATGACACTGGGGGCAGCAGAAATCAATGCACCCAGGTCATTCCTTTTTTGGTTGGTGGTACTCTTTCCAATACCTGTAATTCTGGAAAAAATGGGAATATGGGTCAGAGGTATAAAAATATTTCCTGTAGGATCAGAAACACAAAAAAATACAATTTTACTAAATGTCAAATGAAACAGGGCACTCTAGATGAGAAATATCACAAAATAAGATTGAAAGATACTCATGAACACTGGTTCCATAAAAGTAGAAGGAAGAAAAGAAGAAAAAAGTTATGTCAGCACCATCATGGGGAGAAAACCAAAGAGTCGGAAATTCACTTCCAAATGGAAACGGAAAACAGTTACACTGATATAACTAGGAAGAATCTACTGGAAACAATTTCAGAAAAGCAGTATTTAGCTGCAGGGCAATTATTAGACTCACAACAATTACCTGATAAAAGGCCCAAACCATCAACCATATACTTAAGTGAAAATGAAGAAATGTGTAAAGCTCAAAACACTGAAAATGATAGCAATGACGCTAACAGTTCTAAAAACCACTGTACAAAGAGCTCAGTTGTTTTCAGTGAACAATCCAATCCAACAGTGATACAGTCTGGAAAACATAATTTAACTTACTCCAGAACTTACTGTAGTTGGAAAGCCAAAATATCCGGCTGTAGTCAGGATCACAGATGCCTAGTTCTTCAAAACGACATGAGCTGCCTGAGCCAGAACCAGGCTGTTAAAAGAGGTTATAATTCTCTCATTAATGAATCAGAAAGATTCCATCGAAAACGTAGACAACATTCATATTCTTATTCTTCGGATGAAAGTTTAAATCGACAGAATTATTTACCAGAAGAATTCTTGAGGCCCCCACGTGCTTCCGCTCCCTGCAAGCCTAAAAGGAAACGGAGGAGAAAAAGAAGCAGATTCCACATCGGGTTTGAAGCTTTGGAACTCAAAGAGAACACAGATCATCCCAAGAAGGGCAATTCTTCCTTATGTCACCAGGAGGAGTTAGTAAGTGAAGACAAAACAGGGGACATAAAACCACAAGAAGTTGCGAATGCTGAGAAGAACTCAGAAGAAGCAGAGGGAGAAGAAAACCAGGCGACTTTGCCCCTGGGCGGTCCCCTTCCTCCTGAAGCCTGTGGTGAGGCTGCGCAATCAGTGCTGGAGACACCTTCTGGGGACTCGAGGGACATCTCCCACCCACGCGCCACCTCTGTCTACCACGTAGCCAGTGCCGCAACAAAAGAAGAAATTGGCAATACCTTGCTGCAACAGAAAGAAAGAGGTGAGGGTATAAATATTCATGAAAAGCAAATTCCTTTCAAGGTGCCTAATACCGACAGGAACTTCAGACAGTCGCAACCGAAATCGTACCTCTGCCATTACGAACTGGCAGAGGCCCTTCCACAAGGAAAGGTGAACGAGGCCTCGACCGAGTGGCTGCGTTTCAATTCGGGAATCCTTAACACACAGCCACCATTACCGTTCAAGGAAGCACATGTCAGCGGTCACACCTTCGTAACGACGGAGCAAATCCTGGCTCCATTAGCTCTGCCGGATCAGGCGCTGCTGATCCCCATAGAAAACCACGATAAATTCAGAAATCTGCCTTGTGAGGTCTACCAGCACATCCTCCCGCCCAACATGCTGGCCAACAAGGTCAAGTTTACTTTTGCTCCGGCCGCCCTCCCCCCGCCCAGCCCGCCTCTGCAGCCTCTGCAGCCTCTGCCTCTGCAGCAGCCCTTCTGTTCTACCTCTGTAACCACTCTGCACCACGCGGTTCTGCAGCAGCACGCGGCGGCGGCCGCCGCCGCCGCCGCCGCTGCGGCCGCAGGAACCTTCAAAGTGCTTCAGCCCCACCAACAGTTTCTTTCCCACGCCCCAGCTCTCACCAGAACAGCGTTACCTCAGATCTCAGTGGGACCGGTCGGACCAAGGCTTTGTCCTGGGAACCAGCCAACTTTTGTGGCTCCTCCTCAGATGCCAATCATTCCAGCGTCCGTTCTTCATCCTAGCCATCTGGCTTTCCCACCTTTACCCCATGCCCTCTTCCCTTCACTGCTTGCCCCACACCCTACTGTCATCCCACTGCAACCCCTGTTCTAGTCCTCGCCATGAAAGGGAGAGAAAATGTTCACGTGAAACCTATTGCTATCTGCGTCAACGCTCATCTAAGTGGATAATTGCCTATTGAAATGGTGGAAATAAACTAGCCAAACTATGGCCTCATTGATAGGAAATCATTTACTGTAAGTGTAATGATGCAAATAAATTATTAAGTTTCTGATATATAATATTATTAAGGCACTGAATAGTTTGAAAACCAATACAATATACGCTGTACATTAAAATGGTGTCTTAAGAGTATGTATAATGTACATAAGATATATTTATAGTACTGTAATTTATGTTGTAAAGTATGTTCCTTGGTTTTTTTTAAATCTTTGTGTATTTGCACCTATTTAATGTTTAGACAAAGCTGATGGCACTACGTTTTGTACCATGTTCCTTGAAACTGTAAATTCAGTGAAATATATCTCTTGCAATAAATTTTTGTTAAGTATTTAAGTAACTCAAACTTTGTTTTAGTTCGTTTTCGCTGTTTTGGGAATGTACAGTAACAGTAGGTTTTGGATTTACATTGTTTCTTCTGTCCATTGGCATCTCTGAACCTCAGAGGCTCAAGAGAATATCTTCGGAGTCCACCAATACTTAAACTGTGATATCATCTTTCAGAATAATTATAATGACAGCTCCATTTGTTTTTTCTGTTTGTTCTAATGCTGCTTATACTCAGAGTTTACTATATTTCCTGAACAATTGGCCCTCTAGTCAATAAACCATTTTTGTAAAAGTAATGTCAGTAGGGGGAGGGATAACTCAAAAAAAATGCAAAGTACATAGTATTCTTTCAGGAACTGTAAAATAGCACTAGTGGACAAGAAATAGCAAATAACCAATATAAATTCTTATAACATCTTTGTATGTTAAAGTTCTCAAATGTATTATGTTTATTTTTAATCGTTGCAGGAAATATATGTATATAATAATATTGGCATGGATTAAGGAATGGGTTTAATTAATAAATCACTATCCATATATAACATCTTGGGCAGAATGGCGTAACACAATCTGTATCTGGATATACTCTTAATTGAGAATCTGGAAGTGGGAAGGAGAGTAAATAAATAGCTCTTCCTTCTGCACATCTTTCTAGTAGTCATGTTTGTATCATATTTCCAAATCACCAAAGAGCAATTAGAAAAATTTCACATCACCCTTCCAGATTCTGCTTTATTTTTAAAGAGCTCTGCATGATTATTCACTCAAGTGCTTCTACATGTACTAAAGAATATAATTATTCAATAGAAAACCAGGGAACATCACACTCTTCCAATATGTACGTGCCCCGGTCCGTGCCACTTGGTGAGAAAGTCTATGTGATTCGTAGAGAAGTTTCACGTGACCATGTGCAAATGATAAAGGGTTATGGCAGTCCAGGAATGAATCCCAGCATCAGAGAGGACAACTGAGTTCGTCCAAAGGGAGAGCAACATTTATGCCATGCTGTACTGAGAAACTGCTAATTCCTATGTCTACTGTAGGAATGTGTTATCCTAAGTGATATTGAGCATAAAGGTATCTTCCCATAACAGAATCATCTGTATTGAATTTTGTTTTAAACAGAGTGGAGAAAGGAGAAGATCTAGGTCGTTTACTTTCTTGAGTATTTGTCATAATAATCATTGATGTAAATGTTTTCCTGAAAAATGGTTGTGAGAGATTGCATATGCCATTTCATGATTGACAAATAAGAAAATAAAAATAGTAAGGGAAGCAATTCCATTTCAAATGTTCTGAGATAACATGTTCCAAAAATGGGAACTAAAATTGGAACGGATGATTTTTCCCCAAGCAAAATGTTTGAAACTATCTTTGAAGATAAAATAGATGGGAATATCTACTGGGGAATGCTGACCCAGTTCATTTTTAATCTGTCAGATCAGTATTGTTGTTTCTGCTGTTTAAAATCAAACCAAGTGTTCAGCTTTAAATATGCAGATTTTCTCTCTTCTTTTTGTCATCTCCTATATGCCCCTTGTACTTCTCTTACCTCTTGTTCTTATTCTTTAATTCCTTTTTCCTTTGATCTTTTCCCTCTCAATTTCATTGTGGACACCATTTGTGTATATGTGTGTCTCCCATTTTTCTTTCTCCATGTTAATTATTCCTTTTACTTTTTTTCTTCAATTCTGGTGCTCTCCTACATTTCTTTTTGTTAAATGACTTGGTTAAGCCTTCTTAACTATTTAGTTGTAACAGAATATACTTGATGACTTGCAATCAAGTTATTAGCTATGTGATAGAGATTTCTAGAAAGTTTGAGGAAGGAAGTTCTCAGTTAAAACTACTGAAATTCAACTTGACAGATAAAATAATTGGTTCTCATGTACATCAAAGGCTGGAGAAGAAGTGAATGTTAGTTAAGCACACCAAAGCCATTCTGATTATAAATAATTAATTTAATATTCAGTATATTTGACAAGATATTGCTTACATAGTTGGAGCATCTGTTATACATCCAGGACTCAAAATGAATGTATGATGAGACACTTGTTACCTGTTCTGATAACACCAATCCCAGAATCAAGGGAATCAGGCTGATGGACTGAAGATCAACAATGAGCAAAGCCATCAGACAGGTTAAGTTAGGGTGGACTCAATAGTCAGTGGGGCTGTCAGAGGACCACCAGTCATGCTCATATTGTTGGCAGCAGGAATCAGGCCAATGTAACAGCCATACTCTGGAATTAGGTTTGGTCACTGGTTGATGGCTTGTTCATGGGTTCTGGCGCTGAAATCCGAGGCCTATACAGGTGCAAATTATTGTGCATTCTATACAATTGGGAGGTTTAAACAATTCCAACACTATCTCTTACCCACCATCTCTAGTCTGCTAGTTACAAGCATTGCTATATTTGTTATTTTAAAGATGAATGATTTGGAATATAGAATAAATCTGAACATGGAAAGTAACTGCAGCCAGGTAACAAAAGGATTCACATTGGATGACAGAAAGGGAACTCATTCACCACTTCGACAACCATCGCTCTCTCTCTCTTTCATTAAGTCTAATTATATAGATACAGATATAGATGTATCTCCAAATTCTTTTATGAGTTGAACAGCATATCAAATTGCCCATAGGGCATCTCAACCTGAATATCTGCCAAGTGTTTTGAACTCAAAACTCAAAGTCAAGATCTTTCATTATTGGTCCCACTGAAACCTGGTCTTTGTCTTGTGTTTCTAAGCTCTGTGAATGCAATTAAAAGAAGAAGAAAAAGAGAAGAAGAAAAAGAAGAAGAAGAAGAAGAAGAAGCAGCAACAGCAGCAGCAGCAAAACACAATCTTGTTATCTGAATCAGAAGCCAGAGTGTCATGCCCACATCAAATCAATCAATGAACCATTTTGGCTCTATTTCCTTAATTATTTTCTTTTAAGTTTTTTTTTTTTTTCTGTCTGTACACTCTATATAGTTCTAGCCCTAGTAGTCCATAAGCTGAATTGCTGACTTGCTGTTATAAATTAATGTCTCTTTGCCCAATTTCCCGTTCCTCCTAGGCATTGTTTCCACTGCTGCCAGGAATACATTTTTAAAATGCAGACCTTTTAAGATGCTCCCTTATTTTAAAACCTGTTATGGAATCTCAATTATTCTCAGAATAAGCATGAAAATCCTGAGAGTGTCGTGGGAAATCTATGGTGAATTAGATGTCAGCCTCTCTACTCAGGACCATCCGGTCCAGCACTCCTCTGGACCATCCATTCTAATTGACTTAGTTACAATCATCTCTGAGTTTGTGTGATCATGTTTTGTTATCCTGAATGCTTTTTTCCTCGTATTTTTCTTTACTTGAATAACTAGTACCATGTCACACTCCACTTGAGTGTCGGTTTCTTTGGTCCTTCTTTCCCAGATTCCCTTTGCCCCCCAGATAAGTTAGCTTCTTATTCTCTAGGCTCACATAGCATGCTGTGCACAAATTTTGTTATAAACACTGTGTTGAATAGATTATTGTGTTTTTCACACTCACAAGATTGAGTTCCTTGAGTCAATGTAGCATGTGACTCAATAAAACCTCAGTAAAAGTTTGTTGAATGAGGGAATAAAATGAGTTGGAAAAAATGTAATTAAGGCCTATACAGATTGCATTACAGAGTTCCAGAACTGTTATCCATTTTTACTCCAAACTGGTCCTACAACAGTTTAAATGAAAATGTATTTTTTTCCACAAACTAGAACTTCAAGACACCATTTAGCATGAATTAACTTCTTTTTAAAGGAATTACGAATCATTTCAAATAAAATTCCATAATCAATAATCAAAGTATGACTTGAACCTTTTTCCCCACCCCGAGAAGAAGGCGCAAGCTTCACTATATCTATCTATCTATCTATCTATCTATCTATCATCATCTATCATCTATTTCTCATATTTCTTTTAGTACTTGTCATCAAGCATTAACACATGATGTGTCAGACACTAAATTTGGGGGATAAAGAAACAAAAAGGACCCCTCATGTTACTCAGATGTTCAAGTCTGGGAAAAAAAAAAGAACAGACATACAAAATCTTATATTTAGCCATCCAGTTTGCTATGTTATTATTAGTCGATCAAAATGGATTGAATTTATATTCACTGATGCCCTTTTTTCCCCACTGTGTGTCAGTCTCCATTTCTCATTCTCGTCCCCCCAACACACACACACACACACACACACACACACACCCGCTGCTTATTTGCCTACCTAAGCCACTGTCCTTGGGAGTGAAATTTGTTATCAGGGAAGCTTTCCAATAAGCTGTTTATTTTCTCTCACAAATAAAATTAGATAAAGGCTTAAGGCTCACTTATATCATCAGTTGAGGCCCAGGGTTTGCTTTAGAGTTAGCAGTAAAAAGCTGTGCAATTTGTTCTGAGGTGTCAAATATGACTGAAATCCACCCCACCATCTGCCGGCTATATGGATTGTGTCCCCCTCTCCCACCCAGCATCCTCTGCATTGGTACAGAGGAAAAGGGTTTTTGTTTTTTGTTTTTTGTTTTTGTTTTTTCACACAAAGGCAACATTGCTCACTAAGCCAAATTCCTAGAGCAAGATCCTTTTATTTATTCATAGATGCGTCTTGTATACTAGCACCTGTCCTGAGCCTTCAATACTTGAGAACATGAGCTTGGAATCTACTTGAGCCTGGGAGCTCTGGGCAAAAACAAACAAACAAACAAAAACTAGTAATGTAACAGACTTTTCTCCTTTTTTAATCTCCTAAAATCTTACTTTTAATTGACCTAATTATTTTTATCAATTATATCATTTTGTGGTAATATTTTGAATATGTTGTTTACATATTTTACTCATATTTTCCTTTTTTGGATTCTGGTTTTAATGGCTGCATTTTATTTTTTATAAATTTCTCTCTAACATTTTTATGGAGTATATTTTCTATATCTTTAGTATCTTCGCAGCATTTAAAATATATTTTAGATTTTAAAATATAGATCTCATCACATGCCATTGAACTAATCATAATTTCTGTTTAATATTGTTTCCATCTTTTTTGTACTGATTATCTCTAAGACTATTTTAATTCTCTCATTGAATACAAATTGTATTTTATTCTTCAATATGTTTATTGGTAATATAGGGAGAAAGTATAGGTTCTTTGAGAGGTATATATATTGCGTGAAGGAGTTTTAAAGACAGGACTTACATTTAGCTTTCAGTCTTCTCCAAATAGGTTCTCCTATTCTCTTCCATATTCAATTTCTATAACCAGCAACTACTCTCAGAACTGAATAGTCATCTAGGAAGTCAGATTCAGTGACCTAGAAGAAAGATTCTAATGTTCATGCATGAAACAGCACATCCCCCTGCCTCACTGCCTTGGTTCAACAACTGGACTTCTAACTGACAAATCCTCTCAATGAAAAAGCAAGCTCATTGGATACCCTACTTAGTCCATGATCCACTTTAAAAAAGACTAGCTCTTTGGCTCCTTCCAAGCTCCTGTCTGCACTTCCTGCTGCCTGGTGTTTATAGTGCTCCCAATTGTTTTGCTTTTGTATGGTTTCCTTTTGTATTGCTCCCAATTGATCCAACCACTTTTCATTGCCTGAACTTGCTACCTAGACACTGTGTCTTATCCACCTAATTGTACTTGTTGAAGCTAACCTCTGTACCTAAGCTGATTATGTCAGCCCTAAATGCTTATTGACTTACATTGCCCATTACCCCGTTTTTAATAAATTCCCATCATATCTCTTGAACTCACAGAGAGTGAGTTTTAAAAAACCCAACATTTTAGCTGCCTCGGTTTTGCAACCTATATTAAATTTATAACAATCTTTTGGAAACTAAGTTTCAAATTAATGCTTTCAGTTTCAACTAATCTGCTTACATTTTCAGCATATTTTTAATCGAAATTATTTTACAAGAGGCTATTACTTTAACTTAAGTTGGTAAGACATTAATCTTCACATTAAAATGGTAAAAGCAAAACTGATTATAGGTTTTATTAAATGGCTTGCATCCCCAGAACAGTTGTACTAAAACAAAAATGATAGAAATATGTTCTACTGATATGAGAAATCTATTTTCTGTACTGAAATGCAACTGTCCTGACCATGACCTTTATGAAGCCATACTATTTCTTAGGTAGAGTCAAACACAATGTAGTATTTTATATACATTTTAGATATTAGCGGTTTTAACTGCATTTTGTATACCCAAGGATTGCCAATGTACTTGCCTTTCCCCTGTGCTAATATATAATACTACTTTGACATTGTCTTTTTTAATTGCTAACCAAAGATTTATTTGTGAAATTGAGAATCAAAATGTTTCTCCAGTATTCATATAATATTATTTTCTTATGTGGATAATTTTTGCCTAAACGTAACAGCAAAGAAAGGACTCTACAGAAATTCATTTGCATAGTGGTAAATGTACCGACAGTTGCAGGTAGCTATTAAGGCTCATTATAGTAAAACTGTCAAGTTGTTGGGAGTCCACATCTATGTCAAGAATAGCTTATGCATTTTTATTGGGAAATGGGTTTACTCATAGTAAAGATGTTTTTTAAAAACGGCTTCAAATATAGACTTTTAGGTGGAATCAAAAAGTGAATTGTGTCTACATGAAAAATAACAAATTATAATATTTTTATATATAAACAAATTAAATTCACCTGTACACTGTGAGCTCAGAGCTTAGTGAGGGAAGTGTTTTTGTTGTGGTTTTAAATCTCCTGAATAGTTATTTGGAAGCTTAGGAGCAACATGTTTTATGGGACCAGACGCTTTCTCCCTCCTCCCCCCGCCCCCGGGAACGAGTGCACATTGTACTGCATGCTAGTGACTGTCTGGGACTCCTGGACATGATTCTTGGACGATGCTTCTCTCTCTCCTTACAACTACAGTCAAGAGGTAGAGTGGAGCAGGCCACACTATGCCTGTGTCACACTGTCCCTAAGGACTTCCTAGAATACATATATAACTTTCTGAATTAAAGGTTTGGGACATTCTGACGGGGTGGAGGGATTATAAAGTTAAAAGCAGGCACTGAATACAACATCCGTGGTAATAAACTCAGCTACCCATAGGGAGGTTATTGTTCTAGTAACCAACCAGTCTCACTTGCCCTCAAGTGTGCTGTTTTTCCCTCACCTTCACATCTTAATTCTAAGAGATACTAACTGCCATTCCTGCTTCAGCAAATACATTTTCCAAAATCCAAAGTCCAAATCATTCAGTCAACGTTAGCATCTACGGAGAGAACTGTTCTCAGATGGTAGCCACTCCTAATTCCACAAGAGTGTAGAGCTCATGGCATTGGTGTTCCAAATCCACAAAAAAGTTTTGGATTCTCCAGGCATACTTTGTGCAACACACACATACACGCACACACACGCACACACACATCCTCCCAAGGCCTGCCTGTCTGATGGTCACTGTCTGTAATACCTAGATGTTGTCTTCTTAATAGGATGCTACTCTCTGTGTCTCCACAGTCACAATCAGGAGGTATGGGATATATTCTTAGAAACATATAGTCTAAGATGGAAAAACATAGTTCCACGGAGTGAAAGGGAAATTTTGATAGGTAAGGGTGAAAAATAAAGCAGAGTCATGATTAGGACTTTATAGTTGGGATGATACCCCTTAACAGTTTTTTATTGGAGTAGCAGATTGGAAATATCACCAGGATTACACAAGGAAGAATGAATTGCTATGTATGCATTTGTTAGGGAGTGTTTAGGATACTAGAAGAATAAAGGGAATTTAAACATGCAGCAAGCAAATAGAAACGATGTTAGTTAGATAAAGTAGAGGTTAGATAATCTAGTGCTATTTAGGAGTTGACTTTAGAGGGGGAGTTTTGGAAGAAAGTGAGAGAAGTTTTAAAATGAAATTTAAACTTCTGTCCTGGGCAATTAGGTTGATGTGGTCATTCACAAAGTATGGAAAGACAGAAGACAGGAAGGGAATAAAATTCACAAAAGTTGGAAGCATTCTTAGGGGAATGGAAGATGCTATGTTCAATTTTCAGACACATTATATTTGAAGCACCCAGAGTATATCCAGGTAGAGTTGTTTTACAAATACTTTAATATGTAGTTGAAATTCTCTTATCTGAAACTTCAGAACTGGTTTGTTGTCAGTTATTTGATTAAAGTGGGAAAGTACACATTAAGATATACATAAACACTGAGACAGTCTAAACATCATATATTAAGTCACATTATCTCACTGTATGTGAAATTCACCAATATTGTACTACAGGTCCAGGCCTATTTGTTTACCCACTGAAGTTATTGGTCCTCTTTTCTTATGAAGTCTATACTTAAAATAAATTATCCACAACTTCCAGACTTGTTTATTTATTTTTTTTTAATTTTTTTTTTTCAACGCTTATTTATTATTTTTTTGGGACAGAGAGAGACAGAGCATGAACAGGGGAGGGGCAGAGAGAGAGGGAGACACAGAATCGGAAACAGGCTCCAGGCTCCGAGCCATCAGCCCAGAGCCTGACGCGGGGCTCGAACTCACGGACCGTGAGATCGTGACCTGGCTGAAGTCGGATGCTTAACCGACTGCGCCACCCAGGCGCCCCCAGACTTGTTTATTTAATGTGCACTATAAACAAATCAAAATATCTTTTAACTCCTTATTTTCTTCAGTCTTACTCTGTTGCCATACTGGTACCATAGTTGACACAATTATTTAGCAACTCACCTTAATTTAGAATTTCTAAAGCATTAAACTTCATTGTTGCAGGAATAAACTCTCCTTGTACTCATATTTCTTTATCTTACATAAACTTGAATTAAATTATGTGGTGGTAATAAATGCAACATGCACAAAGAGATTTGAGAACAAAATCTGAATCTTGGCAAGTAAATTATCAACTGCAAAGAAAATATAATGACATCCCACAGAATAGCCTATTAGCTTCACATTCTGTGTTGGGATTCAGTTTTATAGAAAATATGAAATGAAGGAGTGCCTGGGTGGCTGAGTTAAGCGTCTGATTTCAGCTCAGGTCATGATCATGCATGGTTTGTGAAATCTAGCCTTGTGTCGGGCTCTGTGCTGACAGCTCAGAGCCCAGAGCCTGCTTGGGATTCTCTCTCTCTCCCTCTCTCTGCCTTTCCCCCGCTCATATTCTGTCTCTCTCTCTTCCTAAAAAATAAACATTAAAAATAAGGAAAAAAGAAAATATGAAATGAATAATTTAATCACTCTGAGATAGAAACATTTGTGGGGGAAAAAACCACTACACAGGTTTAAAGTTAAAAAGAGACATACACTAAAGACATTTACTTAGAAATCATCACCCTGATCATTTTAATTAAAGTGCTAGAAGGTTTAAGATTAGCCCCTGGGAAAATGTATAAAGGGAGAAGTGGATTCTGGAAATAACAAACAACATTTAAAGATTGAGAAGAGGAAAAAGAAACTAAGAAAAACACAAAGTGTCCATAGTGCTAGAATATAAACTAGAGAATTATAGTACCATGGAAATAATGTTAGAGAGTTTTAAGTGAAAGAATGAAAGAGTTGTCAATAGCGTTTAATGGTTAAGTAAATAGGAACTGCATTTTTCATTCAATGACCTAAGTCATTTTTGTTTGTCAATTTTGATACAGCAATGTCAATAGAATGGTGGATCTAGAGGCCATATTGCATTGAGTGTAAGACAGAAATTTAGCAAGAATATATAAGCAAAACTTTTTAGAATTTCTATGAAAGGACAATAAAAAAAAGATGGAACCATGGTTTAAAGACTATGAAAAATAGTTTTAAATTTTATAATGATGCCCAACTCTACTGTAAATACATGAAAATTTGACTAGGTATGAAACCAAGTGTTAGTCAATTTATTATGGGTTACTTCTATTTCTCATATACCAAATTAGAAATTTGAATGTATTTGTAGGGCATCTGCTGGGATCAAATTCTATAAAGCAGTTTCATGTTGTGAATTGACATTATCCAATTAAAGTGATGAGGTGGTGGTTTTCTGGTAAAACAAATATGATTTATTGAATCTTTTAGTATCATCATTTATGGCACAGTTGAATTTGAGCAGGGTGACAAAACATCACTATATAAGAAAATCTGAATAAGACTAACATACTATACCATATGAAAAATGATTGTGGGTACTCATAAGCCCAAAAGCATTCATTGAACAATACAGGAAATAGGCATAAGGAAATCAGAGCTTTTTTTTAAAGGTCTCACTTTATATGAGATATCTGTTCTTTTAAAATTCACAATGAATATAAATTTCAATGTACTGAATATATTTTACTTAGTATCATACTATGAGGATCAAATATTTCATATTCTTTATCACTTAACATGCTTCTACTAAGATGACATATTAAATTAAAATTATTCAAAATTTATCATTTTCATAAAGTCAATTTTTTAAAATTTTCAACTTTAAATTACATAACCTCAAATATTTAATAATATAATTTTATGTTCCCTTTTATTCTTTTTTGACCAATCAAAATGATAGGATAAACTTCTGTGGAATAATTTCATATATTATTTCTTAGAAAAGAGTAAGACTTTAATTCTTTCCTGTGTCCTTGTTGCTACTTTGCTTTTTTTCTTTAATTAGTAAACTATAACTTAAGACATGTTTATAATTTATAAGGCCATTGTAATGGTTTTGTTTATTAAAAAGGATATTAATTTTAAATAAGTTGGATTATAAGTGGCATTCAATCCAGCATTTCGAACTTTCTACCTGTCTGTAGAATGGGAGCATCAGGACTGGATCGTAGGCTTTCTATTCCTTTTCTTATCCACACAGGTACCATAATCAAATAAAGGCAATCTTATATTGAGCGTAGGGGAAGGCTACAAGACTCATTCATTCAGGATTAATTCATTTCAATTAGTTGCTGATGATACAAAGATATGACATCAAGAAATCTGTTTCTGTGTCATTCAGCCTGGTGAGTTAGAATTTAGCAAAATATCCAACTAGACACTTCTGGAAATATATATTCCCTTACAAAGCTTGTATTCTTGGACAATTTAGAGTGGCTCATCTCAGTTGCCTCTACTCCCTCTGTATGCAGAAAAACTGGGAACCTCATTATGAGTTTTCTAATATAATAGGTTACATAATCTAACATTTTCTAAAAATCAGCTCTTGTACCCCCAATTGAAGTTTATATATATTGAAAATAAGGTAAAAAGGAAAAAAGACAATGAGAATATACAACAACAACAAAAAAAATAATATTGGAATATTAAAAATGAATTTAGAGATATTTTCTAGTATATCACTCTTAGGATTAATTAATGTCTATGTTTTAAGTATTAATTGATTTTCTCATTCACCTCTTTTGACTTTCCGTAATTCAATTCCATAATGCAACTAAAGTTACCTGAGCTATGTTACAGACTTGTTGAGTCAAAATCTCTAGGGTTGACACCAAATGGATCTGGATTTTCTATAACTAGACTCAGTAACTTCTACCTCTGTGGATGAAACAACTCTTCTATTTTTATTCACTCTATTATTTGAGGAACACTGATTACAAAGTTACTCTTAGATGGACTATGTGACTATGGAATAGAGTGACATCAGTAGCATCTGGGAAGCATTATCCACATAAATATGTCACTGCTAAAATATCTTCATGGGTTATTTTCTTCAACTGTTAACATTTTAACCAGAAGATTCATGAAAATATCTTCAGAGCTGCTCTTTTATTTCAAGAGTAAAGTTCAGCAGACTAAAAGTAGAACAAAATTTCCTAAACTCTGGTGAGGGAGGGAAGGGAGGAAGAGAAAGAGAGAGGGGGGTAGAGATTACCTTCCTCACAACTTATAGTATAATATTTAGAAACACAGTCTTTGGATGGAGATGGCTCCAGCATGGGGCTGTGCCACTTACTATCTATGGAATTTGGACAGCTTATTTAACCTCTCTGGACCTCTGTTTCTCCTAAGTAAGACAGAATGGTAATACCTATCTCATAGTGTTTGTCATAAGGATAAAATGCTGGCATATAGTAAACACTCAACAGTGGCAGCTATCGTTTTTTTCTTTTTATCTTTCTTGCCTTTCTTGGATAGTTACTGAGAAGCAGAATCTGAGATAAGAATTTTTGTGAAAAGGACTTATTTAAAAAGTGCTTCCAGGAGAAAGCAAGAAGGTAATAGGAAAAACAAAAAAGAAATATAAATCAATAAGTACGTTATTTCCAGAAAGTTCCATCAAGAGTAAATGCAGCCTGATGCCTCGGGAGAACTTGGAAGTGTAAGCTCCACTTCAGTGTTTGTCTTGATTAGAAGTGCAGTGAGTTTTCAATTCAATCACCAATCAATCATTGGCCAAGAGTAGCCCTCAGGAAACACAAACTCAGCCTCTTTCAACTCTCTGCAAGTGTAGGCAGAGTGGCGCAAGTATTCCAAGGGAAGTTTTTCTGAAAAGAGTTGCTGGTACAGACCCTTAGACATACAATTACAGAGAAACCAGACAAGTGGCACACATAAAGAGTAAAAGAAATTCCAGTGTCTGCTAGACGAGCTTTATTTTCTATTTTTCTTTTATACTTCCCCTCATTAGGATCATATAACACTCCTTTGTTCTCAAATAGGGCTTATTTGACTTTTCCACTATCCATCTCTAAAAGTTTCCAAAAATTATTTTACCTTAGAGAGCCTAAAAAAAAAATTATTAGATAAAAGATAATTCTCCTCTTGGCCCACACATTTTTACATGCTTTATAAGGGAGGCACTGACTGCTTTTAGTTTTGAATTATTTTCAGCAATGTTTGAATAGTGAACTAACTTGGAAAAGAATGATAGTTTCTCTGGAGAAAAGGGTAATCATGCCTACTGTCTGGTATTAAAAACATACACATCAGGTTCTCTAGACACAGAATTCCTCTTATTCAATGCAACCAACTGTGTGCAGATGTCATCTGGTTCTTTTTCACATTGACTGTTTGAAATGGGGGTTCAGAGTACTTGCATGAAAATGCTGACACTCAGGATCTTTCTGCAAATAATAAGTGTTGTCCTTCATCTCTAACCTTAGAGTGTCTTGTCTTCTACCAGAACCCAAAAAATGGTGGCAGGCTAACTTGTTATCTTTCAAGAAGGTTAAATCTCAAACCCTTCACAGCTTTTGATTGAAAGGATTCCACATAATATTGTTTATATCATTTATTATTGGTAAAAATGTATTCTTGTTTTTTTTATTTTAGTCATTTTCTCTGATAGACTTGACTCTCTTTATCATGAATAAATTACAATTAAAATAAAGGAAATGCTTAGCCTAAAAATATTAGAAGAAAAATTATTTCTATGTCTTAGAATACATTATTCACAACATAAAAAATATTACAAAAATAATTTTATCTGTTGAATGTAACTTTTTTCTTTCATTGTTTTTATATGTTTATAGATGATAAGCATAATAATTCCAGGGTGTCAAGATGTTGAGACCACCGCAAAGGCATTGCCTCAGAGAGATAAGTCTCTAGTGTCCAGTACTGTGGAGAGGACACCAGAAATATCAGAACATCTTGTGTACAGATCCTTTTCTATAAACATCACTTTAGAAACTTACTGGGGACCCCTCCTTTGCAAAATTCCAACAAGGACAATTAAAACAGAGATAGGCAGATAGGAAAGGAAATAGGTGGGGCACCTGGGTGGCTCAGCCAGTTAAGTGTCTGACTTCGGCTCAGGTCATGATCTCAAGATTTGTGGGTTTGAGCCCTGTGTCGGGCTCTGTGCTGGCAGCTCAGAGCCTGGAGCCTGTTTCAGATTCTGTGTCTCCCTCTCTGTCCCTCCCCCTATTTTTGTTCTTTCTCTCTCTCAAAATAATAAACATTAAAAAAATTTTAAAAAAAGAAAAGGAAATAGCACATAAAAATGATGAAACATATGGCTAAAGCCTTGTAAGAATTTTCTCAACCAATGAACAAAGACGGTTTAAATGTTTGGAAAATTCCCTTATAGGCCATAAACCAATATGTTTTCTGTATTCTTTTGGTGGTATGGTAGACTCTCCTCTTGTCGGGGGTGGTAGGGTATTAACCTGAAAATGGGTCAGAAACATAATTTTTATTTTATAGCTATTATAATAACGAGGAATATAATTTTTAATAAGGGAATCTTCCTGTGATTTAGGGATTTTCCCCCATTATAATTAGGGATCCAAATTAAATGATGCTTCGTGATTTGATGACCATATTTTGTAAGAAATTACATTATTTGTTCTAAATTACACCTTTATCTATCACTGGATCTATGTTCTGGCCCAGGAAACCTTAATAAGAAATTATAACAATTCTTAAAATAGCACTCAATTTAAAATAATTGGCTCAAGTCTTTTAAAAGAGAACATATGTCTGGAATAGTAACTAGTATATAATACATATTGCATTCGGGTACCCTCTGGATTCAAAAGATAGGGTATCATAGTTGCTCTATAAACTAATTACTCGCACAAGTAGATTTTAAGTGATTTTCTGTTGATCTTTATAACTTATACATTTTAAAAATAGAAGTTAACAGTGGTTTTGTTCACCTGAAATATAGAAATGTTTTCCAAAATTCTAATTTATTAACCTGAAGCAATTTTTATCCTGATAGTCTGGGCATAAAAATATATTGTGAATGAAGGGGAATAATAGCATTGGTCATAGTCTTTAAAAAAAGAAATGTTTATCAGACCAATGAGCAATGTAGACTTTACTCCTTTTGGCTGCAGTCTCACGACACTCTTAGAAAAGTAGAATGGATTTAATAATCGTGTTATGCCTTTGCCATAAATCTCTGGCACTCCCAACTGAGATATACTGCAGAAATAACATGACTGAAAACCAGGTACAACTGTGTGTCAACAAAAACACTGTTCATTCTCTGGAGGCAAAAATAAATAAGGAGATTACTATAAAGAACATTATAGACATTGTAACTGTACAAATTTGTCAAGGAAGAGACAAATATATACTTATAATTGAGGTAGTTTTAAAACAAATTAGAGGGGCACCTGGGTGGCGCAGTCGGTTAAGCGTCCGACTTCAGCCAGGTCACGATCTCGCGGTCCGTGAGTTCGAGCCCCGCATCAGGCTCTGGGCTGATGGCTCAGAGCCTGGAGCCTGTTTCCGATTCTGTGTCTCCCTCTCTCTCTGCCCCTCCCCCGTTCATGCTCTGTCTCTCTCTGTCCCAAAAATAAATAAACGTTGAAAAAAAAATTAAAAAAAAATAAAAATAAAACAAATTAGAGTGAAAAGGCTATATTTCACATAATGCCACAATAAAATATAAATTATTATAAGATATTTTTATTCAAGTGGCCACTCTTTATTCATATAACCCCTGATAGATAAAATATTAAAACTTCCTTGTTTGTATCTTATGAAATTGAACTTTTTATTTTTGGCAAATTTCGGTGGACTGAAATCCTCCTTGACAGAGTTAATAAGATACATAAGATGTATACATCTACCGATCCCTTCCTCCTTCCCCTGAACTGCTAACAATCACTGATCTTTTTACTTTCTCTACAGTTTTGCTTTCTCCAGAATGTCATACAGTGGGGATCATACAGTATGTGGCTTTTCGTTATTGGCTTCTTCACATAACAATGTGCATTTAAATTTTATTAGTGTATTTCCATGACTTGATAGCTCATTCTTTTAAACACTCCATTGTATGCCTTTACACAGATACATCATAGTTCATTCACATATTGAAGGGCATATTAGTGATTTCCAATTTTTGGTAATTGTGAATTGTAAACATTCATGTGTAGGTTTTTATGTTGTTTCTGGGTTCTTCTATTTTATTTCCGGGTTCTTTATTCTGTTCTACTGACCTATTTATCTCTTCTTTCAGCAGTACCACATTATCTTCATTACTATAGCTTTATAGTAAATCTTACAGTTGAATGTCGTCAGTATTCCAGCTCTTTTCTTCTTTAAGATTATGCTGGCTATTCTTTCCATAGAAATATGGAATCAGTTTCTCAATATTCACAAAATAGTTTGCTGAGATTTTGACCGGAATGTGTTGAATCTATAGCTCAAATTGGGAATATTAACATCTTTCTGGGGGTGGGGACATTGACACATTAATAATATTGTGTCTTTCTACTCATGAAAGTGAACTATTCCTCCACTTATTTAGACCATCTTTGATTTATTTCAATTGGGTTTTATCATTTCCACCTATAAATCCTACATTTATTTACACATACTTCATTTTTTGTTGTCTTAATGTAAGTTGTTTTATAGACTAAACTGTATCTCCCACCCACCCCCACCCCCCCCGCCCCCCCCACCCCCCCCCCGCCCAGACTCATAGGTTGAAGTCCTAACTCCCCGCATGACTGTATTTGGAGACAGGGCCTTTAAGAAGGTAACTAAGGCTAAATGAGGTTATAAGGATGTGGCCCTAATTCAATAGAACTAATGTCTTATCAAAACATGAAGAAGTACCAGGACTGTGTACACTCAAAGAAAAGGTCTCGTGAAGACACAATGAGAAAACAGTGTGTGCAAACCACGGAGAGACTTCTCACCAGAAACCAATCCTACTCAGCACTTTGATTTTGGACTTTCAGCTCCCCCAAACTGTGAGAAAATAAAATTCTGTTGTTTAAGTTACTTAGTCTGTGGTATTTTGTTTTGGTGGCCTGAGCAGTCTGATACAGTGGTGTTTTTAATTTCAGATTTGAATTATTCATTGCTGGCATTTAGAAAAGCAATTGACTTTTGTGTATTAACCTTGCGTACTGTGACCCTGTACGCAGAATCACTTAGAGGGGCACCTGAGTAGCTTAGTAGGTTGAGCTGACTCTTGATTTCAGCTCAAGTCATGGTATCATGGTCATGGGATCAAGACCTCCATCTGGCTCTGCAATGAGCATGGAGCCTGCTTGGGATTCTCCCTCTCCATCTCTCTTCCCCTTCCCCTCTTATTCCTGCTCTCTCTCTCTCAAAAAAGAAATTAAAATAAATGAGTAAATAAAAATTTAAAAAATCACTTACAATCAGGAATGTTTTGGGGGCCTGGGTGGCTCAGTCGTTTAAGTGTCTGACTTCAGCTCAGATCATGATCTCACAGTTTGTGAGTTTGAGCCCCGCATCAGTGTCTGTGCTGACCACTCAGAGGCTGGAGCCTGCTTTGGGTTCTGTGTCTCCCTATCTCTGCCTGTCCCCTGCTCATGCTCTGTCTCAAAAATAAATAAACATTGAAAAAATAATGTTTTGGTTGATAGTTTAGGATTTTCTACATAGGCGATAATGTCATCTACAAACAAAAAGTTTTATTTCTTCGTTTCCATTCTTCATATCTCAGTATATTTTCACATTGTATTAACTAGGACTTCCAGTACAATGTTGAATAAGAGGGGTATCTTTGCCTTTTTTCTGATCTTAGGGGAAAAACATATAAGTTCTTACCTTAAGTATGATATTACCCATAGGTTTTTAATGATTGTCCCATAGTTCTTGGATTTTTTCTTTCTTTTCTTCTTCTTAAACTTTTATCTGTTTGCATTCAGGTTGGAAATTATCTATTGACATGTTTCAAGCTCACTGATACTTTCTTTGTCCATATCCATATCCTTCACTTCTGTTAGTCTTTGGTTTTTAGCATGTCCTTCTGAAACTTGCTTTGAGTTTACATCTCTCTGCTTACATTATGCATCTGTTCATACACGCTGCCTACATTTTGCATTAGCACCTTGAAGATATTAATTGTGGTGATTTTGAATTTCCTACCTAATTATTCTAAAATCTGATTTGTCTGTCAGCCTTGTTCTAAGGCTTACTTTGCCTCTTAAGACCATGTTATTGCATGTCTTTTAGCATGTCTTGTATTTTGTTGTCATTGTTGAAAACTGGACATGCTATGTTGGGTAATAGAAACTGAAGTAATTAGGCATCTCATGTGAGGATTCATGTCAACTTGGCCAAGTGCTGGACTGTGTTTAATATTTGCTGTGGTTGTGGGTGCCAGAGGCTTCAGGGTCCTCACTGTCACTTTTTCCCTTTCTTGGCTGTGGATTTCCATAACAAGTTCTTAAACAGAGTCTGTGCCTTACAGCTCAGTTATAATCCACCATTATTTTTCTAGAACCTTGTTGATATGGTGTTAAGAATTTGGGAAGTAGAAACATTCTAAAATCCAAGAGTTAAATCTCAGTTTTTAGTTAGCTTGAACCACTGGGCTGCGGCTCAAAAGCACTTCATACCTTCCCCCCACCGCCACCTTTTTTTCTCTCTTTACATAAGACAGAATGGATAGAGGGGTGAGGAGTTGTCTAACTGCCCTTCCGCAGGTCACATAATGCTCTGATAATGCTGTCTTCCCTGGATGGTAAACTTTCATTATGGAGACAGCTCTGGGCATATTTCAAAATGGTTACTTATATTCTAAGTATATTTCAAAATGGGGATTTTCTCCTCTGCCTGTACTAAATACTAGGGAGATATTTCTGCAACTCTCAGTGAGTACCTTGTAAGGTTACTAAAGATAAAACCCATGAAGATTTAGGGCCACCACTAGGACTGGACCCCAGGAGTCTCTATCTGTCAAGCCAGTGCACATTCAGCCTGCAGAAATTCATCAAAATTACAGGTTAAGTGTTTCTACCAGTTACTGGCTCCAGCCACGTCAGCTCCCGGTAAGTTATTCATGTCTGTACTCCTCTTTACTTGCCTGTCTCTCCAGATTTCTGAGGGGCTGTTGTCCTAGGGTCTCAGTTCTCTGGAGGATCTAAAAAAAGGCCAAAATTTTTGGTTTTCTCAATTTTATCTTCTTGTGAAGATGGGGACAATGAATTCCCAACTCTTTATATGATAACAGAGAAGTCTGTGAAAGGATTTATTAACATCTGTTAAGTATGATTCTGAATAATGAAACTATATTCAATTGTTCATGAAGAAATTCCCTGTAAGGAATGAAAGTCTCTAAGTGAAACACTAGGAAAAAAATCTTAGACCTAAAATTTACTTGCTGTCTTCAGTACTATCTTTCCCTCTGTTTAGAAAATTGTTTTTGTACCAACTAGGAGTTCTTCAGGTACAAACGACAAATAGACGACTCAGTTTAGCCGGAGCCAAAGATTAATATTACTTGTATGAGTGGACGTCCCAAGGCCAAGTTTACATTCAGCTTGACTAGAGTCAGGGGCCCAAAAACCATATTCAGGGTTTCTTTTTTTCTTTTATCCCAGTGAGGTAGGGGTGAAGCATGATGTTTGGAATCCCAAAAGGACCACGTGTATATCAACTATCAATTTATTACCTCTCAACTCCAAATCCGCTGTTTTCTTTCCTGTTCTGCAATAATGGATCTGGACTCTGAGATTTCTCCTTTGTAGAGAGCAAGATGTTAATTTTTGTCAGTATAGGATGATGTAAGTACAGGCTTGGAGAAAAGGTCATCTCCTTCTGGTTCTAATGTACTTCTATTTTTTTATTTTTTTCTGCTCTTACTGTTGCCAGTATTATGTGTTGGTGTGGGACAGCCCAGCTATACATGCAGAGAAACTAGCCTCTCAATAAACTTACAGCTCTGGCTCAGTGACCACCTCAGTGAAGCCATTCCTACACCAATGCCACACATCTGAACTGTGCACTATCCAGCCAGCTCATGATCTCTCGATGCTTCTGTTTCTTTCTTACACCTGCCCTCCAACCTCAGCCTACCTCAGCCTGGACGGCTATTTTCTCCTTGCCACTCTCACCATAATTTTCTGTCCCCCTTGCTCCCAGAAGTGTATGCTAGATCAGCCCACCTGTACCCTGAAAAGGTGTCTTCTATTTTCCAATTAGTTTCATGCCCACTGGCTTTAGCCCAACTGCACCTTAGAGAAATATTTCTTGCTTGCTTGATGACTGCACACCAGCTGTTACCAGGAGAAACTCAGAGAGCTTTTCTGTCTTCTAGTTAAACTGTGGTTAAAGCCACACTTCTCCAATGAGGTCTGAATCCTAGCCTTGGGAATAATGCCCTTCCAAGTTTGTTTCTTCCTTAAGTACTCTAGGGTATCTCCAGGCTATTCATTAGACCCCTATAGAAGCTCTATAGTTACACTCCCTTTTTGAATTACTTTGTGGTTTATATCTTCTGACTATACCCTCATTGATACAATATATCATGGTGACAGAGTTGTTCCCAAAGGACAAGTTCAGGGAAAACATAATGTGATTATTGTGTATTTCACTGATTGAGAAGGCACCATCACATAGATTTATTAGATTATATATAAAGGAATATTATATTATTTATTTCATATATTGTGTTCCCACAAATTGCCATATTTTAACCATAATTCTGGTTTCTTAGTGGTAGGATCAAATGTTTTTAGCACCGTAGCCCTGTGTGGATAGTATGTTTAACATTGTTCCTTTCTACTGTATCCACAAAAAAGAAAGAAAGAAAGAAAGAAAGAAAGAAAGAAAGAAAGAAAGAAAGATGCCCACAACATCTGATCAATATTTATTCATAGCTAGGCATAAACATTTATGAAGGGTAAGCATGAGAAGAAATATTGGAAAAACTCTAAATTTTTGAAAGATGGCATGTTGGTATACAAGCCTACATATGACAATTCTTTTGCGAATCATATATTTCTTACCAATTTCCACAATTTTTTATTTCTTCTGATTAATAATTTTGTTAAATAGTTTTACAAATTACCTTTTCTTTTTTTTAAAAAAAATTTATTTATTTTTGAGAGAGAGAGAGACACAGAGAGAGAGAGACAGAGAGAGAGAGAGAGAGAGAGAGAGAGAGAGAGAGAGGGAGCACAAGCTAGGGAGGGACAGAGAGAGGGAGATACAGAATCCAAAGCAGACTCCAGGTTCGCACTGTCATCACAGGGCCCAACACCGGGTTCGAACCGACCATGGGATCATGACCTGAGCCGAAATCAGTTGCTTAACTGACTGAGCCCCACAAATTACCTTTCTTAATTCCTGGGAGAGTATGCAGACAATTTTTCATGCCGTTGCTAAATTTGCCATTTTTCTCTTTCATTTACACCAACTTTCTATTGTATGTTCAAGAAACATCTCTTGGAATTTCTGATCATCCCATTACTTTTATTATCACTTTAATAATTATATATTCTCTCGTGAGCATTTTATAATAAAAAGTTATTTTTTTCAAATAAATAGGTTTCATATGCCAAAATATTATGAAATATGTAATCGTTAATTATGAATTTAGCAAATACATATAATAATGAATTATAAACAAAATCCCGTAAAAAAATATGACAAAATTATCTGCCTTGCCCATTCAAAGAAATGTTACTCTCCTTAACATTGAAGGTCTTTCTTCTCCATTCTACTACATTGTGAACTAATAAGTTTTTTGGTTATTAGTCATCTGGTCTTGACAAAAATAATCAAGAATCCAAGTTGTTGTTTCAGGAAATATTAGTAGAAATTGGCTATCATGATGTGTTTGTGTGCATGGGTGTGTGAGAGAGAAAGTGATTCTTTTTGTTTTTAACTTACAGCCACTCTCCTATTCCTATAGAATGTCTACTCCAAAATGTTTTTCACTGTAATCTAAATTCCAATAATTGACTTGCCAAATGGCATAGGGATGATTTAGAATTTTGGTGGCTATTGTGGGAACCTTTTGGCATCTTAAGTATAATACATCTAACAGAAGGCATAGAAAAAAAAATGGAGCGGAAGTATTAAGCAATAATAGTGGCCTTATTATTATTATTATCATTATTTATTATTATTATGCTGAGGCTTTAAAATGAAATTCAAATCCAACATCTCCGCCCTCAGAGAAATTCTGGAAAGGCCAAAGGAAAGAAACAACTAGCCTTGAAATAATCTAAAATGTCTTTCCTCTGCTCCAAATCCTATACCCTACTTTAATCTTACCTCCTATTTATATAGCTTGCCTCCCCTTCCATGCTCTCCTAAATCTATATATGAACCACCCTTTTATTTAAGATTTTCTGCAGAGTGCTACCTAAATTTTAATGGTTGGCTTGAAAATATTTTCAAAATATATCTTGAGGTATCCCTGACAGCTGATGTAAAAGAATCACTGTTCTCTGTTTTTATTAATGGACTAAGAGCAGAAATAATATATTTAATTTAAAAAAACATATTGGGATGGGAATTTTCAGTCCTGAACAATCTTTAATTTAAGGACAAATATTTTCAGAGGTTTTAGAAAACTGAAAAGCTAAGAACCAAAGCAAACATGGCTTTTCAGAAAAAAACTGGACTCTGGAATAGAAACAAAACCAAAGGATCATAAATACAGAGACATTTATTGGCTAGGAAGGAGCAGAAAGTTTCTAAAACTACAGAGCTGTAGTTCATTACCTTGGTAGTGATTTGCCAGCTGAAGATGGTACATTAGCTAAGGAAAGATCATTGGCTATCCAAAATTATCCAAAGCCAATAACAAAAAAAAAAAAAAAAAAAAAAAAGAACTGAGGGAATGCCTAGATTATTGTAGACAATGACTATAGACAGGACTGAAAATTCCCATCCCAATTTGTTTTTTTACATTAAATATATTATTTCTAGTCTTAGTCCATTAAGAAAAATAGAGAACAGTGATTCTTTTACATCAGCTGTCAGACAACGAGTAGTCATTTTTTCTGAAATAGTAACATCCTTATATCATTCAACTAAATATTTCTTATGCTCTCCCCATTGAATTCTATTATCCAATGAGGACTGAAACCCTCCACATTAGAATAAAACCAGAAAAGAAGTGAATGGAATGGTGATGCTGGGCTTCCCAAAGACAGAATTTTATTACTTTTTTTTTTTTAATAGAAGGACAGGTAAAAGACAATTATCCAGCTGAATAACACCTGAATATTTTCCTTCCTTTCTTTTTTATTTCTTCCTCTCTGTAAGACATGAATCTTTCTGTCTAATCTACATCTTCTCTTGGCCTTAAATCCAACAGGTAATTTTTCTTACATTTGAAAGAGTTTTGAACAGGGGTATTTTGTGGAATTTACTGTGATGAACCACAGGTTTCTATAGCAAACATCATCATGATATTAGCCAGATCTATATCTGAGAAAAATGACAGTTGATTATTCAGAAATGGGGTTTCCTTTATTTAAGAAATAGTAGAATGCCTATATTTTTACTGTATACTTTTTCCTAAATTAAATTGTGTCATTGTAAAGATTTCTAATTTGTTTTAAATGTTTTTGCTATAGGAACCATGTAACAATAAAAATGATGGTAATAATAATTAGAATAATGTCTCCAAGCATATAAATTGTAACTCAATTTATACTTACCTAATATAGCTATACTTTTTCAGATTTATTTTTTGTTAATGTGGCTTTTTTATGAATTAAAAATTAAAAAGGTAAATATTAAATTTAAAATACATTTTCCACTTAAAATACAAAGTTAAATATGATGGCCAATGATATCAAAACCTACCACCTTAAAACAAAACAAAACAAAACAATACAAAACCTACAACCTTGTCAGGAATTTAAGATTATTTTTTATTGTGCTTCTGTCTATAAAATTATGCCTATACATCTCTGTATCTGCACACACACATACATATATACAATGTCTACATAAAATGCATTTTATTTTTTTTAATTATTTAATTTTTAATTTTTGAGAGAGAAAGACAGAGTGAAAGCAGGGGAGAGCAGAGGGAGAGGGAGGGAGAGAGAGAGAGAGAGAGAGAGAGAGAGACAGAATCTGAAGGAGGCTCCAGGCTCTGAGATGTCAGCAGAGAGCCCAACACGGGGCTCAAACTCACAAACTGTGAGATCATGACTTGAGTCGAAGTCGGACACTCAACCGACTGACTCACCCAGGCACCCCCCAAAATACATTTTAATTAATAGTAGATTGAACTATAAATCTTTGTTTTTAATTTTATGACAAATATCCTTTCATACTCTGTAGATCAATCTTTTTTTTTAAGTGTATTTATTTATTTTGAGAGAGAGAGAGAAAGCACGAGTGGGGGAACAGCAGAAAGAGAAGGAGAGAGAGAATCCCAAGCAGGCTCTGCACTGTGAGATCAGAAACCCATGTGGGGCTCAAACTCATGAACTGTGAGATCATAACCTGAACCAAAGTCAGTCTCTCAACCCACAGAGCCACCCAGGTGTCCCAGTAGATCAATCTTTTTATAACTTATTATATTTTTAAATTTATTGACAAAATTTTCTCCTTTTATCCACTTGTAAATCTTTTATTTTTCTCAGTATGTTTAGTTTTATCCCATTCTCTATCCTAATGTAAATTCAGTTTCTCTCTCTCTCTTCTCTCTCTGTCTTTGTCTCTCTATCCTTTCTATTGGGCATGCTGTCCAAGGAGTAATTTTCAGTGTAATTTCTATTATCTTTCTATAACCAGCTTAGAGGATTGCTATATGTCTTTTTTGACATTTCTTCTATATACTGTAATTTGTTAGTTTTCCTTTTATATTATAGTTTCTTAACCTTTCATTTTTGTTCCTGTTTCCTTTATTTAAAATTTAATGAATTTATTTACATTTTCCTGTTTAATAATAAAAGCATAGCCTTCACAATACCCAGAAGTTGGATTTAATTCACTTTATTTTTCAAACTTTCATTTTGTATTTTTAATTTTGTTTTACTCATTCATCTAAGTATTTTAAACATTGATGTTAGTTTTTTCATATATCTTTAAGTCCAGCTTCACTTTCTTTTTTATTGCATTTTGATCAGCATGTGCTCTGCAATATGACTATGTAGAAATTACTAAATGTGTCTCTGTGACAATGCATTATCTTTAAATTATAAGTTAAATATCAAATTCAAGACTTTTCGCACAGATGATCAGTTTCTCAAACTATGATGCACTCAGTGCCAGGCCAGGGCAGGCTAAACAGTGTTGTGAAAGCACAGCACACACAATGTGAAGCTCATAACTCACTTTCTACAGCCCTTTATGTGGGCCAGCTAGAATTTTCCACGTAAATATTGTCAATATGAGAGACAAGACATGATGTTTTAGAAACATTCAATCACTTTTGCGGGCTTAATATTTTCAGAAATCAGGTGGTATATCTAAAGTTGTGGCTGAAATATTAACCTTTTATCTTCTCTTTTATTTTTATTTTTTTAATTTTTTTTTCTTTTCTTTTTTTTTCAAGCATTTTTTTTTTTAATTTTTTTTTTCAACGTTTTTTTTTATTTATTTTTGGGACAGAGAGAGACAGAGCATGAACGGGGGAGGGGCAGAGAGAGAGGGAGACACAGGATCGGAAACAGGCTCCAGGCTCCGAGCCATCAGCCCAGAGCCTGACGCGGGTCTCGAACTCCCGGACCGCGAGATCGTGACCTGGCCGAAGTCGGACGCTTAACCGACTGCGCCACCCAGGCGCCCCTTAATTTTTTTTTTTCAACGTTTATTTATTTTTTGGGACAGAGAGAGACAGAGCATGAACGGGGGAGGGGCAGAGAGAGAGGGAGACACAGAATCGGAAACAGGCTCCAGGCTCTGAGCCATCAGCGCAGAGCCCGACGCGGGGCTGGAACACACGGACCGCGAGATCGTGACCTGGCTGAAGTCGGAGGCTTAACCGACTGCGCCACCCAGGCGCCCCTCTTTTCTTCTCTTTTAAAATACGTGCTTTATTAGAGAAGGACTTACTACTAATACTAATTTTATAGATGTAATCTGCCTTATTATTATTATTATTATTATTATTATTATCTTGGTGGATAAAAGCAGAGGTAACTAAGTTTAAGTTGTTCATCACCTCCTTTTATGTGCCCAGCTTTCTCAAGCACCCCATTATTGGTTAACCACTTGATGCTGGAGGATGGGAATTCCTGACACCGAGTAACATCTCATTAGCATGAACAGCTGGAGGCTGAAAGAGAAGGCACCTTAGGGACTAATTACCTGAGAAGATTTAAATAGCAAACATCTACCTGAATCTTTTCCCCAGAAAGCAAAACTCTGTTAACCCATGTATAAAGGCTCTGTATGCCTGAGACTAATATTTATTTGAAATTTAAATGTTATAAAGTCCCTCCGTTGTCATGCTGCTCTGTGACAAAAATCTATCCAGGCCAGTTGCCTCATTCACTCTTATTCCGTGCTGTTATGAGTTTCACCTAGCTGGTGTATTTGATGTGGCTGATCTCGGGGATGTGTGTCAGTGGAGGCCTCAGAGAAGTACAAGCATTTTCTCATCACTGCTGTTGTGAGGCACAAGGAAGCCATTTGATTGTATTTGACTAGAAGATAATTAAACATTTGTCAGCTGTGTTTGAACAAGAGCTCTGATCCCAGGATCCCTGGGTTCCAGAGGCTTTGTGAAGTCCCTGAAATTATAGGCGATATTTTCTGTGTGTGTGCATGTGTGCATTTTTTTTTTCAGAAGGAGTAGATTCTTTTGAAACCCTAAAGCATTACTGCCATGTACTCTCCCTTCCTCAAGTATTAAGGACCACTTACCTTGTTCTTTCAAATTAAAGAAGAATTACTTGTATTTTCAAAAAGAAAAGAAAAAAAATAGATGTGATATGTATCCTTAAGGGGGAAGGGACAGGCTCATGTGACAGAAAGGAGGAGAGATAAAGCTTATTAGTCACATGAGGGGGGGAATTTTTTTAATTTTATTTTTAATATTTATTTTTGAGGGAGAGAGCACAAGCAGGGGAGGGGCTGAGAGAGAGGGAGACACAGAATCCGAAGCAGGCACCAGGCTCTGAGCTGTCAGCACAGAGCCTGACATGGGGCTCCAACTCATAAGCCTTTAGATCATGACCTGAGATGAAGTGGGAGGTTCAACCAACAGAGCCACCCAGATGCCCCCTTCCCTCCAGTGGGGGAAATTTTCAGCCACCTATGATAAAATGAGAAAATACAGTGTTCTCAATTTTAAGAATTGTCTTTTATTCTGAGATCATATTTTTCTATTTTGCCATATTTAAACCTTAAATTCTGATTTCTTTTATTGAACAATAGTGGTAACTACAGTATTGGATTTTGTTTTTGTAATCTTATGTGCTAAAATTCTTTTTTTATTCTTTTCAAAAACTGAAACTTAAATATGGGTATTACAGGTCTATGTCCTCCCCACCCCTATAAATGCACTCCATACTAAGAGTCAATGTCCGAATCAGTCACTGGTATTAGGGTGACAAGCCCTGTGGTTTGCCCAGGACTGAGTGGTTTTCACACTGAACTTACGATGCTGAGAGAAAGAAGTTTGAAAAACACTGACATCAGCAATGAAAAGTGTAGATCCAAAAGTCTTCTGGGAGGTATATGTGGCAATGTGTAAGAAATACATATCTAAGTGGCAGTATTATGAAATTGTGTTCTGTTTTTATTTGAAAATTCTACGTCATGGTTTTACCTGAGATCATCCTATCCATTATTCTGGAGGCTGTTCAAATCACTTTATTACTTATACCCTCACCTAGGCTGGATCCTGGTAGTTACTGAAAAAATATAAGGTAGCAAAGGCTCATGAAAAGCCATCACAGTGTAGATTATCATTTTTTTTAATTTTATCTTTTAGTTTTTAAAATTTATATCCAAATTAGTTAGCATATAGTGCAACAATGATTTCAGGAGTAGATTCCTTAGTGCCCCTTACCCATTTAGCCCATCCCCCCCTCCCACAACCCCTCCAGTAACCCTCAGCTTGGTCTCCAAATTTATGAGTCTCTTCTGTTTTGTCCCCGTCCCTGTTTTCATATTATTTTTGTTTCCCTTCCCTTATGTTCATCTGTTTTGTCTCTTAAAGTCCTCAGATGAGTGAAGTTATATGATATTTGTCTTTGACTAATTTCACTTAACATAACACCCTCCATTTCCATCCACGTAGTTGCAAATGGCAAGATTTCATTCTTTTTGATTGCCGAGTAATATTCCATTGTATATATATATATATATATATATATATATATATATATATATGCCACATTTTCTTTATCCAATCATCCATCGATGGACATTTGAGCTCTTTCCATACTTTAGCTATTGTTGATAGTGCTGCTATAAACATGGGGGTGCATGTGTCCCTTCGAAACAGCACACCTGTATCTCGTGGATAAATGCCTAGTAGTGCACTTGCTGGGTCGTAGGGTAGTTCTATTTTTAGTTTTTTGAGGAACCTCCATACTGTTTTCCAGAGTGGCTGCACCAGCTTGCATTCCCACCAACAATGCAAAAGAGATCCTCTTTCTCTGTATCCTCACCAAATGCTGTTGTTGCCTGAGTTGTTAATGTTAGCCATTCTGACAGGTATCAGGTGGTATCTCATTGTTCTTTTGATTTGTATTTCCCTGATGATGAGTGATGTTGAGCATTTTTTCATGTGTCATTTGGCCATCTAGATGTCTTCTTTGGAGAAGTGTCTATTCATGTCTTTTGCCCATTTCTTCACTGGATTATTTTTCTTTTGGGTGTTGAGTTTGATAAGTTCTTTATAGATTTTGGATACTAACCCTTTATCTGATATGTCGTTTGCAAATATCTTCTCCCATTCTGTTGGCTGCCTTTTAGTTTTGCTGATTATTTCCTTCACTGTTCAGAAGCTTTTTATTTTGATGAGGTCCCAGTAGTTCAGTTTTGCTTTTGTTTATCAATTTTGTTTATCAATTTGTTTGTCAATTTTGTTAATTCTTTCAAAGAACCAGCATCTGGTTTCATTGATCTGTTCTACAGATTTTTTGGTTTAGATAGCATTAATTTCTGCTCTAATCTTCATTATTTCCTGTCTTCTGCTGGTTTGGGGTTTTATTTGCTGTTCTTTTTCCAGTTCCTTAAGGCATAAGGTTAGGTTGTGTATCTGAGATATTTCTTCCTTCTTTAGGAAGGCCTGGATTGCTATATACTTTCCTCTTATGACTGCCTTTGCTGCGTCCCAGAGATTTTGGGTGTGGTGTTATCATTTTCATTGGCTTCCATATACTTTTTAATTTCCTCTTTAACTGCTTGGTTAGCCCATTCATTCTTTAGTGGGATGTTCTTCAGTCTCCAAGTATTTGTTACCTTTCCAAATTTTTTCTTGTGGTTGATTTTGAGTTTCATAGTGTTGTGGTCTGAAAATATGCACGATATGATCTTGATCTTCTTGTATTTACTTAGGGCTGATTTGTGTCCCAGTATATGATCTATTCTGGAGAACATTCCATGTGCACTGGAGAAGAATGTATATTCTGGTGCTTTAGGATGAAATGTTCTGAATATATCTGTTAAGTCCATCTGGTCCAATGTGTCATTCAAAGCCATTGTTTCCTTGTTGATTTTTTGATTAGATTATCTGTCAATTGCTGTAAGTGGGGTGTTGAAGTCTCCCACTATTATGGTATTACAATTGATGAGTTTCTTTGTGTTTGTAAATAACTGATTTGTATATTTGGGTGCCTTCACATTTGGCACATAAATGTTTACAATTGTTAGGTCTTCTTGGTGGATAGACTCCTTGATTATGATATAATGACCTTCTGTATCTCTTGATACAGTCTTTATTTTAAAGTATATATTTTCTGATATAAGTACGGCTACTTCAGCTTTCTTTTGTTGACCATTAGCATGATAGATGGTTCTCCATCCCCTGATTTTCAATCTGAAGGTGCCTTTAGGTCTAAAGTGGGTCTCTTGTAAACAGCATATAGATGGATCTTGTTTTATTACCCATTCTGTGACCCTATGTCGTTTGATTGGACCATTGAATCCATTGACATTAAGAGTGAGTACTGAAAGATATGAATTTATTGCCATTATGATGCTTGTGAGTTGGAGTTTCTGGTGGTGTTCTCTCGTCCTTTCTAATCTTTGTTGCTTTTGGTATTTATTTATTTGTTTATATATATATATATATATATATATATATATATATATATATATATATTTTTTTTTTTTTTTCATCTTTTCTCCCCTCAGAGAGTTCCCCTTAAAATTTCTTGCAGGGCTGGTTTAGAGGTCACACAATCCTTTAATTTTTGTCTGGGAAACTATCTCTCCTTCTATTTTGAATGACAGCCTTGCTGGATAAAGAATTCTTGGCTGCATATTTTTCTGATTCAACACACTGAATATATCCTGCCACTCCTTTCTGGATAGGTTTGCTGCAAACCTGATGTCTTCCCTTGTAGGTTAGGGACTTTTTTTCCCTTGCTGCTTTCATGATTCTTTCCTTGCCTCAGTATTTTGTGAGTTTGACTATGATATGCCTTGTTGATGGCCGGTTTTTGTTGAATCTAACGAGGGTCCTCTGTGCTTCCTGGAGTTTGATGTCTGTGTCTTTCCCCAGGTTAGGAAAGTTTTCCACTATGATTTGCTCACATAACCCTTCTACCCCTATTTCTCTCCCTTCCTCTTCTGGGACCCCTATGATTCTGATGTTCCTTTTTAATGTGTCACTGATTTCGCTAGTTCTTAAATTGTGCTCTTTTGCCTTAATCTCCCCTTTTTCCTGCTTCATTATTGTCTATAAGTTTGTCCTCTATATCACTGATTCTCTGTTCTGCTTCGTCCATCCTTGCCACCGCTGCATCCCTCCATGATTGCAGTTCAATTATAGCATTTTTTATTTCATTCTGGCTATTTTTTACTTCTTTTATCTCTGCAGAAAGGGATTCTAATCTATTTTTGACTCCAGCTAATATTCTTATTATTCTGATTTTAAATTCTGGTTCAGACATCTTGCTTGTATCTGTGTTGTTTAAATCCCTGGCTGTCATTTCTTCGTGCTCTTTCTTTTGGGTGAATTCCTTCGTTTTGTCATTTTGAAGGGAGAAAAGGAATTAATGAGGTAGAAAAATTGAAATTAAAAAAATTAAAATAAAAAAATGTTAAATTAAAAATTAAACACACACACACACACACACACACACACACACACACACACAAATGGAATAGATGATGCTAGATCCTAGGTATGTTTTGGTCTGGGTGTTGAAAGTGGTTTGACAGATTAGAGGAAAAAAAAGGGAAGGGGGAAAGAAAAAAAAAGGAAATCGTTTGAGAATTTGAAAAAATGAATACACTGAAGTAGACTAAAATGAGATGATGGGGTAAAATTGAATTTGAAAAAATATACACAAAAGTAAATACTATAGTAGAAAAAAATTAAAGAAAAATATTTTTAATAAAAATTAAAAATATGATTTTTTTCTTTTTCTCTATTCAAGAAAAAAATGAAAGAGAAAAAAGATAAGAAAAAGAAAAAAGAAAAAAAGGAAATCGTTTGAATATTTGAAAAAGTGAATACACTGTAGTAGACTAATATAAAATAATGGGAGTAAAATAGAATTTGACAAAATTTACATAAAAGCAAAAATATAGTTAAAAATTAAAAATATTTTTAATGCAAATTGAAAGTAAAAATAATTTTTTTCTCTTTCTGCATTCAAGAAAAAGAAAGGAAAAAGAGAAAAAAAGAAATAAAAGGAATTTTTTTCAAAATTTGAAAAGGTGAATACACTGAAGTCGACTAAAATAACATGATGGAAGTAAAATAGAATTTGAAAAAAATTATACAAAAGTAAAAATATAGTAATGAAAATTAAAGAAAATATTTTCAATAAAAATTGAAAATAAAAATGAATTTTTTCTCTTTTTGTATTCAAGAAAAAGAAAAGAAGTGTAAAAGAGAAAAAGAAAAAAAAAGAAAGAAAATTGAATACATGAACCTGCTAACAGATATAAATAGGACTGAAGTTACTTCATTTTCCCCTAGAAGTCAGTCGATGTAGCGCTTTATAGTGCATAAACTAAGGGGGGGTGGTGAGACTTGTGTTCTTGAAAAGGAAGTTGGCCCAGTTGGGCGGGGCTCATTGTAACATCTCCGCTCTCCACTAGATGGCGCTGACAGCCTACTGGGGTGTATACTTGCAGCCCTCCTAGGTGCGCATGCGCGGGAACAGTGAAAAATGGCGCCAGCCAGCTCCCCAATCTGTTTTCCTGGAATCAGCAATTGCGCTGTCCTCTGTCTTCAGCTTTCTGTCCACTCCCTGCTTTTTCACTCTCCATGACCAGCCCCAGGCAGTACCTCTGTCCCGAGTTTTGTCTCAGATGCGGCTGTTTTCCCCGACCCGTTACTTCCGAAGGGCTGAGGCTTTGACCCGTTCCGCCCCTCTGTGGGAGGGTCTCACCGAGCAGTGGCCGAATGAGCAATGGCCCAATGTCGGCTGCACCCAAGAACGCTTGCTGGACCCTGCTGCTGCCAGTGCCCCGAGACTGCGGCCAGGTGCCAGCCCGCCCCAGAAAAAATTCACGAGATAGTGTAGCAGCAGCGTTTCAGGGATTATGGAAAATCACAACACACATCTGGCACCAGGCTTCCCCCTTAAGGACCTTGCTCCAGCACCAGCAAATGTGGCCGTTTTCTGGGGTCTGCTGGGACCAGGTGGCTTCAACAGTCTCTACCAAACGTCCTTCCAGCAGTGGAACCGCTTTTTCCCATGTGGCCTGAGAACCTCCTGGACCCCACTCTGTTCCTGGGGATTCGCCCTTCCCACCAGAGCACCACCAGGTAATGAGCTGCGGAGTTGCAGCCTTTGTGCTCCCCTTGTTTACAGTCTTAATGGAATTTAAACCTTCTCCTTTCTTTCTCCCTTTTCAGTTTAGTCTCCGCGGCTGTTTCCAATTTTCCACTTTCTCTCCAGCTGCTCTTGGGGAGGGGTGCTGTTCTCGTATTCTCCCCCCGCAGTCTCCATCCTCTCTCTGCCCGCAAAGAGGTTCCCTACCTTCCGCGGCATCTTGCTCCCCAAATTCACCTCTCCGCGCCTTGTACCTGCCGAATTCTGTGGTTCAGGTTGTGCAGATTGTTGTGTTAATCCTCCAATCAGTTTTCTAGGTGTGTAGGATGGTTTAGCGTTGGTCTGGCTGTATTTCATGGGTGCAAGACACACAAAAAACTTTCATGCTTCCGGCATCTTGGCCCTTTCATCACAGTGTAGATTCTAATGGCATATGTTCCCTAGGCTTCCAGTGCAGAAACTTTCAAATAGTAGATGTTTATGTTTGGGGCATTTTCCGGAGAAGTGATAGAGAAGGCAGCAAAATCTTACCTGTGACATTACCTGTTACGTGCACATCCAGTATTGCCTCTGTCTAACTCATGTAAATGGTATTTGCAAAATAACATCGTGCTGTCTGCAAGGTGTGACTGTGAACAGAGGGCCTTTGTCATTTTAAGGTTGTAAAAATGAACTAATTGGTATGTCTTATATTTTCCACTGTTTGAACAACAAATGTGTGTAGGTATCTATGATTGTAATATTTACCAATTAATCTACATAGTTCATACTTAAGTTATAAAGGGTTTCAGGTGGTGTTAAGTATTACATACCAACATGGCTGAGACATATTGCCCAAATATTTGGCCAAACACTATTTTGGATAGCTGTGAAAGCGTTTTTTGAATGATATTAACATATACGCAGATGGACTTTGAATAAAGCAGATTATTCTCTGTAGTGTGGGTGGACCTCACCCAATCAGTTGAAGGCCTTAGCAGAACAAAGACTGACCTCCCCTAAGCAAAAGGGAATTCAGTTTGCAGACTCCTGGTCTCGTGACTGTCAGTGTACCCTGAAGATTTTTGACTTGCACCTCCACAATTGTGTGAGCCAATTCTTTAAAATCAATCTCTCTCTATGTATACACACGTCCTGTTGGTTCTGTTTCTCTGGAGAGCCCTGACTAATACAGTGAGTATATCTTTAAGTCATTCTTGTTCAGACACCATTTAGCTTACCAGCATTTGTATTTCCCAATTTACACAGTTTTAAAGTGTATGGGGATTCTTAATATTGTATCAAATGTGAACAGTTATAATTTCAAATTCTTTTAAATTTGCTGTACGTTCACCTAATTAATGGGGTAGTCTGATTGTCTCTAAAAAGTGTCTGAACAGAACTTACTAAATTTGAGAAGATGATGATTAAAAATCAAATATAAAAAAATGGGAATCTTGAGATAAAAAAACAGCTGTTGGTTGATCTATTACTAGTAGATAGGATTTATGTGGACTTAACAGAAGTGTGATTACTGAACGGCAGCAAAGATTAAAGCTAGTATCAATCCATATTAGGCCTTAGTTATGTGAAAGAAGCTGAGAAAAAGAAAAGAAAATCTAAAAAAAAGAAAAATTGTTAGATTCTAACAAAGTTTAAAAAATTCAATTATAAAAGTGAAGAATGGCAATTACTGATGACTATTCTTGAGTATAGAAACTGAAAATAGTTAGACAGAAATTGATGCTAAAAATAAGTAGCAATAAAGAATTCTAGATGATTTGAGTAATCTGCTTACTTATTTTATAAAATAGTAAATATTATCTTTTGGAAAAATTTGAATCTTGAATTTTTCTCTCACCTTCCTGTCAATCTCTTTTCCTCTTTACCCTGCCTATCCTTTGGAATAAGACATGAGGCTTAGTGCCACCAGAGATAATGCATATAACCTAGTAGCATATCTAGCTAAAGAGTAATCACAGTTAATCCAAGATAGAACAGGGAAGAAACAGATCCTTTGGAGTGGAAGAGAGGAAAGAATTAAAAATTAATTTCTACTTTTCTCCTACAGCTCTTTTATCCTGGCATTGAACCTGTAGAATGTGACTCTTGTGAGGAAAAGAAAAAAAAAAAGAAAAAGAAAAGCAAAACAAGGAAGGATTTTGTTGCAGGTTTAATTTGGGGCACAGAGATTGGATGTGTGTCATGTTCAGACTTTAAAAAGACCTATGGGCTATCAAGAATTGCAGCAGGGTCTAATCAACCTGGGGGACGATGAAGACCCCTGGAAGCATCATGGAGAGAATATGCTTTGAATTGTACCAGATAAAAAAATGGGGCAATGTAGGTTGTTGTATATAATACAGACACATATATATACACATATAAATATTACATATCTCTGTGTGTATATATGTATATATATGTGTGTGTGTGTGCGCACACAGATCTGAGCCATATTCCTTGCCTGTTAATCACAAAGACATTTAAAATTTCTCCCCTACCCAGACACTTGTATCATAAGGACAGTGGTGAAAGAAAAAGTAAACAGACCTGTAAAGTTGTTTTACATTATAGTACATGGTGATAAATTGCTAGGAATTTTAAAGTTCTCAATCTACCTCTCCTTTCTTGCCCATCCTTGCAAGTCTCTAGGTTTTCAGTGGGACTTCAAAAAAAAAAAAAAAAAAAAGAAGAAATTTAGATTAATTACAGATGACAAAATAATGGTATACAATACTTTGTATAATTTAATTTCTAGTTTATAAAAGGCATAGTTCAGTTCTTGGAAAACCTTGACATAACCTGAGGAGTGCAGTCTTTCTTCTTAGTACTTTTTCTAAGAATAGCATCTGCTATGTGTCAGATTCATGCATATGAGAAACATGGAGTCATCTAGGTAAATTTGACTAGTTTACAGCTCAGCGGCCAAAAGTATCTCAAAGTCCTGATGATTGAAACTTACTGAAAATATCCCATGCTATATTTTCAAGTTATGTTTTTACTATCTGATAGCCAAGACAGGATAGGTACTGTTGACTTGAGAGAAGAGCGCTAGTTTATTTATTTTTAATGTTTATTTATTTTGGGGAGAGAGAGAAAGAGAGCACACATGCACATAAGTGGAGGAGGGGCAGAAAAGGGGGGGGGACAGAGGATCCAAATGGGGCTTTTCACTGACAGCAGAGAGCCCGATGTGGGGCTCGACCTCGCAAATGACAAGATTATGACCTGAACTGAAGTTGGGTGCTTAATCGACTGAGCCACCCAGGTGCCCCAACAGTGCTAGTTTAAATAGAATAATTGGGGAAGGCATCCTTTGGTCAGAGGCCAGCTGAAAGAGGTAATGGAGAAAACTGACTATTGGGAGAAGAATGTTCCAAGCCAGGTACATGGTGTAAAGGCCCTGAAATAAGAGCATAGTTTGTGCATTCAAATAATAACAAAGAGGCTCATTTTTGGAACAGACTGAAATAAATAGAAGAAGTAGGAGATATTGTCATAGAAGATGGAAAGGAAACAGTTTATACAAGACTTTGTGCAGAATTTTAAACACTTTTACTGTTAATAAAACGGGAGTGATTGAGGGTTTGAGCAGAGACGTTATGTGATCTAACTTTTTTCACTTTTTACTCTGAATATTTTCAAATAAGTCTTATATATTTTTACAAGCAACTTTTGAAAGTTTGTGACTGTCAAAGGTTTAATTCACATAAATTGTCAAATTTAGTGGAATAAAGTCATTTATAATATTCCATTATTATCCATTTAATGCCTATATATCTGTAGTGACAACCTTGTTTCATTACTCATATTGGTAATTTTATTTTATATCTTTCATTCTTTTTGGGAGCAAGAATTCCTGTCCCCTCAAAGGTCCTTCAGGCTGGACCAAGAATTGAACTGACATGAGACAGATTAACAGGAGACAATCAAATTGGTACATATAGGGAATCCACATAGACATGGAAACTCCAAAGATAATCAGGCAAAATGAAGTATATGTGTAATCCTGAACTAAGGAGAAGGGGTTGGGGGTCTGGGACTTCAGAGGAAAAAATGCAATTCACAGGGTGATAAAAGAGCAGATGTTTGGTAATTTGATGTTTGCCCTACCATATACTTGGGTCATTCAGATAAAATTTATCTCTACAAATAACCCTATTCTGGAAAGACCCCCCCCCCCCAAATTTAGATTCTTCTCTGTAGTTAAGGGACGGTCTCAAGTGCCTTCAGCTCAGCTCAAAATAATCCACATGCCCAAGTGGCACCTTCTGGGGAGGGGTACTACTCTGAACCCCTTCAATTCTCATCAGTGTGTGGTTGAGTGCCCTCCCTAAAGAATGTGGTGAGAAAGAAACCTCAAGATAAGAGAAGGCAACCTGGCTAAGTGCGTAGGTGACATCCCTCACGACCCTGTAACATGAGACCACACGATCAGACTGTATGTCTATACATTACCCCGTATATGGGAGACAAAACAGTAGAAAATATATAAAAGGCTACACCACGTGGTGTTTGGGGCTCAGTTTTTCAGTAAGAACCCAACTGAGCCAGCACTGGCATGAATAAAGTTGCTTCCTGGAAAGAAAGGCCATTGCATCATGATTCTCTGTGTGAGAATTCTACTACAAGTGTAGCTAGAGGTTTATCAAATGTATCAATCTTTTCAAAGAACGAGCATTTGGTTTTATTGATATATTTGGTTCAGGATTTCATTTACCAATGATCTCATTTTTATTATTTTCTTTCTTTGGATTGTTTTGAGTTTCTCTCTTCTTTCTCTAAATAATTCTTTGGAGTCCTTTCTTCTTTTGGAAGATAAACATTTCGTCCTATAATTTCCCTTCTAAGCACTGTTTTAGTTGCATTCTATAAATATTGGTGGTATGTTTTCATTTTTATTAATTAAAATATTTCCTAATTTTCTTTGTGACTATTCATGGCTTGGTTAGTAAAATATTGTTTAGTTTCCAAATATCTGGAGATTTTCCAGATATCTTTCTATTCTTGATTTGCATTTTAATTTTGGTCAGAGAATACTTTGTATGATTTCCGTAAATGTGTTCAGGTTTGTTTTATGTCTTGTGTAGGGTCTTTTTGGTGAATGTTTCATTTGTACCTGAAAGTGTGTTCTGCTGATCTTGGATAGAATGTTTTGTCATTCAGTTCTTCTATATCCTTAGTGGTATTCTGTTTCCTACTCTCAACTCATGAGGGACAAGTGTTGAAGTCTTTAAGTACATGTAGGTTTTACTATTATTGAGGTATGGTGAGACCAATAGGTCAGGTGATGACTGACATTGAAAAGATAGTTTGTTCCTCACAGCTTCCAAGAGAGGGTATGCCAGGCCACACAGAACTACACAAGGAAACATCAGGGTTGGTCAGGAGGTCGAGGGAGCAAGGGGAAAATATGGACAAGGGCCTTAATTGTGGTTTCTGTGGGAAAAAAAAAACAGGTGACATAGTATAAGCAGGTTTAATAATTAGCTATTTTGAATAATTGCAGTGATCTCTAGGACATAGGAACTGTTGCTAGTTGCTGCTACCTAGCCCAGGTGGGTTATCAGTGGTCCTGACTGTAAGAGCCTGATAAAGAAGGCAGTTGGGGGATATGGGCTCTTGACTGATTAGTTTGCATATGAAAAGTGTGCGCAAAGACAAATAATTTACCATCTGTAGGAACTGACTAGCCCTTAGGGCACAGTCTCTTCAGGGTTAACAAGACTTCCAATGTCAAAGCCACCAGAAATATAGAAAGTAAAAAAAGACAATTCAACACCGTGGGTGCATTTGTCTATTTCTCCTTTTACTCATTTTGATATTAGTTTCATTGCAAAGCTCTGTTATGTGCTTATACATTCAGCATCATTATATCTTCTTGGTGATTTATCATTCTTGTCATCATGTAAAGTCCCTCTTTTTTCTCTGGCAATATTCCATGTGCTGAAGTCTACTTTCTCTGATATTAATATAGCTGTTCTACATTTCTTTTGATTAATTTTGGGGAATTACTTAATTGAAATTAATTTTTGATTTTGTATTATGTTTTTCATCTTGTAGCTTTTAACTTATATATGTATTCATACATAAAGTGTATTTCTTATGGGGAGAATATAGTAGGGCCTTTTATAAAGTCAGCTGAATTGTCACTACTTTTAAGTGAGATGTTGAGACAATTTACATTTAAGTGTTGCAATGATTGAATTTAATTTCCCACCCTGTGCTTATTTTCTAGTTGTTTTAATTACTCTTTGCTCCTTATTCCTCTGTTTTTGGACTGGATATATTTTATCATTACATCCATTACTGGCTTTCTGTTGTATCTATTTTTCTAAGTTTTAGAAGTTTCTCTAGATTTGGACTATCTTATTACAGTCTACTTTTAGATAATATATCAGTTCACATATAGTCTACGAATCTTAGTCAACAGACTTTCAATTCTCCTTCCTAGCCTTTGTCTTATTGCATCCCATATTTTACATGTGTTATATACCCCATACCTTGATACTTTTCTTTTTGGTCTTTAATAATAAATCACCTCTTACAGCAATTAAAAGTAAGCAAACTGACTTTTACATTTATCTTTATTTTTACCAATTCCCGGGTACTTCATTTGTTTTTGTAGATGTGTGTTTCTCTCTGGTATTGTTCCTTGTGCTTGAAAACTTCTTTGAACATTTTTTGAAGCCAGGTCTGCCAGAAATAAATTCTAGCAGCTATTATTTATTGGGAAAAATCTATTTCACTTTTAGTTATAAACATATTCTCACTGAGCGTAAATGACAGGTTTTGTTTTCTTCCACTGCTTAAAAATATTACAGTATTGTCTTTGAGGTTGCGTTGTTTCTGGCAAGAAATCTTGCATATTTGTTTCTTTGCTCATCTATAGGTAATGTGTCTTTTTCTTTGGCTGCTTTCAAGATTTTTTTCTTATGTTTTGCCTTCATCAATTTAAACATGATGTATCTACTTATGTATGTATTGTATTAATTGTTAATAGTAAAAATATTTTTCTTCTATATCATCATGATTTGTTTACATGATTTTTTTCCCACTGTTTGTTCTCAGTGTGTTCATTCGAATGATTTCCACTAACCTATCTTTAAGGTCACTGATCATTTACTCAATTGTGCCAACATAACTCTCCATCTCTGGCATTATCACTTTCATTTCTAATATTATATTTGATTTAAAAGTTTTACCTCTCTACCGGGATTCTCCCACGTTCACACATGTCCGTGTTTTCTACTAGATTCCAAGCATATTGATTCTAAGCATATTCATTATTTTAAAATTCACACTGGAGGTACCTGGGGGGGCTCCATCAGTTAAGCATCCGACTCTTGATCTCAGCTCAGGTCATGATCTTATGGTCCTGAGGTTGAGCCCTGCATCAGCTGAGCGTGGGTCCTGCTTGTTATTCTTTCTCTTCCTTTCTCTCTGCCCCTCCACCACTTGCACTCTCTCTCCCTCTCTCTCAAAACAAATGAATAAACATTTAAAAAAGAAAAAAAATCACACTGTTAGTCACAATATCTGGATCATTTCTGAGTTTGATTCTGCCAATTGCTTTGTCTCTTGACCATGAGTTTGTTTCATTTCCTCTTATTTTGTTTGTGTGACTGTGTGTGAGTCAAATTTTTATTGGATACTAGGATTCATATGTAAAAGAGGAAAGATTGAGGTAAATAGTATTTATAACTGGAAATATGTTCTCCTCTTTCATGCAGTAGCATGGGGGTACTGAATCAATCTTGTCAAAATTCAAACTTAAAATTAGTCTACTGGTGCCTACTTGTACTTAGGTCGGGGTCTGGGATTCAGAGAGCAATTCTTTTCTTTTTTTCTTAAGTTTATTTATGTATTTTTGAGAGAGAGAGAGAGAGAGGAAGAGGGCATGAGTAGGGAAGGGGCAGAGAGAGAGAACCCCAGGCAGGCTCTGCACTGTCAGCACAGAGCCTGATGCAGAGCTCGAACTCACTAACTGCAAGATCATGACCTGAGCCAAAACTGAGCGTCAGTTGGCTTAACCAACTGAGCCACCCAGGTACTCCTCAGAGAGCACTTCTTAATGTTTGTGCTACAAGCTCACTTTTGAACTATCCATGTGTGCTTGCACAACAGAAGAGCTCATTCTCTGTCTTAAAACATGTAACCTTTCCCCAGGGGTAGATTTCTGATGTTTGCAAATTTGTGTCTTGCTAGGATTCTGCTAGGGCCTGGGGCAGGAGGAAGACTGTTCCAGCCTCAATAGTGGGCCTCCAGTGTGGGATTTTCTCAGCATTTCTGTCATTTTCCCTATGGCAGACAGCCAGAATTCTGCCTTGTGTTTCTCTGGTTCTTGTTGGGGAGACCATTTTTGATATAACATCCCTGCCTTGGGAATTTTTCCTCAGCTTCCTCATGGGTAGAGATCTTTCTTCTATATCCTTCCCTTTGCTCTTGGGGTTTGCTATCCCTCCCTTTGATGTGAAATGCTTTTCAGAGACAGTCCATTTTCTCTACAGAGGCCTGATCCTTTTCCCTATGCTTGCCACACAGAGGGGTAGCTCTAGGTGTTTTCCAGCCTTGTCCTCTGTTTTCTTATGACTGTACCATAAGGTTCCGAAAGAAAGAGACCGTGGATGGGGGCAAACTCCCTTTGCATCTCATTCTCGTGGGCTCCACACTGTCAAATCAGCTCACAGTTGGCCTTTAGATTTTTATTAATATTTTAGCTCACTTGATCCTTCTTGTTTATATGTTGGCCCTGCCTTTCTTTCTTGTTGAGAAGGTTTAGGCATGCAATTTCTTCTTAGGGGAAGGAGCTGTCCTATTTCAAACTATGTATGTGGCTCCCTGAAAGCTCAGCTTCCTTATGGGTTCAAGAAAATTTACAATTTTTTTTCTGGCCTACTTCTAGTTATTAGAGTAGAAATGATACTTTTCCAGCTAGCTACAAACAAGCAGAAGTGGAATTATCCTCTTATTTTCTTCAGACACATTCACTCAATTAATTCATTAAAATATTTGATAAATACATTCCAACAAACCCAACTGTGGACTCAAAATTAACTGATCAACTACAGAGTTACCTTCAAGAGCAACACATTAGAAAAGAAATTTTGAGTCTGTCCTGCCTACAACTGATCCTATGTTCCATGGCTGTGTTAAAATTCTTAAAATTGGACTTTCATCATGTAATTAATGGCTTAGAAAGTCACAATTAATTCCTACCAACATCTAACCTACATTTATTTGCCTTATTTTCAACTACCACCGAATTAGTTTTCTTCCTTATGCTTCCACAATCAGAATGTTCTTCCCCATTTTTTTTCCCCTTCCAGAGACTTACAGCCTCCAAGGTTTCTTTACCAACTACTTAGTTCTCATCCAATATTGGTGCTTCTCAGCGCTTTTATAACACTAACATTCTGAACCATACAACTTAGCACATAATTATAGAAATATATTTTTCTGTTTCTTTGTTTTTTTTTCTCTGGGTCTTGGCTTCATGGGAGGAAGGGAAGGAAAAGTAACTCCTCATAGTATTTTAATGTCTCCCATGTGGCCTAGAAAGTTCTGGTCTCCTGTATTTTTATGACAAACTAGAATATTAAGTAAATAAATTTGCAATAAACTCAGGAACAGGTAAAAATATTCTTAAATACTCTACTTGAATAAATATATGGAATGCACTTAAAACCCTGAGGGACAAATATGTACTTTCTGACAGCTGGATATCAGATTAATATAGTGTGCAAGTTTAAAGTTTCTAAAATGAGGGAAAATGACACAGTAAGATTAATGGTTTTCCTTGCAACTACATTAATTACTTTGGGGCTTGATACAGCAATCATGGTCACACATGTTGTCATTTCAATATATATGTAGAATATAATGTAGGCAGATGTGCTCATTTTGATGATTTTAATCAAAGATCTATTTATGTGACACTTATCTCCATGTTATTTAAATGTTTGGATAATCTAATTACACTCATTTTAATTATCAGTGTGGAAAGGAGAAAGAATGAGATTGCTCTAATTTCTCTCTTTTCTAGAATGATAACTCTTTCCAAAGAAAGGAGTTTGAACATGTCTGTGATGGTACTAATTCTTTACAAGTCCAGTCAGGGATAGACTTTCTAGAGAAATTGTGTGTGTGTGTGTGTGTGTGTGTGTATACAGAAATTATTTTTGTGTGCCCTGATAGAGAAGACATAGTATGAAACTCTTTCTACACATGTACGTTGGGAAATTTGCAAATAGAACCAATTCCCTGTGCCCTGATAGAGAAGACATAGTGTGAATTTCTGTGCCCTGATAGAGAAGACATAGTGTGAAACTCTTTCTACACATGTATGTTGGGAAATTTGCAAATAGAAACAATTCCTAATATAGCTCTTACCAAATGAGTCAGTAGTTGCAAGAGTAAGCAGTATTTTTTAAGTTATTTTTTTACTTATAAAGAAGTTGAAATGGATTGGTAATGACACAATTTGTGATTTAGAATATTCATCATTATGTCCATTACAGGCAAAGTGAGGGTGGACTGACAAGAGGTCAGAGGGTATAAGCTCTGTATAATTAGATACATTGGGTAACTTGTCTGCTCTTAGACCCAATACATTACATTGGCTAAGGGTGACTTGATTTGCTAATGCATTATGAGAGATTTTACCGGGTGTTTTTCCTTTCCAAAGCCACTTAAATATTTATTGTCTGAGCAAGTTATAGTTTTCCTCAAGGTCAAAGATGCCTGCCTTTAAGTAAATCATTCTATTAGTCCCTGAGAATTCTTTCCTGTTCTTGTTCGAACATATAACTACATCCTTAAATTTCAGACTCTAATGCCCTTGCTTATAACTATAAACTCCAATATTGGCTGTTTTTAGCAGATACTCAGAGTAATATTAAATCTCATTTACATATTACAAACTGATTCCCAGTACAAAAATGGGTGGTTGGGGATGATGGGGATGGTGAGCAAAGGGAGAATGAAATTATGTGGGGAAAATCAATTTTGGTACCCTGTGGCAATAAGAAATTATTCATTAGTCAACATAAACCACCTCATTTAAATGTCTCAGATATGCACACTGAGGAAGCAAAAGTCAGACATCTCTAAATCTTTTAACATGCATAAATATTGCATCAAGAGTATTAACAAATACATTTTCTTTGATTGAATATTTTGTATTTTAATTTTATAAACCCATTTCTATTTTATATCAATTATAAGTAATAGCATTTATTAATGATTCCTGGTGAGCTAAAATTTTTGCAACAAGGATTTAGAGATGAATTCTCATTGATTAGCCCAATGTTTTCCTTATTTTAAAAGATCCCACATTTCACCTACCTTTCTCTCTTTCTTCAGTACTTCAGCATTCAAAAGATGATATATACATCACTAAACAAATCAGTCAGGAAAATCAATTGTTCACATTATTTTTCTTGTTTCTACACAAAAGCATATCTTCCATAATGCCTAGTTCTTGTAGACAGTAATCACATTTTTTGACCCCCTTTAGGCTTTTCTAAAGAACTTCATAAAATTGCAATTGTCGTGCCATCTTTATTTTACTCTCATATACTGCCAATTTAAGTTTTTAATACTATTAATTGTATCAGTTATTCCTCTTAAAGTTTTTGCTGTGAAGGGAAACATACAGCATACTAAATCCTAGGATAAAAAAAAATTCTAATTTAGAATAAACTCTGAGCCCAACCATGGAAGCAAAAAAGTTATTTATGTTCCTAGATGAAATAATTTATCTTGCTTTGAAAACACACTGATAAATATACACATATCAGATATACATAGAGATAGATTAAAATATAGGGCAGAATAAGATTATAGTTTTACTTCTTAGAATTTAAAAATAGTAATGCTCTACTGTTTTTAATTTCCAAAATGAAATAATAATAATTATAGGCTTTAAAAACATCTTTGTTATGAGTAGTTTTGGGGAGGGAAATTTATATATATGTATAAAATCCTTTCTTAATATATTACAGAATATCTTATATTGGTAATTATCAAATGTAGAGGAAGATTTAATGATAGTATATCATTTATTTTTGTGAATTTCTTTACAAAGACTTTAAAAAATCTTTTTTAAATGTTTGTTTATTTTTGAGAGAGAGAGAGCAGGGGAGGGGCAGAAAGAGAGAGGGACAGAGGATCTGAGTTAGGCCCTATGCTGATAGCAGAGAGCCTCATGTGGGTGTCAAACTCACGACCTGTGCTGTCATGACTTGAGCCAAAGCTGGATGCTTAAACAACTGAGCCACCCAGGCGCCCTCTTACAAAGTCTTTTTAAATTAACTTTACCTGAGGTAGAGAAAATGGAATTTCTTTCTTGACTTTGTCATTATTATTCATCTTGAATATCTTTAAGTAATCTAGCACATCTGGTACAGTAAACACAAAAACTAAAATAGGGATGTATGTCCATTTGTTTTCAGCTGTCCGGGAGCCTATCAGTTTTTGTGTTCAGATATAGTTGTTTGGGTTTTACATGAAAATGCTATTTTATTTGCTTGTTATTTGGTTTAGCTTATATTTTCACCTATAAACCTGCCTATAATAATTATAAATCTGCAACTTATCAATTGGAAATATATGCTCCCAAATTACACTGTTACACCTCTGCAACAATTTTTCTTCTAACACTCGGTTGAAGGAAAATTAGATAAATACATTTTGCAGTAAAGTTGAATTGGCTTGTAAAAGAGGGTATTTATGAAGTGTATATATAAAGCTAGCATCTATAATACTTTAATGAAAGCATACACATACACCTATATGCTTAACTGATCAATAGGTCAACAGGAGCACTTTAAAATTCTTGTCCAACCTCAGCTAACACTAGAGATTTGATAATGTGCTGAAGACATAATGATCTGGATAAATTATATATATTGTTCAGTACAACAGCCTTTAATGTTCTGATAGAATCCTAAATTCCCTCCTAAGGAAGTCAATTTAATGAAATAATGGAAAACTGATTAAAGTAATGTTTGCCATTGATAACATTAATATGTGGAAATTAGGGACATCGTAGCCCCCTCCTTTGTTTTACTTTGCAATCCACAGTGGAGTGTGAAGACTGGTGTGTCTCAGCATGTCTCTCTCCCTCAGCCAGTTGGTGGTGTTGGTGGCAATTCCTGTTAAGCATCTCCCCTTGTGCACATTACCAGATGTGAGTTCATGTGTACCCCACGAGCAGCTGGCACATTTTGTGAATGCTCCAACTTGCATCCAATGACAGGTCTCCACTGAATTCATGAACACATCACACCTCCTGTGATTTTCCATCAAGTTTGACAGCAAACAGCCTTGTCTCTCCTCCACTGGTTTCCAATCACATTTCCTTGATCTCACAACAGTTGATTCCTGAACTATCAGTCTTGACCCTTTGTGTATAAAGCATCACTGGCCAAGGACAATCCAGTGAACTCATGTGATATCCAGGGGCTCAAACCCTATTTTCTCTAATGTGAATCCAATCCTTGGATGGGAATCCTTGGAGGATTCTTCTCTTCTCAATTTCTCCCACAATCCCTAAGTCATTCTTCAGTTTATATTTTAGCCAATATTCCATTAATACAATCTCATATGAATAATTATTTTCACTAAAGTTTTTCTGCTTAGATGACTATGTGTTTTTCTGTCCTGTTCTTGGATTCACACTGTATGTAGAATTAGGAATCAAAAAATTGTGCTAAGAAGATGGGCAAATTTGCAGTCTGAATTATATGATGCAGTTATCAACAATTGAGATTCACTAATCTATATCAAACAGATGTGATAGGAAAAAGGGCAAAATAGAAATCATAGCCTTTCTACCTTACAGTGAGGAGAAATCTACCAATGTATTCTTTAGAAAACATGCTATTTAAGTTCTTCATCTTAGATACAGGGAGAATGAGACCAAGAAAGTCTGTTTCAGTTCCACTCACTATTCAATATCCCTTGGCCTAATCTGACTTTTTAAATCACTTTTCTACTGCTTGGGATTCACAGACTATGGAGGATCTCTGGACTGTTTATATCAGGCATGTGGTTATAAGCACTATATGTCATACCTTGAAAGAATTTTTTAAAGTATAAGAGGTAGGATCTTTTGTCCCCATTATGAATGCTGAGAAAGAGAGAAAGAAAAAAATGAAAAGTCTTTGTTTCAAGTTAAACATCCTAAAAAGTGTTTCATTGTGTTAAATACGGTGTTTTATTTTAAGTAATATATTAATAGTTGTAATGAAACAATCTTAATTTCAAATTTAGAAGATTATATATCAGTAAATGAAAAAAGAAAACAAATCATTTAAAATAATGTCTTGCTCAATAAAAAAAATTTACTGAAAAGTTCAGCTAAAGTTTTAGTTACTGCATGAAAAAGCATTCTCTTTTCCCCTTATGTTCAGTCCTTGGTCACAGCCTCTCCTTCAATATTTTTTCCCTGTCTCTTCTTTTCTTTAGTTGAATCTCATTAACCTCCAAACCCAATTAATGGTGACACTCTGGATAATAGAGAGTAATTATAACTTCTTTGTATGGAATAGACATTTAAATCATCACTTTATATAAAATAATCTGAATATTAAAATTATGTTAAAGATTATATGATCTTTCTAAACTGGAGAATTTTCTTTGTGATTTGTCAGGGTCCTGAGTCTTCACTATGAACATGAAGTACTGATAATAGAGATAAGTGTAAACATTTACCATAGTGTATTTTACTTATTACTACCTTTTTTTAAAGTTTATTTATTTTGAGAGAGACTGAGACAGTGTGAGTGGGGAAGGAGGAGAGAGAAAGGGGGAAAGGATCCCAATCAGGTTCTGTGCTGTCAGCGCAGAGCCCGACATGGGGCTCAAACTCATGAAACCACAAGATCATGACTTGATCGGAGACCAAGAGTCAGATGCTTAACCAACTGAGCCACCTGAGCACCCCTTATTATTATCTCACCTTTGTAACTGTGATCTGTAAGAACAGTACTGGTCTTATATTACTTGTCTTACTATAATACCTGAAATGGAGTAAATGCTCAATAAGTATCTGAAAATTAATGGTAAACTAAAGAGTGGCAAAGTAGTAATACCTGTTTCACCAAATCACTATATCACTTTTTTCTATGAAATATTATGACATTGTGTTCTAGTAAAATGTTTATGCAGTTATTTGCAAATATTAACAGAAATTCAAGATACATTCCTAATATGATTTCAGTCATCCACCCCTCCTTTTTTCTGTCTTAAAATATAAGTATAGGGTACAATGGAAAACAAACCACAGAATACTTTATTACTCATGTTCTTGGTCTTATAATTCAATTCCATAAGTCTATTAACTACTCTGGGCCATTTGAAAAACAAAACAAAACAAAACAAAAAACAAAACAAACAAAACTTACTTAAATTAGCTAACTGAATCAGTATAAATCTCCTAAAAATAAAAGTATTATAAATTTCAGTTTATAGGTTTGTGAGTCCAAATGTGAGACTGGAAACTTTTAATTCAGTGAAATGAAAGCATATCCATTAGTAAAGAAGCAATGGAATCAGAGAGAGCTAAAGGAAGAATGAGTGAGCAAGGTCGTTTTAATGCCTCCAAATGGATAGCTTAGATGTCAGCCTGAATCTTCACGTGCAGGCAGTAGGCACACACCAGTGGCCTCCTCAATGACACAGAATTTAAAGAGGGGAGTTGACTAGCCTGACCCAAACTCTTTTTATCCTGGATACATAGAAGGAAGAGACCTAAGAAAGTCAACTTATTCATATATGCTGACTTCGTGACAAATTCAAGATTTCTACTTTTTTTCAACGTTTTTTTTTTTTTTTTTTTTTTTTTATTTTTTATTTTTGGGACAGAGAGAGACAGAGCATGAATGGGGGAGGGGCAGAGAGAGAGGGAGACACAGAATCGGAAACAGGCTCCAGGCTCTGAGCCATCAGCCCAGAGCCCGACGCGGGGCTCGAACTCACGGACCGCGAGATCGTGACCTGGCTGAAGTCGGACGCTTAACCGACTGCGCCACCCAGGCGCCCCAAGATTTCTACTTTTTAAAAAATTGGTTCAACCCATGGGCTTGAGTCAAATTAATCAAGGTTATGGCTTCACTTATTATTTTAAAATGGAGAGGCTTTGCCTTTGATCTTCACTGGCAATGAATTAGAGCAGAGGCAATTATGAGGAGTAGAGAAAGATGAAAGAGAAGAATTGAATGCTGTTTAAAAGCCAATCATGTATTTACTTGATCACATGCTGACTAGATGTCATTAGAACCTGTTATTTGTACTTCAGGATAAACTAGACTTGGTTTTTAGAAGGAAATAGTCCTCAAATTGGTAGAAAAGCCTAATTCTAAACTTTTGTTATTGCATTTTTTATCATATGTAAAATTATTACCCAATTTTCATTCATAAGTATTATAATATTTGTATAGCTAATATTTTAATAATACCTCTATCTTTAAATTTTCTTTTTAAATTTGAGAAAAATAAACTATTTTTCTTTTCACAACATAGCATTTTTGTTGTAGATATGAAAGCAACTATTGCTTTTATTGCGAATCTCAATGTTAATTTATATTTGTTTCTAGATAGCATGAGTCACAACATTTCAGATTTCTTTCATGCTTACAAGTAATTAATTGTATTGTACAACTACAGTGGTAAGACAATTCCAAATCTTGGTCCAATAGTTTGAGTTTCAATGTCATTTTAATTACTATTAACATTATTTTTAGTCATAAGTGAGGGATATCACTACAACCAGCTATGTAAGAGCTTGGAGCTTGAAAAAAAAAAGAACTTGGAACTTATTCTCCTCAAAGTCTATATTTAATATCAGCTCTACCAATTTCTTATTTTATAATTACCTAGGCTTAATTTTAGAATGTTTTAAATATAGTTTTTCTTATAGCATGTTGCATAGAACTTTATTTTTTTATTCTAGTTTCTTTTTATTTATTAAACTTTTTTTTAATTTTTTCATTTTTAAGAGACAGATCATGAGCAGGGTAGAGGGACAGAGGGAGGGAGGGAGGGAGAAGAGGAAGAGAGAGAGAGAGAGAGAGAGAGAGAAGAGAAAGATTGAGAATCTTAAGTAGGCTCCACACTCAACATGAAGCCTGACGTGGGGCTCAATTGCACAAACCTGGGATCATGACTTGAACGGAAATCAAGAGTCAGATGCCCAACCTACTGAGCCACCCAGGCACCCCTGACGCTAGGTGCTTTTTAAAAATGCCTTTGTGGGGCGCCTGGGTGGCGCAGTCGGTTAAGCGTCCGACTTCAGCCAGGTCACGATCTCGCGGTCCGTGAGTTCGAGCCCCGCGTCAGGCTCTGGGCTGATGGCTCAGAGCCTGGAGCCTGTTTCCGATTCTGTGTCTCCCTCTCTCTCTGCCCCTCCCCCGTTCATGCTCTGTCTCTCTGTGTCCCAAAAATAAATAAACGTTGTAAAAATGCCTTTGTATTTCCCCCATAGTGTTAGAACTTTTAAAAATCAGTCATGTATAAATAATCAAAAAGTGCTTTTATATTCAATATGGCGTATGAAATTCATTTTTAATATATATTTAAACTAATCTGTGTATTTCATTTGAGTTATCATTGATGATATTTACTTTAAAATAATTTGGAATAATAATTTTGCGTTATATGTTTGTTGGGCACTAATTTTTAATCCACAGTTGTTTATATTTGCTGTTTGAATAAAAATTATTTCAGTAAATTTTCTATGCTATTTTTCTACATTTTAGAGTTGTAACTCTAATGGATTTATATAGTTGTTTCCAAGTATTGGTGCTTCAGAAGATTCAGCCTTTTGACAATCATTTTCATATAGCTGTATTAAGCCATAGCTTAGAATTAGATAATCTAAATCATTTTAACTTAACGCTTTTCAAGAAACTCATCATTTACTAAGCATCTCAGTTATTTGTCATCTTGAGAGGATTAAGAAGTGTGCTGACTTATTTAAACTGTTTCACAAATTAGATCAAATAAAAGATGATGTGTGAGAGAAAACTTAAAAGAAAAAAATCCCACAAGTGCAACAACAACAAAAACTTTTTTCAAAGAAATAAAACATTTATAGAGTACAGTGAAATGAAACCATATCCAATTTCTTAGTAAATGTCTAATAACTTGATTTGTGGAAGTTTAATATATATCTTTGTTTACTTATTTGTTTTTATGTCCAAACTTAAACCACCCCATACTCTGAACCAGGTACTCAGACAAACTGTATCTGCTACTTGGTCTTATCTCTCTTTAACTTAAAAGAGCTTCAGCTACAGTTACAAGTTTTTGAAAAATTATGGTAAAAACATCTTCCCTAGCAGATCAGGAATGGTTTGTAAAGAATCTTTTTATTTTTATGAAGTTACTACAAACATGAACCACAGACCAGCAATTTTCTAAAAACTAGATTATAATGAAACATTATAACACAAAGACTTCACACAATAGTATTTTTTTTTTTTTTTTTCAACAGCCCAGAGCCCGACGCGGGGCTGGAACTCACGGACCGTGAGATCGTGACCTGGCTGAAGTCGGACGCTTAACCGACTGCGCCACCCAGGCGCCCCAATAGTATTTTTATTATAGACTATCTTATGCTGCTTCACAATTATTACTATGATGTAAATTATTGTGGATGTTTATACCATCACATACAAGGATTATATACATATTCTGGTTTCATATGCTGGGTGTAATGAAAGCATAATTAGTTTGTATAGCAGATATATAATCCCATCTTTAGGTATTAGAATCCCAGACAACCATACACACAAGTAGATATTGCCATAAAGACTTTAGACCAGTACTTCATACTTCATAGAAGTTTTAATTTTTGGTTTTCAATCCACTGAATATATAATATGTGTTTCATATATCTAAGCACCTGTTAGATCTTTATTTGGCACCAAAAAAATTTCACCAATTTAAAAAATGTGAAAACTAGGAAAGACCATCATTTAATTATGATTGGTGTTGCACATTAGAAATAGAATTTCTGGGGCTGGAAAACAAACAATACAGTGTTAGTCATAACTTCTGCCTTTTTTTTTAAGGATAATTTTAATTTGGTAGCATCACTTTGCGATGTAATGCTTAAGCTGTAAAATAATCTGACTAATAAGGAATTATTCAAGGTAACTTTTCAGGCACAACTGTCAACTAAGAAAAAACAAAAAGCTATTACTACAAACAAGAGAGGTTAAATTTACATGAGCCAAAACCTAAGCGGTTAGTCAGTAATAGAACAAAAAATAGAGGGAAATGGAAATTAATGTAGTCATATTACAGTGAGAATCACTTAATCAAATATTCACTAGTATATCTGTACTAGTGTTTGATAACCATTATCGCTTCTGATTGCTTGGTGCCCATTCACCATGAAAAAAGACATTATTAAGCATGCAGAAGAGATTTCAAAGTTAAAAAACCAAAAACAAGCCCAAACTACCAGGACTGTGTGGCATTACATGTATTAGCTTAGGTAAAGTAGAAAATTTCTTAGACAATGATAGAAAACTTGAACTTCTGTAGAATCACTAAAAAAAAATTAAGCCAGTACAAATGTTGCCACAAATAAACCAAATAAAATAGCATTTTCTGTTTTGTTGGTTCCTACAAATATTCAAAGATCGATAATCATAGTATTTCATAGTATATTTTCAGAGAACATAAAATAGGAAATATTCTAAATAATTTAAGAAACGAATGTAACCATAATATGGAAAAATTTTTAGATAACCATGAACATAGAACCAGCAAAATAAAGTTTTATATGCACAAAAATAAATATATTATGAATATGTTGAATATTTTTTAAAGAATTTAAAGTTGGTTCAACATAAAATAAATAATTCATAGTTATTGGATCAAAGTTTCCACATTTATTTGATTTAACAAGAAAGTTTAGTGGATGTGCTGAATATATAATCAAAATTAAAAATCCAATTTCTTTACCATATATCTATAACCAATAGTTGGAAATTGATTTAGAAAAAATGCCTGTGGAGGATATTGTGATATATAGACCATATTTCCTCTGCATGAATGAAACACTCCCTGAATAACCAGCTGATGGGAGTTCTGCCTGCAGATAGCCTTGCTGTCACCTCCTTTCAGAGATGGCCTCAGCCACAGAAAGATACTTTCACCAAGTTCACACCTGTTCCCAGCCTTCCCACATACAGTGACTCTTAACTTTGATAGGTATGATAACATTGTTTTCTCTCTAATCAGTGTTAAGCCTGGTCAGAGGAGGATGGACACTCCTTCCTGAAGGAGATCACTTTTTGTACTCTGCTCACAGGACTTACCTATGCTCCTTGATGGTGTATGGAAGGTGCAGTGTGATTGATCATCACTGAAAGAGATCACATTCTAGAAATAGAGTAATTATGGCCCAAAGTATTCAAGAGAAAAAATGTTTAGGAGATGTGTTGTTCTGCAGCAATACTATACAATTCTGAATGGTAAATTTGACATGGCCAGAAAAGAAATTTTCATTAACATTTCCCTGCATACTTTTGGTAATATGTCCATTTGTGGTCATCACTAAGAAAACTGTAACAACTTTGAAGAGAATAATTGGAAACTAGTATTCATGATGGGGGATGCAGCACCTTGGGTAAGGATATAATCAGCATCAGAATGAAAAAATGCTGAAAGAAACTGAAAAGTCAAGATCTATATTACATTTTCAAAAGTTCTCAATTACCATGATGTTATAAATAATAACTGCATTGGTACCCTTTGTTCATGATGGCACACACACACATTTAACAATAAAGAATATGAAGAGTTGTTCCCTGTATCTAAACAGTAAAAGATAGTTCCTACATGTTACAAAGAATCTTCACAGGCAAGACAGGACAATAAGCAAATACTTAAATATCTTTATCCATTATTCTAAATCTTCATCAAAAAAACATTCTACTTCACATGGATGCATAAATCTTGTAATACATTCTTGTAAGAATTGTTCAGACAAACAGGAGCCATGCAAAAATATTTTCCTCGGGACACCCTAGAATTGATCCTATATGGTGCTAGGAAATATAGTTATATTAAAAATAAAAATAATTTCTACTTTACATCCTGTATAAAAATCTATTTTACATCAATTACATACTTTACATTTTTGTAGACAAAAACATGCCTTTATGAACCTGAGACAAGAAAGATTTAAAAAATAATACTAATGTGGTGATGGACCAGTTGAATGAGAATCATCCAGATGCTAATTCAATTGTTTATATTCATTTTTTAAATTTTTAAAAAAGTCTTTCCTCACCCATATTCATATGGATATTTGTTTTGAAATGATAATGTAGCTGTTCCTGCCCCTCTAGTTCCTTTTAGAATTTATTCAATGCTGACGCTGCATACATCATTACTTATGGTGCTGCCTCATCTACTATAAGTAATGGTTCCCAATGACTCTCTCAAAATTGTTACTGTGCTTTCTTAATGATCACTGTAAATGTACATTTTGCCTTTCCAAGTAATCAACAGTTGACAGATTATGTTGAATATACACCATTAGTATTTAAGGTAAATGGGACAGATATTGGTGCTCTATCCATATCTACTAATTATTTACTGTGTTTTATTTTATTTTGAATATTGCAGGCCTGCTTGTCTACCTATTGTCAGCACCTGTGCCTCTTCTCATAAGACCTTTGTCTTGTCAAAGAAAAATGCACTACCTATGTGAATTATAAGCCAGACACTGGGGACATAGAAATGCTTCCCCATCAGCCCAACCAATGAGTGGCAGAAGCTGGTGCATAATCTGGCAGCTCCGTTATTCATTTGGCATACTTATTCTGAGGGGTTTGTTCCTTACTACCTCCTAAATATTATAACATGATTGACAATTTACTCTGCTGATTTTTTTCCCTTTCTATATCAATTCTATCCAAATTCAAATCTATATACTATTCTCTCAATATTTCTATGATATTTTATTGCATAACTACCAGCACTTACCTTTTTGTCTCAGGCTCTGTTTGGCGGGAAACCATACATAAAATGATATCATTTGTGGTCCTAAGCAAAGCCTTAGGATTGAGTTCTGAAATGTGATCACTTTTCAAGCAGATTAAAAAAAAAGAAAGAAAGAAAGACACTGTTATCAGTAGTAAGGAGATAATAATATTCTCTGGCATGGTGATTTGAAACAGAATGCAGGTAAAAGAGGATATACTTTCTTATCTAGAACCTCTAACATTTGAGAGCTACAAGGGGAAATTAAATTATAAGAAATAAGTTTTTTGTTTTACTTTTTTATTTTTTTATTTTTTTTTTGGCTAACTGCTATTGATTCCCTGAAAGAAACAACGAACAAACAAATAGGAACTGGTCAGCCATCTATGAATTCAGAGCACACTGTGAAAGTCATAAGCCTTCTGTAGCAGTGAAACTCTGATCTCCTGCAGTCAGAAGGCAGACTGTGCAGAAAACTGACATGTAATTTGGTTGTGAGTATTTGTTGGTCCCCACATTGGGAGATTCCTGAGTGAAATCTGAAACTACAACTCTCTGCCACTCTGACACCTCCCCATACGTGGAAGACAAGGAGATCTAGGTTGGTCAGTAACCACTTTAATCAGCAAGGGAACTTATATATGAGGTTTGTCTTGGGTGGCCACAAGATGAATAGAGCTCTGCACCTACCTGCCAGACTCTGAAAAAGTTTTTGTAGAAGCTTTAAATTGAGTTCAGTCATGTATTCAGTCCAGATGGTGTCAACAATACATTGCTCTCTCAAGGCTGTGTCTATAAAACAGCTCCCAGTGTGGGGATGGTGGGCAGAATGCATTCTAAGGACAGGCGAGGATGTGAGGAGCCTCCTATCACTCACACTCAGCTTGCAGACCAACCAGCAGTCACATTTTCTTGCTGACCTCTTCCAACAAAATTAGCAGGAAAAACTTCATTTATTTAAAAGTAATGACACAGATAGGGAAGGAGTAATACCTGAAATAGAACACCTCAGTGGATGCACTTGAGAATCTTGAACCCCCCAGGTTTCCGTGAAACCCCTAGGTTGCTGTAAGTGGCTTTCTTGCTCTTGCTAGAGGATATCAAATTACCTTTGATTGGAAACCATGAAAAAACAACTGAGGCATAGGACTTGTCCTTCTGAACTTCTGACCTCAATTCCCACTGCTGTTACTTCTAGAGCAATCATGAGGGCCAAGTCAACCAGAACATGACAGGGGCACCATAACCAGGGTCTCAGACCCCTCAGGGATAAAGATCTGGGTCACCCTATGAGGCAGACAACTAAAGCCGGCACCTAACTTAACAATGAGGGATATCTGGAATAGATGGTGGAAGAGGGAAGATGATAAATACCAGTTGCATCCCCAAGACCAAAACAGCAAGGTTACTATAGCTTATATAAACTAAACCTTTTAATGGAGATCTGTTTTTTAAAGAATGTCACTAGCAGTCACCTTGGGAAATTATTGATAAGATGGAATGAATTTAACATGGGCTATGAATGTATCAGTGCCCTGCCTATATCAACTTGACACATCATTTCCATGCACATCAGCTCAAGGTTCAGTTGCCTGCAACTGTATCTCTGTATCTTTGGCAGAGAGCATATGAGTCAAGTTTCAACCAGAGAAGCAGAAGTAGAATCTCTCTCTCTCCTCTCTCTCCAAGCATTGGCCATTGGCTTGACTTACATGATTGCAAGAGTGGGCTAAGAACATCTGAAATCCATAGGGCAGGCAGAATCAGGAAGGGGAAAACTCAGCAGGCTGGAACACATGAACAAGGGTCAAAGCTCTTGCTCACAGAAAGAATTTCTTCTCTCTTGCAGGAAGTCTCAGGCCCACATGTAAAGTCTTTCAACAGATTCCATCAGGACCAGCCAGATTATCCAGGATAATCTTTACTTAAAGTCAGTGGAGAGGAACTTTAATTACATCTGCAAAATCCCTTAACAGCAGTACCTAGAATTACGTTTGACTGAATAACTGGGGACTAGAGTCTAGTCAAGTTGACATATCATAAAAGCCTTAACAGAGGCCTTTCTCTAGCAGAAAGAGGACACTCTCCCCACTGGTGGGCCAGGCTGGCAGAGCCAGGGGTTTCACTGGCACCTCCCAAAGAGCCCTCAGCCACAGATGAATGAGTGTTGGTGGGATGTAGCACAGCTCTCCAGCCCCTAGGGCAGACTTACTCTAGGCTCTGTATCCTACTCTGGCTCTCAGAGTTTCTGAGTGGGATTTAGTTCCATTTGCCTACAGGTATACTGGTTTGATAATCTACTCTTTAGTGACACTTCCTACTCCCCTACTGGTTTCTCATATGATCATCTTCCAAATAAACTACTTTCCCTGGAAACCTTCCCTCCAGGTTTACTCTGAGGGAAGGCAAACAAAGACAGTAATACATCACATTACTGTTAAAGCAGTCAAGAAAATATTGTTTATTTAAAATTTTCTTACATCATTATATTTAATTATTGCTACCTTTATGAAAGAAGGAATAGTTCATAGATTCAGAGATATCAATTGGAAATTTTTGAAAATATCTATCTCAGGACAATATATATGTTAATGCAAAAATATGCCTTGTTCTTTGTCCTTCCATGATTAAATTAATGATGTGAGTGTACACATGCTGATTTTCTGAGCTTCTATGCTCTGAGGAATATATTTGAGAGGAATATATTTATCAGAGAAAGAATGTTGATGGCTAAGCAGGACTCTTTACTACAAATGCCATATTTACATATTTACATAGCCAAGCCAATTTACAAAGTTCTGTCATATGTATTTGCATATTTTTGCTCTCTGAAATACTGAATTAGGCATAAAAGTAGAGTGAGAAGGATTGCATAGGAATGGGTACTTTGATTTGGCTGGCTAGTAAAAATTGGTTAATTTTCTATTAATAAGTAAGATATTTCTCTAAGAACTTACTAATAACTGATAATTTTCCTGATCTTCCAGTATATAATTTTAATATGTAATGTGGATTTAATGTCAAGTGTACCTTTACTAAAACATCCTTAAATTGCTAAAGATCTCATTGCATTGTAAAAACATTTTTGTTTCCTTAAACTTGAAATCCAGTCTACTTTCTCTGAAAATTATTCTATCCCCCTGCCCCAATCTACTGCCTGTGGGAAAATGTAAGTTATTGCTATGTATTAAATGAGGTTTATAGAAAAATTCAAGACATCTTTTTAGTTTGTTCTGAATATTGTGTGTGCTAAAGTAAAACTAAACCAGTATGACTACAGGTTAGAATATTAAAAAGTGCATGTTCAAGATTATTAAAGTATTTCTGGCAAAATGTAGCAATTTCCCTGCATTTACCTTAGTGAATTATGGGTTATTTAATGGATTGTTTCACAATAAGAAATGAAACGTATTTCTTGGAGCAATTTAATTTGTTCAATCGATTAGTATTCTTCGTGATATCATATTTAGAAAAAAGTATCTACTATAGTTAAAGATGACAAATCCAGTATTGTAGATAATTTTAAGACTTTTTAAAAGCAACTCTATAGGCTGTGGAACCCCATGCCATGATTCGCATGTTTATATACTTATATTTTCATTAGAACAACATCTGCTTTGTGAAAATAATACCCACGCTTGAAAATAATTCAATAGACACTGTGTCGAAGACTCTTAAGGACAAGTGTGAAATTGTTTTATCTTCATTTTCTGGAGCTCTGGACAGCTGATTGAGACAGTACAGAGAGCATCTGCTGGAGGGTAACTCCTGGGATACTTGTCAAATTGATTGTGTTCAGAAACAACTGAGACACAAAAGGAAGAGAATTTCTAATCACATTGCATTTAGAATGCTGTTCAAATCAAAAAACTATGTAATTTAGAACTAAATAGCTTTGCTTGACATTTTAGAATTTTTAATTAACAGATTATTCTATTAGCTCATATATTTCTCTCCAGGTGACTGAAATGGATTTCCACCCAGGCTTTGATTCCATATGTCAAGAATTTTTTTGAATAAATAAATAAATAACATACTGATATATTAATTCTGATTCCATAAGCGGACTCTTATACCAATGGCAGAATATAAAAGTCATTCCACTATGCTATGCCTTTTTTTTTTTTTAAGTACACTGCCAGTGATTTTGTTTTGTCTGTATGATTACACCAATTTTCAGGGGCTAAAAATCATGCATACCTTTTAAGGTAGTTGACTTTTCAAATAATAAGACGAACGATTTAGGCATTATAAAATTCTTGATAAATTCAAACATATTCCATTTTTTCAAGTATATGCACATTTTGTCATCTTATATCATTGTCATTACTTTCTTCCATTGTGAGAACTCTTTCTTCACATAACTGAAAATAGAGGTTCATACACTATCAGAAGAAACCTAACAAGTGCCAAACTGAAACAATCTTGTTTTTGCTATTGCTAGATTTGTTGTTGACTAAATGTCTGGAAAGAAAAAGAATTCAATGTAAAAAGATTGTAATAAATTAAAGATGATTAATTAGCAGGCATGATAGGAATCCCTTCAGGAATAAAATAAATGTGAATGCCAAGTATCGCACATTGATGACAGCAAGAAGTACAATTAGCACTTTTGTCCCTCTATTCTTTCTTCACCTGGGACTTTTAATGAGAAGACAAAATGATGCAGAATTTACTACTATGCCATAAAGATTATTTTGATTTGAAGACACCTGAGAATCAACAGATTCTCAGCAGAAAGGCTTTGTCTGAACACTGCCCCAATTGTCTGCCTAAAAGTAGAGCCTTCCAAAAGTAAAATTCAACTGCCATAAATCTCCCTTCAAGGAAATTGACTGCTATCACTGGAAACGAGAAGCCAGCACCTAGATGAGAAATCGTAAAAACAAACATGGTCACAAAGCTATCACACTTCCTATAGAAGCTCCTAAAGTTCCATTTGTCTTTACCTAAAAGTCATGATTTTTTTTTAAGTGACCTTTCTTCCCCTGTCCTCCTCCTATTAGGATGGTATATAAACTCTAAATTTTAGCCACTTTTATAAGCCACTTTCCTTGTGAACTTCCATGAACCTATGAGAATAAACTTTGTCCTTTCTCCTGTTAATTTGTCTTTTATCAGTTTAATTTATGGACCACAGTGACCAGTCCTAAAGGAGTAGGGAAAAAATGTTTCCTCCCTGACAATAACAATGACAATGAAGTAATCTCCTGTTTCTGTGTCTTTATTTTTCTCTTCACCTTGTTGTCTTTCTAGTTCCCAATTTAATATGCTTAAAAACTGAGCCTTTTTCCTATTTTTAAAATTTGTTTCTTATACTTTGCTTGCTTCCTCATCATCCTAATATCATTTTGTGACACCTGCTAAGAACTTGCGTTTCATTCACATCACCTGCAGTGGAATGAAGTACTTTGTAAGAGTGTGTTTCCATGGATTTCTGTGGGATCACAGTGGAAGGTAAAGGCAAAGCAATTCACATGTCTCCTTGAGGGCACATTCTCATCTTGACACAGATGTGAATGACTTACAAGTAGTTTATGATTACTTGAATCTGCATCCGTATTTTGTGTGAATATACACAGGGCGACGTATTCACTAAAGGGACCAGAGCTAAACAAACGATTTCTAAACATTATTAAATATTTCTGAATAAACTCAATATTGAAAATATTATTCTCCAATACTTTAATAATGAACATGTATTTTTGATTATACTTAAGCATTAACACAAGTAAAGTAAGAAATAGACTACATTTGGCTTAATCACTCAGGTTTATCATAAAAATAATGTTTTCACCAATGGCTAGATAATTCATACTTGCAATTCATCTGCAGTGATCACTGCCACATCATTGGTGTTACAGCCCAGGATATGGTAACATCTTATATAAAGGACAATTAACTCAAATTTCCCTTGCAAATTCATGCTTCGTTTCTCTGGCTAAAGAAAATATACCAATTGCCAGTATGGTTATAGTTGTTGTACTTATTGCTTAAAGAGATCCTCTCTAGTTAGCATTTTCTGTGCAGCCAGGTATGAAATTAACTGGTGAGACTATTTGGAGGGAATTTTTTTTCCAGTTGATATAATATGAGTGAAGGAAAAGAGGACAAAGCAATGATCTTTAGTGTTCCATTTGCAGCATGTCTACAAAACATTTTCTCAGACAAGTCTGTTCAAACTCCTAATTAAAATTGTCTTAGACTGACAATTTTCAGAAATCACCTGAATGATCATAAATAGCCATATTTCACTTTCTTAAGTGCTAGTGTTCATGGTTATAGTATCATCTCAAAGGATTTGTATGCAGAAAGTTCAAATGTTTATTCATATATCCTTACATGTTTTAATAAATATAAAATAAAAAATATTATCTTTCTATGAAAATGAGTGGAACAATTAAGATATCTGAGGACATTTCCATTTCATAGAACAGTATATCAACATCTTTTGAAAAGTTGTTACCTCGGGTTGGGAATAGCATAGGGCCGTGGTTCTCACATTTAAATATGCATACAAGACAAATGTAATGCTTATTAAAATATAGATTCCTGAATCTACTCCTAGACATTCTGATTCAGCAGGACTGGGGTGAAGGCCTAAGAATTAACATTACCAACCAGTTCCCAAGTGACGTTGAGGTTGCTAGCATGGCAACAACAATTTGAGAGCTATGGAATAGGGTGGAAAAACTTTTACAGATGATTCTTTTTCTATCAACACGTCCACAGTGGAAGTTAACTTAGATTGATAAAAAGCAATAAGAAATGAGACAAGACTATATGTATCTATGTCTATATAAATTTTTTAAACCCAGTTTGAAATGTTACATCCCAGAAACTTGTGGCCATTCTTAATATGTCCTGAAGCATTTGGAGAAATATGAATATAATTAGCTTTTTGTTATTTCTCTCTCACACACGTGCACATATACTAAAGGTTTAGCACTGGTTATAAAAAGATCACTGAATGGCTTCATACTGGTCAAGCTGACGTTGAAATTAAATTTGTGAAGTGAGGGGCACCTGGATGGATCATTCTGTTAAACATCTGACTCTTGATTTTGGCTTAGGTCTTGGTTTCACAGTTTATGAGTTCGAGCCCTGCGTTGGGCTCTGTGCTGATGGTGTGGAGTCTGCTTAGGATTCTCACTTTCCCTCTCTCTGGAACATCCCCTACTTTCACTCTCTCTCTCTCTCTCTCTCTCAAAATAAATACGCTTTAAAAAATCAATCAGGGGCGCCTGGGTGGCGCAGTCGGTTAAGCGTCCGACTTCAGCCAGGTCACGATCTCGCGGTCCGTGAGTTCGAGCCCTGCGTCGGGCTCTGGGCTGATGGCTCAGAGCCTGGAGCCTGTTTCCGATTCTGTGTCTCCCTCTCTCTCTGCCCCTCCCCCGTTCATGCTCTGTCTCTCTCTGTCCCAAAAATAAATAAACGTTGAAAAAAAAAAATAAAAAATCAATCAAATAATAAATAAATAAATAAATAAATAAATAAATAAATAAATAAATAAAATTGTGAAGTGATGTTATTTGAGGAGACTCTAAAAATAAGGCCATCTGCAAAGGAAAGATGCTTGTGTCTACTTGATGATGGCTTCACCACAACAAAGATTATACTGATACCTCTTTAATGAAAACAATGAGCTAATTATATATTTTAAAGTGATTATCTAGGAAGAAAACATATTAGTATGTTTAATTAATATTGAATATATAAAACAAAAAAAAAGGTAATTTAGATGTGTCTTCCAAATATTTGAATCACAACAAGCACTGAATTTTCTACAACCTGTTAGTAATTAACCACAATTCACTATACCTTTACTTAGCTGAATATTTGTAAATAAAACTAAAAAACAAAAAACAATAGTTATGATGGCATAAGCATAGGGTAATATTATAAGCTGATTGTCACACTTTCCTGTTAAAATTCTGGAATCATTAAATGTGAATTCTGATTAGTCACCAAATATGATAAAAAGTATGTTCTCAACATGCTGATGGATGTATTGGATATTCTTTTTCTCCTACAACAATAGGATGTCCTACTTACCTCAAAAAAAAAAAAAAAAATGACACTTCAGCATAGCCTAATATGGTGGTGATTTACCCATTGATAACTAGACTAATCAGAAAAATAAGCCAGAAGTGGTGAATTTAAATAAGTAATCGAAGTGACAATATTTTTTTGTATTTTTCCCAATTTTATCGAAGCACAACTGATAAAATTGTAATATATTTAAGAGGTGGAATGTGATGATTTCATACATGTATACGTTGTGAAAGCATTCCCACAATCAAGTTAATTAATCCATCACTTCACATAGTTAACTTTTTTGTGTGTGAGAACATTAATATATATGATCTTAGCAAATTTCAATTATGCAATATAGTATTACCTACTATAGTCACCATGCTATGTATTAGATCTTCAGAATTTATTAATCTTAAAACTGAAACTTTGTATCTTTTTACACTTTCCATTTCCCCCACACCGTGCCCCTGACAGCCATGATTTTACTCTCTGTATGAGTTTGACTTTTCTTTTTTTTTTTTTTTTTTTTTTTTTTCTTCCACATATATATGAAATACCATGCAGGATCTGTCTTTCTCTGTCTGGCCCTCCGTATTCATCCATGTTATCACAAATGGCAGGATTTCTTTCTTTTTTTAAGGCTGAATAATATTCCACTATATATACCACATTTTCTTTATCTACTGTCAATAGACACTTGGGTTGTTCCCATATCTTGCTATTTATTGTGAATAATGATGCAACGAACATGGGACTACAGATATCTCTTTGAGATAGTGATTTTGTTTCCTTGGGGTATATAAACAGAAGTGGGATTGCTTCTACTTCTAATCTCTTCAGGACCCTACAAACTATTTTTCATATGGGTTGTACCCATTTACATTCCTGCCAGCAATGCCCAAAAGTTCCTTTTCTCCACATTCTCTCTCAGTAACATTTTCTCTTGTCTTTTTGATAATAGATATCCTAACAGAAGTAGGTGATATCTATAGTGAATTTTGATAGGGAGTCAAGAGTTATATGCAGATTTTCAACTATGTGGTGAGGGGTTAGCACCCCTAATTCTCATGTTGTTCAAGGATCAACTGTATAGATCTTTCATCTCCTTGGTTAAATTTATTTTTATTTATGCTTATTATAAGTATATTTTTCTCTCTGATGCTATTGTAAGCAGTGTTGTTTTCTTAATTTCTCTTTCTGTATATCATTGTTACTATATAGAAACACAACTAATTTTTGTATATTGATTTCATATCATAAAATTTATTGAATGAATTCATGTATTATAACAGTTTTTTGATGGATTTTCTATGTGTAAGATCAGGCCATCTTGTAACAGAGACATATTACTTCTTCTTTTCTGATTCAGATGCCTTTTTTTTTTTTTTTTTTTTTTTCCTAACTAGTTGCTCTGGCTAGGCCTTCCAGTACTACATTGAATTGAAAGGGCAAGAGTGGGCATCCTTGACTTGTTCCTGATTTTCCTCATCTTAGAAAACATTTTACCATTTAGTGTGATGTTACTATGGGTTTGTCATATACAGTCTTTATTGTGGCTGACTTACATTCCACACGCACCAAATTTGTTAACAGTTCTTACCATGATAACATGTTGAATATTTTCAAATGCTTTTTTTATATGAATTGAGGTGATTATATGATTTTCATCATTCTGTTAATGTGATATATCACATTTATTTATTTGTGTAGATTGGACTACCCTTGCATCCCAGATTAAATCCCACTTGATTATGGTATATGATCTTTTTGATGTGCTAGTGATTCTTTGTTGTTGTTGTAATATTTTGTTGAGAATTTTTGCACCTTTGTTAGTCAAGGATCTTGCCCTGTAGTTTTCTTTCTTTCTTTCTTTCTTTTTTTTTTTTTTTTTTTTAGTGTTCTTGTCTGGTTTTGGTATCAGGGTGATGTTGGCTTCATAAAATGAGTTTAGAAATGTTCCCCCTCCCCCTATTTTGAGTTTCATGGAAGAATTTGAGAAGTATTGGTATTAATTTTTTTATATGTTTGATAGAATTTACCAGTACAGTTATCTGTTCCTGGGCTTTTCTTTATTGAAAGGTTTTTGTGATGCTTCAAACTCCTTATTCGATATTGGTCTATTCAGATTTTCTATTTGGAAATCATGAGATATCTTTTACAACCCTTCACATTCAGGCTATCTGTGTTCCTAAAGCTAGCTCTTGTGGGCAATACAAGAGTTGGGTCTTTTGTTCTTTTAGAAAATTAAAAAAAAAAATTTAATGTTGATTTTTGAGAGAGAGAGAAACAGAGTGTGAGCAAGGGAGGGGCAGACGGAGAGGGGAACAGGCTCTGTTCCTGGAAGCAGGCTCCAGGCTCTGAGCCATCAGCACAGAGCCTGACGTGGGGCTCGAACCCATTAACTGTGAGATCATGACCTGAGCCAAAGTTGGAAGCCCAACCAACTGAGCCACCCAGGTGCCCCTGTGCTTTTAGAAAATTTTTAATCTGTGCAGCCACTCTATGTCTTTTGTTTAGAAAATTTAGTCCATTTATTTTAATAGTAATTATTGGTAAATATGAGCCTGGAGGGGAGACCTATGAGAGATGCTCACACATCTGTTCAGAAACAGCTTCTTTGTTTACAATGTTCCTATTGCTGAGCCCTTTTGCCTCTCAGAGCTGGGTGAGTTGGGGAAGTGCCCTTCAGGTATCAGCCTTAAAGTTGTGGTACTAGATGTGTGCTACAAACCCTTGAGTTCGATATTCCCTCCTGATAGTAAGACACTGTGCTGGGAGGTGTGGTTTATGGCCAACACTGTGTCTCAGTCTTACCTGTTTTGATATGTTACCCGAAGTGTAGAAGTAACTCTATAGTTTCTGGATTACTTTCAGTCTTACCTGTTTTGATATGTTACCCGAAGTGTAGAAGTAACTCTATAGTTTCTGGATTACTTTCAGATTGACTCATGTTTAGCTGTACATACCTGGTACATACATGGGAAGAGGGAAAGTCAGGAACCTACTATCCTCCATCTTGGTGATATCTCTCAAAGTGACCATATTTTTATAATGCCAAAATATCTCTCATCAAAATATGTGGCTCTTGTTAAAAGACTTCATTATTTTACTTCATTTATTTTGCATTTGATTTATTTTGTTTATATTATTTAGTTAAAAGTCCCAATTTTAGGGATCCACACAGGTTCTAGTTTTTTGTGTTTTGTTTTGTTTTTAAATCTGATTTATCATGCTCTTGTCATTTGACACCCTATGCAACTTTAATATTTTTATGCATATTCATAATCTGTTTTCTGGCATCTAAATCATCTCCCAGATTACATCTTCCTTTTTCCTCAATTGTAAGGCATCATTTTCTTTAGAACCTGGAGATGTCATCAAATTTTTTTAAAATATGGATTTGGTATCACAGAACATTTAGAGCCAGTTTCAAAATGTTACTCCCGGTGCTGTGCAAATTGCCAAAATATAAATTCATTTTATTTAATAATGAGTCAACTTAACAGATGGTATTCATGTGTGGGCATCCAAAGACCATACATGAGCATCAAGTTGGTATGTCTGAGAGTAGAATTTCAGGCCAAGAATGATGAGGCTGTTATCTTTTTTGAATATCTGCACCTCAGTGTCAATGACTTTGTGTAATCAGGAGCAGGAAAGAAGTGATGAAATCCTTCATAATAAGCAGCATAATATGGAAAATCTGCAAGTGATCTCATATTCTTCACCTACATACTTTTTTTAAAAACCTTTTTTATTTTTTTATTTATTTTTTTTTATTTTTTTTTTTTCAACGTTTATTTATTTTTGGGACAGAGAGAGACAGAGCATGAACGGGGGAGGGGCAGAGAGAGAGGGAGACACAGAATCGGAAACAGGCTCCAGGCTCCGAGCCATCAGCCCAGAGCCTGATGCGGGGCTCGAACTCATGGACCGCGAGATCGTGACCTGGCTGAAGTCGGACGCTTAACCGACTGCGCCACCCAGGCGCCCCTAAAAACTTTTTTAAAAAACATCTTGCTATAAATGGAATTTGTTCACATAAATGATTGTGTTGAAAAAGAAATTGAATAACATTTCATATATGTCATATAAAGCTTGTAAGACAATTTTTTAAAAAAAATTGAAAATGTTGATTTTGTTGCCTGTGTATTTGTGAATTGTGGGTTTTTTTTTTTAAACCCAGCAGAAAGAGCATGTATTGAGTATATGTTTTTATGAAAATACATATGACTTTATTGACCAATTTTAAGCTAGCTTGAAAATGGAGCTTTTCAACTTCTGCTTTTTATAAATGAGAAAATCTGAAGCACACAAATGCAAAGCAAATTTTTCAAAATTTTCTGTGAATTAGAGAAATCTTGAAGCTAATACTTGGTTTAGGATTCCCTAAGTAATATTTTTCCCATTATTACTTGAATAACTAAAAGATACTTTGTCGACCCCTACTTACAAGGTTTCTGCAGATAGCAGCTGGAAAAAACCCATGTCAATATAGGGAATTAAATACAAGGTATAAGTTAAGAGGCACAATTTCTCAATGGATTAAGAGTGATGATCATGGAGCCACAATGATTTGGGCCATTTCGCACCACTGCCACACAGCAGCTCTGTAATTTTCTGCAATTTATTTTGTTTGTATATACTTTCATTTCTTTATTTGTTCAATGGGGACTTTAGAAACAATTGCTTTATGGGAGCATTAAATATATATATGCATTGAAGCATATACTGCAGTGCCTGGAACAAAACTACATTCACTAATAATATCCTTTATTATAATTTGCCAATGGGCTAAACTTGAAATTATTATCTCCATTTCATAGGTAAGGAAACTAAAGGAGTGAAGTTAAATAATTTACCCAAGGTCACACAACTAGTAATTGCTGGGGCCATAATTTGAACAGAGAAATAACCATCTTCGAAGATTATGCTATACCATCTGCTCTACAAAGTACAGGATTAGTCCTCCCTCTAGTTCACCTCCAGCTATTTATTTTAATCCAGGGAAACCATTGAGCCCTAGCTCACAAATTATTCTAAGCATGTTTGCCTGTTTCGTGTCTCAGATTGTGCCAGATGCACAAGTTCAAGGCCAGAAGGCACACAGAAATGGAGATGAACATTTCTCATATCATGCTGTTTTTGTTTTCAGTTACATTAAATCCATTCAGTTCTCTGCTCAAGTCTAGATTAACATGTAGTATAGAATGAAGTTGATAATCTACATAAAATGTAGAAAACTCTATGCAAAAAGCATGTGAGAGTATAAGAGAGTATAATAACCTGTTATAATTTCATAACCACAAAACTAAGATAATCAGGGTTGTTAAAGGTTTATCTTTCCTAATAGAAATTTCCATAACTATTTAGAATATTTCAGAGAAGTATTAAGTCATAACTATTTTTGTCCAAGTAAATGTATAAATAACTTTGTTAATGTTTATATATTTATGTTGAGAGAGAGTGCACACGAGCAGGGGAGGAGAAGAGAGAGAGAGAACACTGTCAGCACAGAGACTGATGCAGGGCTCGAACTCATATACCGTGAGATCATGACCTGAGCAGAAACCAAGAGTCAGATGCTTAACTGAGTGAGCCACCCAGGCACCCCAACCATAACTTTTATGACACACATTACATAAATCATTTTAAAAACCATAAAATTTTTCTGTAAAGAGATTGCATAGAGAAGAATTTATTGATTAATAAAACTGGATAATCTACAATACTTTTATTGCAACCTTATCTGTAGTGACAACTGCCCACCAATAAGAAAATGGATAAAGAAATATATTTATTATAATTATCTGTAATAGTGAACACAAATAACCTAGAGAAAAATATATCCATGTTTACAAATCAGCAGAAAATATTGAATAAAGAAAGCTAGTGATTGTTACACTATACTATTACACTACACTATTGTTACACTATTGTTACACTATTGTTACAAATAGCAAAAGTACTATGTATTTTATATATGTATGAATACATAAATAACAGATATAATATTATGCTTCAGAATAATACATAACAAATTTTAAAATACTTTCCTTTTCATCACTTTGGGGGAAGAAAGCTAAGTAGACAGAATGTGAAGTAGAAGAAAGTGAAGAAGACAATACCATGGGAAGTAAACTGTATTCATAGTATTGTACTCTTTAATATAAACTAATATGAAGCAAAAGTGAAAATGTTAATATTGACTCCATCTTGATACTTTATAATTATATATTATTGTCTTATTTTTTGGTTTTATATACTTTTTTATAAGTTTATAATACTTAAAATAGTAAAAATATTACTTATAATCAGGTAAAATATATCTGCACTCAAATGTTTCAACATTTTCAGTGTTATTTTGGTTCAGTGATTTTTTTTAAATGTGCCCTGACAAACTTTACTCATGAATTTTCCCTGATTTTGTGTATCTGAAAAAGGTAAGAGAAATTTTGTGTGAATCCCCTGAAGAAATCCTACATTTTCTTCACGAGCGAGAATTCCTTTTAGTTTGAATTCCCCAGATAATTTCCTCTGCACTTTATTTTGTGTTTCCTGTGTACCAGTCATTTTTATAGCAGCTGTATTCATTACATTGATCCCTGACCATGTTACAGAACAGGTTTTTTTTAAAGCAGTTGTGTTGGCATGCAGGCAAACAACAGAAGGGAATTCTCTTGGGCTTTTCTCTCTATTCCCTCACAGTACAAGAAAATAAAAATTTCCCACCTTTTTATAAATAGCTTTATTAGAACCCGGTGGAAGAGGTATTAGATTGTTTCCTTAACTCCAAATGGCAGAATTAGGGCCAATGCTTATAAGTTTTATACAAATACTACTTTGTTCATTATGAGAAATGACTGAGATTGTAACTGGTCTTCATTCCAAGCAAGCAAGGCTCTATTATGAACAGATGGAATGACTGCCCCTCTCCCTCCCCCTAACCCCACACATTCACAAAGACCTGCTTCTGGGATGGTGTGCAAGTTACTCCTTCCTTGTGTCAGAGACCGGGCACAAGGAATTCCAAGGTACCTCTAAGTATATCGTCTATTTTGCTAACACAGATATTAGACACCAATACAATTGTTCATTTCCAGCAATGTAAGAAAATAATACTAGGGGCTTTTTGTACTAATTAGATTTAATTTTAGAAAAATAGACCATCTTTTTGTATTTCTGGAGACTACTTAATTTTTTCAATTTGGTAGATCTAAAAGACAATGTGTATAATTACTGCTGGGGGAGCTTGGGGCAAGCTGAAGGCAAAACAGGCTGGCACATCCTGCCCCCAGGTGAAATAAGTGTGATATTCCTCAGACACTCCTGGCTACCCAAGAACAAAGGAAAGGGGTTTAAGTGCTTGCCTTGGTAGTTTAGTGGGAAACTAAGGCAAAAGAAAAATTAAATTCCCTTACTGCCTACAGCCTGCTGACAAGTCCTTGAAACCAGCAGAGTGACCTCACTTTAGGAGCTCTGTTGCCTTGAAGATGACACTTTGCTAGAGGCAAAAGAGAACCTTGGCTTAACATTGTCCCAACGACCAGGATCCTGTCAGTCTACTCCCTTTATCTCAAATGCCCCAAGATATATGCTGGCAATCATACTCCAAGCTTATGGCCCCCTGGTATGCATCTAAAGGGTCTCATGACTGAGGTTTTATTAAACGGTGATAAATGGTGTTTCCCTAGCAACAGCTAGCCCCTCAAGGTCCTGGAAACCTTGCTTCCAAAATTCCTTAGAGACATAGGTATCTCTGACCCCCTCTCACCTGAGGGTATATAATAACTTACCTATCACAACTCTAGTGCAGCTTTTTCTGCCCATGGGTCCTGTCCCCATGCTTTAATAAAATCACTATTTTGCACCAAAAGTGTCTTCAAGAATTCTTTCTTGGCTCTTGGCTCTGGACCCCACAAAACCCCTATCACCCCAAAACTTCACTGATTACCACCTTGTTTTTCAAGAAAATAATTTTGATATCTTTTGAGTAATTGACAACCTGTTGCTTAAACTAATTAGTATTTAAATGTTAATTTTTATTAACCAATTTTAAATCCGTTTGTAACAACAGGGAAGAAAAAGGGCAATGTTTTTTTTTTTTTTTTCCTTTTTTGCCTTCTCATATCATTTGACAGTCCACATTATCCTCAATGACCCTAGAATGTGTTTGTTTCTAGTTCACTTTTGTGAATAATGCCTTGTGTCATACTTTTATTTGTCAGGCTTTCATATTATTTTCACAAGTGAGGGATGAATTAATAAATGAGAAATAAACTAGATATTAGGAGCATAGAGACACAGGGCTGATTTCAAGGCCCAGATCTACCATTAGCTAGCTGGAATGTAGACACATTCTTAATGTTCTCTAATCCTCAGTGTCCTTAGCTAAACAGCATGAGTTCTTGTACTTAATTACAGAACTGTTGAGTCAATTAAATATGATTAATACATGGATGGCCACTGAGTAGGCTTGATATAAAGTTTGGGAAATAAAGTTTATGTCACTCAGCCACTGAGTAGGCTAGATATAAAGTTTGGGAAATAAAGTTTATGTCACTCTTTCTTGGCCATCCATATGGGGCCATTAAATAAAGGACATTGAAAATGTAGGCTATAAAACAGAGTTTAATATACCAAGAGTGCGTAGCACACAGGCAAAAGTAAAGGCAGCAAATGTGCACTCCACCTGTCTGTATCTCATGATCCTAACCTTGAATATGCTCCTACCTGCATATCCTGTCTCTAGATAGATGTAGTCAGTGATGTATACACACAATAGTGCTTCTCTGTGGATTTGGAACATAGATGGAACCATAGAGTCAAGCTGGGACTGAAAGCACCATCTGAGAGAGCAGGATGGTCATCAGATCGTGCAACCATGGATCCGTCTGTATATAATGTTTGCTCTCCCTTATATCATTAGAAATTGAGACCTGTTCCACATAGGTTCTTCATTCTTTCATAATCATTTCATTTATAGTCAAGATTTCTCATTAGAAAGAGAAGAATGATTAAGAAGAGTATTTTTTTTGTTTATTTCTATGGTTTTCTTCTTGCATAAAACATGATCTAATATATTTAAAGAGGGAAATTGCTTCCTTTTTATACAAACTTCTCACATCTTTGAAAACGTTGCATTCCAGGTTTCTAAATATTTTCAAAATCCTCATGATTTACACTTCTCTTCCCATTAAATATTAAGTAGTAATATTCTATTTATAAAGATTTAATACAAAAACAGCCAAAAAGAGGGGGCTAGCAGTATAAACAAAACAAAAATTTATCCTATAGAAACTACTATACCATCTGTTAAATTGATGAATTTTACTACGTATATCAAAACCAAGATTTACCCTTGGGCTAGATCCGGGTGACCCAAAGTCCACATACAATGAGAACCTATAGCCATTATTTTATCAGACACAAATATGGTATTGATCTTTACTAATGGTCATGGATTTAACCTAGGCATCCTACCCCATCCTATCCAAATTCCATTATCTTCTCCAGTTTATCAAAATCTTACCTATATGCTCCCTCATCTAACACAGAGTTTAGTAGTGGCCTTATAGGTCACTGATTCTTGGTCATTCAGGATCCTTCAGATTCAAAATTTGCTTTAATACAATTATAGAAATATGTACTCTTGGTGGAGCTGCCCTAAAAAAAAAAATACCTACATAAGAGCTTTTTCTAATATGTCTCTCCCCAAACTTTCCAAGAGGCTTAATTCAGCCACTATATCTTTAAGGACTACAAATTTCTATATATCTCAGCATCACACTTCCCTGGCTAAACCTTGATACCTTGAATCCTAGTCTTTGCTGTATCCTATGATATTTTTTAAAAATTTTAAATGTTTATTTATTTTTTGACAGAGAAGGAGAGCATGAGTGGGGGAGGGGCAGAGAGACAGGGAGACACAGAATCCAAAGTAGGCTCCAGGCTCTGAGCTGTCAGCACAGAACCCAACATGGGGCTTGAACTCACGAACAATGAGATCATGAGATCATGACCTGAGTTGAAGTCAGACACTTAACTGGCTTAGCCACCCAGGCACCCCTGCTCTATCCTATGATATTAAGTTCAAATTCAAGCATACTGATGTTTGAGCCTGCAATCTCATCATCACCAGCCTTGGATTAACACCCCATTGATCTCTGGATCTCCCCTTCTCCTGAATCTCGGGTGCCCTTTCTTTCCATGACTTTGTCACGTATTCTCAACTTCACCTCATGTGAATACATGTCACCTCATATGAATACATGTCACATGAATACATATGAATACACCTCATAGAAATACATGTCTATGCCATGAAATAGCTATGTAGAGAGTCATTTTATAGCTACATCAATTCTTGCATGTTCAATATTCTTTTCCTTGGATGGTTCCAGAGAAAACATATAGTTTAATTAATGCATGCTGTCAGAAAATAATTTTTCATATAGCTTATTGATACTTGAATACATATTATATGCAAACGTTATTACCTGTTAATTTGCTGAAAGAGAGTAAAAATCTTACTCTTTATTTTGTAGGACTTCATTATGCCATTAACCTCCTACTCTTTAAGGCCACTAGAAAAAATTTCTTTAGTTAATCACTCTTGTAATGCTCTAAAAATTAAAACAGTGATTTGTAATATGCCTCACCAGAAGTATACCAACAGTAAATTATTAACTAATGTTTGTGCTTTGCAAATGTTTGCATATATATGTCCTTGGAATATATAAATATACTGACTTTTACCTAGAGGATTTTTGCCTTCTGAATGGAAAACATTTAGGTAAACTGTATATAATATTTGAGTTTTAAAGTATTTCAGTACCTACCGTATTTTATCTATTATGTATAAATGTAAAAGACAAGAAACAAATTTTAAAAAGCTGATGTATTCAATATTTATCAATTAAAAAAAGAAATCTAACTCTTAATTATTGTGACAGTTTTAAAAATAACATCTTTTATAATCCATTAAGTGGTTACCATGGTGAGCGATCCATTTACAGATATTATGTTGATATAATTATATATATACTATTTGGGGAAATTTAATTAAATCCTATTTCATTCTATTTCATTAAATGACTTTATTTTTAAGAATTAAATACAAAAATTTATGATGGTCATGATGATAATTTGAGGAATAACAATTAAGATCATGAATGACTTCCTTCGAACATTGAAGTATTCATGTCCTGTTTCACAGCTATGAAACTTACAGTGATATACAGAGTGAAAATATCTGTAAATCCTTGAATTAAATATTCTAAGCCCTATCAATGAAGAAAGATTGATTAGAAAGTTTAGTGATTTTAGGTTTCAAAATGGTTTAACTGAAAAATTTTTAATCATTCATTTGAAAAACTTCAACTCATTGTATCTTTAGAAATAATAAGTAGTTATTACACATTCTGCTTATTCTTGTCCCAATCATTTGTTTTATGACTTTTAGCCAAGAAGATAAAAGGAGAGCTACATTGGGAACTCTGTTATCATAGGAGCATGATTTTGGAAAGGAAAGTGATAAATATGGAGACTAAATTAAATGTAATACAGTTTTTCCAGAGTTTCACACTAATGCAATTGAATCATACTAGTTTCTGAATTAAAAAAAAAAAAATCAGGTTTGACACTAAACAAGTTAGTGGAATACAAAAGGCAAAAATATCTTCTTTTCTTTTCTTTTTTTTTAAATTTTTTTTTTCAACGATTATTCATCTCTGGGACAGAGAGAGACAGAGCATGAATGGGGGAGGGGCAGAGAGAGAGAGGGAGACACAGAATCGGAAACAGGCTCCAGGCTCTGAGCCATCAGCCCAGAGCCCGACGCGGGGCTCGAACTCCCGGACCGTGAGATCGTGACCTGGCTGAAGTCGGACGCTTAACCGACTGCGCCACCCAGGCGCCCCAAAAATATCTTCTTTTCAATGGCAATTATTTTTAAATGTCTTTCTGGTTTTTTTCGACCACTCATACATTTTTTAAGTTGTTTTTTAATGTTTATTCATTTTTGAGAGACCACTTTGAGAGACCATTTTTGAGAGCACACGCGGGGGTGGGGCAGAGAGAGAGGGAGACCCAGAATCAGAAGCAGACTCCAGGCTCTGAGCTGTGAGCACAGAGCCCAACGCAGAGCTTGAACTCACGAATAGTGAGATCATGGCCTGAGCCAAAGTCAGACACCTAACTGACTGAGCCACCCAGGCACCCCTACCACTCATGTATTTTTAAGGCAAATGATATGATATTAAACATACTTTTTTTTAAGCACCCTTTTAAAACAATAACAATATAGAATAAAACCAAACATTTTTTTTTATGGTAACAGATGTATAGTTATCTGTATTTGGCTGCACTTCAATTGCTTCATAATCCTTTCTTGGTTTTTAGGTTATTTTCCATTTATCTCTATTTTAAATAATGCTATAGTAAAAATTTATCTGCTTCTTTGTATACTTCTGCATTGATGTTCCAAAGATAAATTCCTGGATTTGGAAATGCTGGATGAAAGAGTTTTCAGACTTCTGGATTCAGCCCTGGCATATAAAGATCTTGCAAGTCATCACTCCCAATCTCAGAACAAGAGCAAAGCCTGAGCAAATTGAAAATGGACAACTTTCCCTGGATACCTCAGAGAAACATAGACACAGAGCAGAGCCCCACTCTGAAATCAGGAGATACACGTAAATCTAGAGTCATAGCTGATACATGTTTACCTGTAGCTGAAGCTGCTAAAGCCATAATCTGATAAAAACATTGCATGCTAAGGGTTCCTGGCTGGCTCAGATGGTGGAGCATGTGACTCTTGATCTCAGGGTTGTAAGTTTGAGCCCCATGTTAGATTACTTCTCCAAAGAAGACATCCAGATGGCCAACTGACACATGAAAAAAATGCTCAACACCACTCATCATCAGGGAAATACAAATCAAAACCACAATGAGATGTCACTTCACACCTATCAGAATGGCTAACATTAACAAGTCAGGCAACAACAGATGTTGGCGAGGATGTGTAGAAAGAGGATCTCTTTTGCACTGCTGGTGGAAATGCAAACTGGTGCAGCCACTCTGGAAAACAGTATGGAGGTTCCTCAAAAAACTAAAAATAGAACTACTCTGACCCAGCAATTGCACTACTAGATATATATCCAAGGGATAGAAGTATGCTGTGTTGAAGGGACACATGCACCCCAATGTTTATAGCAGCACAATCAACAATAGCCAAAGTATGGAAAGAGCCCAAATCAAATGTCCATTGATGTATGAATGGATAAAGAAGAAGTGGTATATCTATACGATGGAGTATCACTCAGCAATGAAAAAGAATGAAATCTGCCATTTGCAATTACGTGGATGGAACTAAAGGGTATTATGCTAAGCGAAATTAGGGAAATACAAAAATCATATGACTTCACTCATATGAGGACTTTAAGACACAGAACAGATGAACACAAGAGAAGGGAAGCAAAAATAATATAAAAACAGGGAGTGGGACAAAACATAAGAGCCTCTTAAATATGGAGAACAGAGGGTTACTGGAGGGGTTGTGGAAGGAGAGATGGGCTAAATGGGTAAGGGCATTAAGGAATCTACTCCTGAAATCATTGTTGCACTATATGCTAACTAATTTGGATGTAAATTCAAAAAATAAAATTAAAAAAGAAAAAAAAAGATTACCAAAAAAAAAATCTTAAAAAAAAATTGCATGTTAGTTATGACAAATTGCTGGAGGCTGAGTGTGGACTGGCAAACAGAGTGAGAAACTCCTGAGGCTGCAATCTTATGGCAGGAGAGGGTAGGAAGGAAATAGGTAATGTGGCACACCTCAATGGGTTTTATATTCAGGAACCACCCCAGATTCTCACTGTAAAGGGTCAAAAGATCCCCTCATAGTTGTGACACATGATGAAGAAATATAATTGAGATAGACGCAGAATATTCTCCATAAAGAAGCTAAAAAGAAAAACCGAAAAAAAAAACATTTACCCAGGCATTATCTCACCTGAAAGAAGAAGATATTTCTACTCCAGCCCCCTCCAACATATTGTCTCATTTAAGGGGAGGGGGAAAAAAAAACAAAAAACATAGCCAAAACAAAACAAACAAACAAACAAACAAACAAACACTGTGAAGTGTCTGTGAAGGTCACTGCTAAGAAACACAATCCATTTTTAAAGTATTGTTTAATCACAAGACTATAGGAGGCTCTCTTCCCCACTCCTTACTCACCCCAAAAACAAGCACACATACACACACACACACACACACACACACACACACACACACACACACACACTGGTGAGAACATGTCATTGGTGATGCCATTGTCATGGGTTTAATTGACATTCTCTTTCTGTTTTCCACTGTATGTCAGTTTTACCCTTCCCAAATCTATCACAAACTTATTCCAATAATTACAGGAAGAAAGATTAAGGAATGTAGAGTGTTTTGGACAACTTCATTCCCTCCATTCAAGAAGGAATTATGGTCTCCATCAAGAATAGGTTAATAGCATCAAATTAAATGATGAATGGAAAACTATCATATTAAAATTGTTTTCAGGAAGTGAGTTTTCCACCTTCTCAATGCACAAAAGAGAATATTTTTGCTAAAAATGTATGAAGTTAGGAAATATTTAATAGAGGTTACTCTGTTCCTTATAAATTCTTAGTTTTATCTAGGGTTGTTTTTCCTACTTTATCCTGCTATCGCTTCTATGCACGTATATTTTTCTGATATTTCAGTTATTTTATGTGTGAAATGTTCCAATGCCTGTCATTCTGATGTTAAAATTAGTGTAATCATCAACCTTTATAAAAAATTTCTTTTCCTTGGCATTCTATTCAATAATTTCCAATGACTTCAATGTTTGACTGACAGTAGCTGTGTAGAACCATTTAGTTATGAGTCATAAGAAGCTTAATGTCAGAAATTAGTAAAATGCCAATGGTAGAAATTTGTCTTATAGATATATTTAAAAATATTTTTAGTATTTCACAACCAGAAAACTTACATGCAATTAGTTTTCTAATACTTCATGTCATTGATTAAAATGCATACCAGTGAAGCTTAAATTTTATATTCCAATTAACCAATTAGCATTTATAACTACACTCTTATAACTGGTTATTGGTAACAAGAATATACATCATGTGGCTACGTTACTGTATGGCAAAGTAAAAAAGTGCAACGTAAGAGTTTTAAAGAATTTCTTAATTTTTGTAATAACTTTCATTCAAACTGGACAACTTTCAAGAAATGTTATGAAATATTAAGTCTTCCAGGACCTTGGAATTTATTCACTTAAGCTTGTCATCTAGTATAAAACTCACAGTCACTCATAGACTTCCTCTTTAAACACCTTAATCAATGACAAACTCACTCCTTTACAGGATAGTCTGGCCCATGTATTGACACATTTTGATTTTAGGAAGATTGTTTTTGTTTCTTGTTTTTTGTTTTTTTTTTTTATAGTGAGCTTTCCATAGTTTTCTCCTCTTATTTTTTCTTTTCTTCCCCAGGATTAACGTTTTCCTTCCTTCCTTCCATCTTTCTTTTTCCCTCCTTCCTTTCCTTCATCCCACCTTCTCTCCCTTCCTCCCTCCCTCCCACTGTCCCCTCCTCTTCCTCCTTCTCTATCTCCCTTCATTTCTGTCTCCTTCCTTTCATCCTGTCTTCCTTAATTCTATCCTCTTCTGTCTTCCTTCCACAAATTTATGCCAAAATCTTCCTAGGTACTAGGCATCATAACAGGTGCTATGAATATGGTGATTAAAATAGAAACTTTCTTTCTAAAAACTTCAGTCCACTTGAGGAAAGAGACTCATGATCAATATAGTGCCTTTTACAGATTCCATGCTAGCACACCAGGAAGGCAGATAACTCAGTTACAGAAAGGAAAACAGGAGAAATAGACATCGTGTCTCTTCTAAAGCTTGAGGCTTACTCTGGAAGTATGTGGAAAAGAAGAAAAGCTATGGGGCGCCTGGGTGGCGCAGTCAGTTAAGCGTCCGACTTCAGCCAGGTCACGATCTCGCGGTCCGTGAGTTCGAGCCCCGCGTCAGGCTCTGGGCTGATGGCTCAGAGCCTGGAGCCTGTTTCCGATTCTGTGTCTCCCTCTCTCTCTGCCCCTCCCCCGTTCATGCTCTGTCTCTCTCTGTCCCAAAAATAAATAAACGTTGAAAAAAAAATTTTTTAAAAAAAAAAAGAAAAGAAGAAAAGCTATTTTAGAAACAGGGTGCATCATGTGTAAAGCCATTGAAGAAGGAGCCAAACGTACCTCATAGATTTAATTTTAGCAATCAATATTGCATATTTCAGTTTTGAATAGTCATATATGGCTAATAGCTAATGTATTAGAGAGCATACATGTAGAGCACTTCCATCATCAAAGAAAGTCATCTTCAACAATTTTAGTCTAAAATTTAACATTGTAATCTCTCTGTATTCTCAATACAGATCAACTTTCCCAACAAGTTCTTGCTGTAGTATCCAAAAATCTTTCCATTTTATTGGGACCTACAATTCATTAATCTTGCTATTATATAATCTCTTACTTCCCTCGTTGCTATCATTTTCTTTCTTTCCCAGTTTAAACATTATGGTCAATTATTCTCACATATTGAGTGTGCCCTCAACTTCCTTGTGACCATGTATTGCTTCTTTACTTTACATGCTTGCTCAATGAAACCAGTTTTAATTAACCAACTCTGCCCTTACCTACACTTGACTACATAGTTGACCAAGCTGAAGAAAACCATACAGTCATGCTAACTGTTCACACATTATTCTGTGATCACTAATTTCAGGTGACTTTTTTCATGATGACATACAACCATACTCTATTCCTCTAGTCCATTTACTTCCCCACTGTTTTGGGTAACTCTTACATATGTACTCTGAATTTCCTCAAACCTCTGCTCACATCCTGACTTATTTCCCTCTGAAAATAAAAGTAATCTGAAAAGAACATTGCACAGCTTCCTTTACTGGGTCTACAAACCCCCCCCGCCCCCACCACAGCCGCATCTCTCCCATTATTATGGATGAAGTTTCTGTGCTTAAAACGAGTGCCCAAACTTTCACTTGCTTACTAGAGATCATTCTTTACCATTTACTCGAGGACTTGAGCAAAATTTTTATGATCTCTCTGTTGTCAATCTTTCCTTCTCCTCCAGAGCTTTGATGACTTTATGCAGTAAACTCTCATACTTAAAATGAAAATCCACTTGGCTCCAGCTTCTATAATTACTACTCTATTTCTTAATTCTATTTATAGAAAAGACTCTTCAAAAGGTTTTCTGTATTCATACTTTTCAATTTATTTTCTATTTTCACCTGAACTCACTCCAAATAACCATTCACACTCATGAAGCTGCTGAAATTATTCTTAATGTCATAAACAGTCTCCCTATTGCTAAACCCAATAATCAATTTTCATTACTCTAGTAAACCTCATAACAGCATTTGACACAGTTGATCAGTTTCTTCTCTCTCTCTTTCTCTCTCTGCCTTCAGAACAAAGCAATTTTTAATTTTTCTTTCTATTTAATTTTTCCTCAGTCTTCTTTGCTGGTTCTTCATCTTTCAGCTCTGCACTGCTTGGAGAATAGGTCGTCAGACCTCTTCTCTCTTCTCTCCCCACTTTATTTGTGAACTTGTCTGATTTCTTGGCAATGCATAACATTTATATGCTGACAGCTTCCACCTTTACATCTCTACCCAAAACAATCCAGCTGCCTATTTGATTTCTTCACCTGGATGTCTAATAGACATTTTGAACTCCCTAAAATCTACTCTATTCATTACCTTTTTGTTTTCTTATCCTAAGGCTCTCCTCCTCATTTATTGTTTTTCTATCAGACTGGCCAGGTTGCTATTCTTTAAACATTCCCAGCATGTTCTTACCTTCCAGCTGGAACACACTTTATGTATATTTACACAGTCTTGCTCTCCTGTCTGAGTCTAGGCCTCTATTCAGATGCCAATTTCTCAGTGAGAACTCCTCCCTAACATTCCGATATTTTTCCTTAGCATTTATCAAAATGTTATGCATTTCTACTTTTTTAAAAATTTGTTTTAAGTTTATTTATTTATCTTGAGAGAGAGAGAAAGCACACATGTGAACAGGGGGGGAAACAGAGAAAGAGGAAAGAGAGAATTCTAAGAAGGCTCCACATGCTGTCAGCACAGAGCCCAATGTGGGGCTCGAGCCCACGAACCGGGAGATCATGAATGACCTGAGCTGAAATCAGGAGTCTGATGCTTAACCAACTGGGCCACCCAGACATCCCCATTTTTACTTTTTAAAAATATTTTTCATGAAGAAGGAAATGTAAATGTTAAAAGGCATACATACATTTCTCTATTTTGTCATCTGATTGTGAGAAGAAGGGTATGTATAGATATTCCTGGCTACCAGTGAATGCTGCTGTTTGGTCCTTTCAACAATTTATTTTTTTGTTCTGGGGCTCATGGTTGCTAAGTAGTCTATATATTTTTTGCCTCCTCTACATCTACACTTAACTTTTTGTTAGCTGGATACTGGATATGATAGCAACCCCTTTAACTATGCGAAGAGTAATACCCTATAAGCCTAGGTTTAAGTATATTAAGATTGAAAAAAGAAGGAGTGTCCAGAAAATAGAAGGAAACCCAAAAGAGTAATGCATCAAGAATTTAAAGAAAAATATTGCTTAAAGGTGAAGGAAGGTGACCAATTTCTTCAAATAAATAATATTCAGGGGAAATAAAAAAGATAAGAAAAGAGAACTTATAGATTAATAAAGACATAAGAGATAAATCAACAAATTGAAAATTATGTCCCTTTTTGGATTCTGATTCAAAAAAGTTTAAGAATGTATGAGATAATCAGAAAATTTTGTAATTATATATATAAAAGGATTTTTTATGTTTTAGATATACCTTGAATATATTTACTGATAAAATATTATGTCTGTAATTTGTTTTAAAATAAGACAGTGGAGAAAGATAGCATGTGAAGATATATATGAAACAAGATTGGCCATGAGTTGGAAATTGTTGAAACTGGGTAATAAAGGCATGACGATTTATTATACTACTATATCTTCATATATGTTGGAAATTTTCCATAATAAAAGTTGAAAAATACAGAGACAGTGATAAAAGTTCAAGTGAAATATATTTAGGGCACTGAAATGTATGCACCGTATTTCATGTCATTTTGTTGCAGTCATATAACAGAGCAATGGCTGCATTAAAGTTAATAAGATGTGAGTGATAAAGAAAACAAACAGAAATATGGAGTAGATAAATGAGGTGACATGGCACTTTAGAAATGTGCCTTAAATTGCCTTTATTCCTGCAACCAATATCCATGCAGAGTACAAGACATATGTTCACCATTTGCATGGGGCGGGGTGTATAGTTGCTAAAAAAACCAGAAAATAAAGATGTTAACATGTTGACTTTTGAGATGTAGTGTCAGTTGTTAATAAATTATGAGATAGATGGGGAGAGTGGATATCTTATGTTTAGCCAGAAAATGGATTTCATTTTTACCCCTATTACTACTTTCTGGCTGGGGGAAGCAGAACACCATTTTAAGAAAAGGTAAACAGAGAGTCAATTTGATATTTTTCACACACCTGCTTTCCAATGTTTAAGATATATTAAAAAAAAAAATAAGGAACTCCATGAGCACTACCATTTTTCAGGTTACAGTTAGAAAATGGTAACTGTTATGTACATAGCACATCAAGAGATGTAGGGACTACAGAGAGATATTGGCATGATATACTTAAGCATAAAAGGGCTCCAGTGCCAGGAGAGCAATTGAGAAGATCCTTAGTTCTTCATTGACTGAGGAGATCTTCTAGGTCAAAGGTTTTATAGCAGGGTTAGGGGGTAGGGAGAGAATGGTACACACATCTGTGAGATGGCCTAGTCCAGAGGTCTGCATGGGACTCTGACACTCTCCAGATTGCCTCAGAGCCTTTTCTTATTTGGAAGAGAGTGACATGGATTGTGGATTGCAGTGTATAACATGGGACAAACATTTCCAGACGCTGTGCTGCTGTCCGCACGGGCTCATGACTTTCCTTCCCACCCTTTTCCCTCACTTCTGAATCTAAAACCTGAAACCTGAGGAAGAGAGCGAAAATGGAAAAATTTTACTAGACAGTGACTAATTTATACATCTCAAATTGATTCATTAATCACTGGATTGGACTAAATTTAACTTAAAGCAGTTATCTGTCATTAGACAGACTAGGGACTCAGAGTCAAAAATTAGAAGTCAGCTCTAAAAATAGAGAATAGCCCATTTTCCAAATCTGAATTAGTGAATTAGTAAGCTATACCTTTTTGCGACAACTTGTTTTAATAGGAAACAAGAAGTAAATTGTGATATCCATAAAGTAGGTTGGGATTAAGAGTCTGATAAAGATCAATATATATTTTTTAATTCAGAAGATAATCATGTTTAAAAGCCGATGAGAAAGACCCAGTTGCAAGAGATCTTGAATATTCAAGAGGAATAAGAGTTAGTGTTAATTTAAGTTTTCCGAGAAGCCATTAAAAAAAAATCACAGGAAATAGACGTGAAATTATTGTCATTACAGAAGATAGAAAGATGGGTTTAATATGGGCAGGTTAGTATGTAGTCAATTAGGAGAGTTTCACATGTAGAGAAATTATTTGATTTTGTGTTCATGCAAATCCATTTTAGGATACTAAAACTATTTTACTAATACATCTTCTGAACCAATTTTGCTGTTAATATTGTCCAGTCTTAAAAAGAAGGTTGAGGGAATGAATAATAGAAATATGATGTAGGGGCACCTGGGTGGCCTAGTCGGTCAAGCCTCTGAATCTTGATTTTGGCTCAGATCATGATCTCATGGTTTGTGGGTTTGAGTCCGCATTGGGCTCTGTCTGTGCTGACAGCACTGAGCCTGCCTGAGATTCTCTCTCTCTCCCTCTCTCTCTGCTCCTATCCCGCTTGTGTGCACGCTCTCTCTCTCTCTCTCTCTCAAAATAAGTAAATAAACATTAAAAAAAGAAACATTATGTAATTCAGTAAAGATATTTTAAGGCATATTTATTTTTCATATTTTATATTGCATCATGCATATGCAATAGGTGTATAGTATATGAATTTTAGAAAGTTCTACAAATATAAAGAAACAAATATTAATCCATCCTGTTTTTTAATTTGGGTAATGGTTAGAAATAATCGGTTTGCAACTTTATTAAGCTGAGTACTTATGATAAGTGCACATCTTAAAATATGTGTTACATATCAATAAAATGTTTAAACAATCAATACTAACTTCACAGCTCAGAGCAGTCACATATACCATAATTAATATTTGGTATTTATTCTATGAATTTTTATAGTATAAATAGTAGGCCTTATCAGAGGCTAAATGGACTGAGGCCAAAAGTTACTGATTTTTTCTGTTAATATAAGTTTTATTGGAACACAGCTATACCATTTGTTTATGTATCATTTTTGGCTACTTTTGCCATACAGCAGCAGAAATGTAATTGTAAAATACACTTTATGGCCCACAAAGCATAAAATATTTACTATCTCACCCTTTACAGAAAACGCTATACATTGCCAACTCCTGGTATACATTCAATTCTTTCTTGTGTTTTTCTTTTTAAATTAATTGGGATATGCCATGTGTATTTTAATAAATAGATTTAATTTGGCTTCATCATATTTTACCAAATATAGTTTAGTTAATTTCCTAAATTATGGAGTTGTTTTTAATTTTTATATTTTATTTTTTTACTCATGGGATTTTATCTAAATTTCATATTTTCCTAGGAATATATTCTGAGAAGGATAGACATTAAAACAAAGGTCACAACGAAATAAACCTTCTGAGTATATATTAGTAAATTGATTTCCATATATATTCCACCTGTGTGTTTGCCATTAGCAATCATACAAATATTCAGAAACCATTTACATTCTTTTCTGCAATGAGTATTATTATAATAAAAGCCCTCTTATTAAACATGATATGGTTTGTTAGTTAATTTAAAAGTAATTTAAACTAGAAAATCATAGAAATGTAATATTTACGTCACATGTAATGTCTATTTTTGCAGAAATTGGAAAATCATGTATTATTCATGAATATTTTAACTTTGGTTCAGGTACTGACCTGGCCTTGATCATAATTTGCTTTGTTTGCTTTCCATAAAAATATCAAAAATATATTATCTACAAGTTTTAATTATATTTCCCCCAATTCGGTTAAAACCTGAATATATGTTTGAAGCAATCCCAGTTTAAGAATAATTTGCATATTTACAATTTTACTGTATACCCTTGACCAAACTTTATTTGAAACCATTAAAAAAATGAATGAGAAAACTTTGAGTCTTTCCAAAACATTCAACTCCGTTTTTATAGAAATAAACTTTCTTATCTCAGTCATAGATAATGGCTTATATAATAATCAATGTATGTAATTTTCATGTGTGTTTCAAATAAAATCTACCGACCACTGATAAGTATAGTGCTTAGTGGAACATTCTAGTGTTAACCATGATTATTCTTTCAGTGGGCATCACTGACTATATTTTACAATTGAGGTAGTAGACTCTATTTTGACTGATCTTTTATGTTGACTAAGTCATTTCTCCAAGACTTTAATGGGTTTTTAATAATACGAATGTGTGTGTATACTTATACTTTGTCATTATGTGTAATGCCAATCAAACTTTAGAATATATTTCCCCTTTAACCTACTCTTTCATTTTGAGATCAGCTAGAATTTTATTTCCAAATTATTACTCTTTTAAAAAAAATGTCATCATTTAGTTAGGCTCAAAAACTTTTAATTTATTTTTTCAACATCATTTCTTGTATCTCAGGTTGTTATTTAAATTCTCTAAAATGTGTATTTTAGTCATTATGTTATGGTGAAAATATTGTTAAACAGTGTCTTAATACATGAAAACAAATGAATCAGTTTTTTTCAGTAAAACTAATGATACTTTGGGGTTTGTGTATGAGTATAATGTGCTGTACATATATGTGTCTGTTTGCATACATTTAGCTATATTTTAAAATAATACAATGGTATATGCTTAAGGATAATAGTTAAATAACATTAACCCTCATAATACTTGTCAAATATGTTATGTTGAAATCCTTGACTATAATACCTACTGAAATGTAATAAGTTGCTGTTTAAATATATTTTAAAGCTCTTATAACTTCTCTAGATATATTTGAAGGGTTCTGCTTTCACCTAATGGATTAGGATATTATCATATATATTGTAGATTTACTTAAAAACCTGAGTTATAGTTCCTTGATTATGAAAACATAACCAATGTTGACAAGGACTTAAACTGAATATATACCCACATTTAGTGTTATTTTTAACATGATGTTACATTAAGTCAAATATAGTACTATTGACCTTATTAAAGAATCATGATAGGGGCATCTGGGTGGCTCAGTCGCGTGTGACTCTTGATTTTGGCTCAGGTCATGATTTTACAGATCATGAGGTTAGGCTCTGAGCTGCTGACAGCTCAGAGCCTGCTTGGAATTCTCTCTCTCCCTCTCCCTCTCTCTCTCTCTGTGCCTCTTCCACACTCTCTCTCTCAAAATAAATAAACTTTTTTTAAAAAAAGGATCATTTTAAAACGCCTACCTCTGACAAATATTTGAAATGTGTTATTTTCATTTCCTTTTTTTCAGAGAAAATGTGAACCCATATTGAAAAAAAGCAATTTAGGGGCGCCTGGGTGGCGCAGTCGGTTAAGCGTCCGACTTCATCCAGGTCACGATCTCGCGGTCCGTGAGTTCGAGCCCCGCGTCGGGCTCTGGGCTGATGGCTCAGAGCCTGGAGCCTGTTTCCGATTCTGTGTCTCCCTCTCTCTCTGCCCCTCCCCTGTTCATGCTCTGTCTCTCTCTGTCCCAAAAATAAATAAATGTTGAAAAAAAAAATTAAAAAAAAAAAAAAAGCAATTTAGGGGCACCTGGGTGGCTCAGTTGGTTAAGCCTCTGACTCTTAAAATTTTTTTAAATGTTTATTTTTGAGAGACAAAGAGCCAGCAGGGGAGGGGCCGAGAAAGGAAGACAGAATCGAAAGCAGTCTCCAGAAGCGACCAAACTTGATTTCAGCTCAGGTTATGATCATGTTGGGCTCCGTGCTGACAGTGTGAAGGCTGTTTGGGATTCTCCCTCTCCCTCTCTCTCAAAATAAACAAATAAGCTTAAAAGAAAACAATTTAAGGGGCACCTGGGTGGCTCAGTTGGTTAAGCGACTGACTTCGGCTCAGGTCATGATCTGGTGATTCAAGAGTTCCAGCCTGTGTCAGGCTCTGTGCTGATAGCTCAGAGCCTGGAGCCTGCTTCAGATTCTGTGTCTTCCTCTCTCTCTGCCCCTCCCCCGCTCATACTCTGTCTTCTTCTCTCTCTCTCAAAAAAACAAAACAAAACAAAAAATTAACAAAAACATTAAAAAAAACAATTTAAATACAGTTTATTTTAAACTCCTCATAACTTTATTGAAAGGTAAGATATAACAGTTTTAAAACTGATGGTTATCAGAGGGGGGTAGGATGGGGGGAATGAATTAAATAGATGATGGGGATTCAGGAGTGCACTTATGATGAGCACCCAGTGCTGTATGGGACTGTTGAATAATTATACTGTACACCTGTAACTATTATTACACTGTATGTTAACTAACTGGAATTTAAATAAAAACTTAAAAAAATATGACAGTCTTAGTTTCAAAATCAAAAACCCTCTCTTTTTTTGTACATGATTGTAAAGTTAATAACTCAGACAAGATACAATTTTTCCAAACATTATCTTTGTGAGAAAGAAAAAGAGTAAGGGAATATCAGTTCTGAGAATGGCTTTATTAAAAGGTAAATGACACAGGCAATAGAATCTCAATACTACTGCATTGGCAGCAGGATACATGTACCATTAGAAATGACTTACTTTAGAATGTTAGGAGCGTTCCACATACATAATGTGATAGGAGCAGGAGATATGTATGAAGTATGTGTAACTTTTGCTAGCGATGTCTCAGCGTGAACGAGAAATTTTAATCAGTATTTCTTCACTGCTGAAAATATGAATGAGGTCATATCCACAAAAGCACCAGAAACTTATACAAATTTTGACCAAGGCATAATGTGGTATACTAAACTAATTGAATAACACCTAAGAGTACATATAAATAGCCCAGGGATTCTTTTTCCTATTGGAGTTGTGGAACGTATCTAACCATATTCAGAACTACAGGAACTTTGGTTAATTGACTTCTTTACCATTCAATGACAATTTTGTTGGAGAGTTTTCAGAGTCAGAACCATGTTGCAAGCAGACAGCTTTACTTTGATGGTGGCACTTTGCTGGTAGAGATTTCAGATAAATTCTAAATCATGTTCTCAAAATTCACATTGAAACTGGAAGGCACTGATTATCCGCTGGTGGTAATCAATCTTTTTGTGTTTTTGACACAATTTTGAATACAAGAATTTGAGTGGCATAAATGAAGAAATTAAAACATTCAAAAGCAACACAAAAGAAGTCATCATTAATTACAGTAAAATTAAGTGTTAAAAGTATAAAAATACTTCCACTGTCTATCAACACATCTAAGTTAATATACTATTATGTGCTTGGCTGTCCATCAACATTTTTATGTCACTGTTTGAATTAAACTATTAAATTGCCTCAATTCCTTAATGCAAAACTGGACCTAACACTGAGAAAGTTTTCCTTTCTTGATTAGGGGAATTTTTAAAAGATTTTAAACAAAGAGAAAAATAGTTAAAATCTAGTTGCAAATTTCTTCCTCATGGTTGCTTGAGCATTCTTCTGGAAATTAATATAAGTGTCAGTGCAGGTAACAGTACCAGTCTAAATAGGGTGATTTGAAATAAGTGATATATCCATCCAGAAACATGTCCCAACCTGATTTTCTGAATTTCATTGATTCTTACTATTTTAGAATTATGAGAAAACTGTTACACCAAGTTTCAAAGTTTAGATAGAAAAAAAAAACTGACACAGTTTTGAAGTGTGAAATCCAAGATACAGGATTTGATAGTTTTAGTTGAAGGGAGGTTTAAAAAAAATGCTTTGGTTTGAAATAATGCAAGAAAGCATAGAGGACCTATGGGCATCAGGGGAGAGAAGATGGTAAGAATTCATACATAGATACTGTATACAGTTGCCAGTTTAGGATTATGCAACTTGAGCATACATAGTATATAGAAATTAAATTCTTGGTCTAAACTTGGAATTTCAAATTTGAGAGTCTTTTAAGAGGTCAACTTTAACAATTATTGACTTTATGTCTTTTAAGTGGAGTATAGTGAAGTATTTCACATTATGAAAACACAGAACCACAATAAAAATCTCAAAATTAAATTTCAAAGCCTCATCATCAAGAGATGATTAATCTTAATATTTGAGTTTATGTTATTTTAAAAATATTTGTTTTTTCAGATGGTAATATATTTTTATGATTTAAGATTATTTTGAAACCAGAATGCAGCAAAAAATTCTCTCCCTCTGTCCTTGTCTGTAATACCCATTAACTTTTTTCTGTCTTTTTTTCAAAAGGTTTAACCATATATATATATAATTTTTCATATTTTGACATATAAATAGTGGTATGATATATACACCACCTTTTATTTACTTTTTATCGATTAAAATATAGCTTAAAGACAATTTTTTTTGTAAGTGCATGAGTTTTTTTCCTTAAAAGAAACACTGAGATATGATTGACTTCTCTCCCTTAGTATAATGTCTTCTAGGTTTATTCATGTTATGACAAAAGGCAGAATTTCCCTCTTTTTAAAGGCTGAATGATGTTCAGTTATATGTAAATACTACATTTTCTTCATTCATTCATTGATGGACAGTTGTGTTGCTTCCATATCTTGGCTATTATGAATCATATTACCATGAACATGGGAATGCAGATATGTCTTTGATACCCTGCTTTTAGTTCTTTTGGATATATGTCTAGAAGTCGGGTTGCTTGATCATATGGTTGTCCTATTTTTAACTTTTTGAAGAAACTCCATACTTTTTAAATAGCTGCTGCACCATTACATTCCCACCAACAATGTCCAAATTGTCCTTTTCTCCACATCCTTGCCTATACTTGTAATGTTTTAGATTTTTGGGTTGTTTTTTTGTTTGTTTGTTTGGTAATAGTCATCCTTTTATTTTATTGAGATATAATTGCCATATAACACTGTAAATTTAAGGTGTATAATATATAAATTAATACATTTATATATTTCAATATATAATGCCACTGTAGTGTTAGCTAATACTCTTAATGTCACATTATTATCTCTTCGTAGTGGAGAGTACTTAAGATCTCATTTCTTAGCAACTTTGAATTTTATAATGCAGTATTGTTGCATATACTCTGCATGGTGTTCATTAGATATCCAGGACTTACTTATCTGCTAGTTATAAGTCAGTACCCTTAAACAATATCTACCCAAGTTCTTCACCTCCTAGCCACACCATTCTATTTTTGGCTTTTATAAGTTCGACATCTTTAGTTTCCACATGTAAAGGGTATCATATAGTATTTGTTTTTCTCTGTTTGACTTATGTTGATCCATGTTGTCGCAAATGGCAGGATTTCTTTTCTTTCTCAAGTCTGAATAATCAATATATGTATATATACATATATATACGTATATCATATCTTCTTTAACTGTTTGATGAACACCATTTAGGTTGTTTCCATAGCCCAATAGCCATATCAATGAGGTATCATTGCAGTTTTGATTTGTATTTCCCTGATGATTAGTGGTGTTGAGCATTTTTTTTCATGTACCTGTTGGCTATTTGTATGTGTTCTTTAGAGAAATGTCAATTTGGGTCCTTTGACCATTGTTTAGTTGGGTTACTTTTTGGCTACTGAGTTGTAGGATTGCCCTATATAGTTTGGAAATTAACCCCTTATCAGCTTATTGTTTACAAACATTTTCTCCCATTCCAAAGGCTACCTTTTGATTCTATTGACTGTTTCTTTTGATGTGCAGAGACTTTTTAGTTTTATGTATTTCCACTTGTTTATTTTTGCTTTTGTTTCTTCTTTTTGGTGCTATATCCAAGAAATCATTGTAAGACCAATGTCAACAGATGTTCTTCTATGCTTTCTATTAGGAGTGTCATAGTTTTAAGTTTTACACTTAAGTCTTTAATACATTTTAAGTTAGTTTTGTGTATAGTATAAGAAGGAATCCAATTTCATGGTTTTCCATGTGAATATCCAGTTTCCAAACATTTTTGAAGAGCCTATCCTTTCTCTATTGTGTTTTCTTAGTGCCCTTGTCAAAGATCAATTAAATGTATATGTGTAGGTTTATTTCTGGATGTCTATTCATCTTTTTCTATATATTTCTATTCATCTTTTTCTATTTATTTAGCAATTATTTTCTGAAATTTCATTTCTGTTTGTGACCTTTTATATATAAGATGATAATCTATTAAACATTTTGTATAAAATTTTATTGAAGTAGAATATACGTTCTGTAAAGTAAACTAATCTGAAGTTTATAGCTTGAGGAATGTCATAAGTTGTATAGAAGCACCCTTATCATTTAGATATCTATTACTAGCACCAAAAAAGTCTGCTTTGTACCTCCATTCCCTCATAAACCAAAAGTAACGACTATTCTAACTTCAAATGCCATAGATTAATTTTGCTAAATATTATATAATTTCTACTTAGCAATGTATTATATGATTATACTGCATTTTATTTAGACATTCTAATGTTGAAGGTCATTCAGTTTCCATTTTTTGGATATGACAAATCTTCTATGAGTGTTTTGTACATGTCTTTTGATGAATACACTTATCTTCTCATTTTAGCCATCTGGCAGGTATATATAGTGTTACCTCAAATTTGTATTTTCATTCTGACTAATGATATTGACCACCTGTTCAGATGCATATTTAGGTATCTTTTTCTTCTGAGCACTTTTTTACATCTATTTGCTGATTTTCCTACTGTGCTGTATTTTGTAAATTGACTTGAAGAATTCTTTTATATATTCTGGGGCAATATCACCCTCTTGCAGATATTTTGCCACAGACATACTAAGCCCTCATGTGAGATGTTAGAGGTGGAGTAAGAGACTAGAGAAGGCCTCAATGGTGGTGCAGATTTGGGAAAATAGAGCAGCCTTCACCATAGAAAAGTTGTTAAGGCCTGCCTGGATTCCTGTTCCTACTCTTCCAATGTCCGTGTAATCAAAAGTCTTATTTTCTCCTACATTGTCTGGGACATTCCTTTGAGAATAAAGATAAATATCAGTGGAGACCACAGTACCAGTCGAGAGTGATTGAAGTGATGTATTGAGGATTCCTGGAAGATAAATCTTGGGCCTAGGCCCAAGTCCCATTCTTGGTTTTCTGATAATTTCATTGTTTTGTTTTGTTTTGTTTTGTTTTTATTCTTTAGGGTCAAAACATCAAATGCCATTCTAATATGCAATTTAGAAAGTGAATTGTGAGAAAAATCTTACAAAGTGAATATGAAAGTAAAATAAAACAAAAACCTAGGGATAGGAGACATGAATTAATAGTTTTGATCAACGTGAGATTTAAAAAACAAAGAAAGAAACAAGCAAAGAAAAGTCTTAGCCCCAAATAACATAAGGAATCACAGAGAACTTATCCTGGGAGAGGAGAGTAGAGATGATAATGATGCATACATTGTTACTTTCTGGTCCATGTTTTTCCCCCTGGTGCAAGGAGACTGATTAAAGCCCTAATATATTTTATGTTATACCTCATAAAAGGGAACAATATCTGGGGGGGAAGGAGAGGAAAGCCATGAAAAGATCCAGCACATTTCAACCTGTTCCTCTTTTGTTAATTGATTTGTCTTCCCAACTCTTCACTTTCTTGGTTGTTCCCTAATGCCTTCAAATAGGAAGGGGGGTTTGCTTCCAAATTGCACTTGTTTTTGTTGTTGTTTTATAGTTTATCTGTTATTGTTTTAGTAATTCATCAAGTGTTTTTGTTTGTTTGTTTTTTGTTTTTGTTTTTTAAAGTTCTTTATGCAATAAAGTGAATCTGGTACCCACCAACAAATATGGAACTATAATTCCATTGATTATTTTTAATTTATAAGAAACATTTGATCATAATATTCATATGATGGATAAATGTATTTCCCTTGGTAAATACTCTTTAGCTGTTAATACTCTTCGATGTTCTTTAGCTCACTTTTTTTTTTATTGAATCTTGTCATTATGCTATTCTGGTTACTTTTATCATTACCTTTTACTGAATTCCTTGGACTTTTCTGAATCAGTTATTTGCTACAGTATCCCAGGTTGGGAAAGGAGTATCACAGAACATCATGATTGGTTTTACAAAGCAAAGCGTCAATTATCAGCTTTTACTGATTTTTGCAAATATGGTTTGTCTACGTTCTCGTGTAACCTTGTTTTCTGTAATAATTCAAATCTTATCAAGTCTGTGAAGCACTGGCACAGCCTTATTCACCTCACTTCCAAAAGCAACTGATGCAAAGAAGGTGTGTACCTTTCCAGCCTAGATAATGCAAATTTCATTTAGTAAGTATATTTCATGATGGTTGGCTGTTTTCTGAGATCCACCACTGCATGGTAATTTCATCCAGAAGATTGTTCTCTGAGGCTGCTTTTTTTCCCACCTCCTGTTGCATGGTTCCTTCTTGATCTTGCATTTTTTGGTAGGATTTGCAGGCTTTTTGCAATCTTAATTAATAGATACATTTAAGTCACATAATTAAGTTACATAATTATACCCTGAAACATTTTATAATAGAAAAAGTAATGGTAACATGATATTATGACAAATGAAGAGGAAATGTCAAGGACATTTTCAGAGATTTTATTTTTGCAACTAAGAATTTTATCAATCTTAAATAACTGCTTGGAAACTGCTAATTCTAAACTTTAGCTCTTAATGTCCTTTTTTTTTTTTAGTCAGATATTTGAATTTCCCCTTTTATTTTTATTTTTTAATGTTTATTTTTGAGAGAGAGAGAAAATGTGCAGAGGAGGGGCAGAGAGAGAAGGAGACAGAGAATCTGAAGCAGGCTCCACAAAGCCAGACATGGGGCTGGAACCCACACCATGGTTCCTGAGCTGAAGTCAAACGCTCAACTAACTGAGCCACCCAGGCACCCCTGAATTTTCCTTTATAAACCTTAGTATTAATGAACCTATTATTTTGATATATCTCTTATGAAACTCTTCATATTATTTCTCTTTTACTTGTTTGAGTCTGGTTATAGCTTTAATTTGATATGTGCTTTGTCTCACAAAGTATATAATGAACTTTTTTTTTTTTTAATTTTTTTTCAACGTTTATTTATTTTTTTTGGGACAGAGAGAGACAGAGCATGAACGGGGGAGGGGCAGAGTGAGAGGGAGACACAGAATCGGAAACAGGCTCCAGGCTCTGAGCCATCAGCCCAGAGCCTGACGCGGGGCTCGAACTCACGGACTGCGAGATCGTGACCTGGCTGAAGTCGGACGCTTAACCGACTGCGCCACCCAGGCGCCCCTGAACTTCTTTTTTTTTAAAGTTTATTTATTTATTTTGAGAGTGAGAGAGATAGAATGTGGGGGGAGGAGCCGAGAGAGAGGGGGAGAGAGAGAATCCAAGCTGTCAGTGCAGAGCCCCATGCGGGCTCCAACTCACAAACTGTGCGATCATGACCTGACCCCCAATCAAGAGCTGGATGCTTAACCGACTGAGCCACCCAGGCACCCCTCTTATTTTGAACTTGTAAAGAATAAGATTTCTTTTATCGTTTTCCTCTCACACTGGGTTCAGCACACAGCAATGATGTGGAAGTATCTGTGGATCATTAACCAACTAGCCATCTATCTTTATATTAGCAGCTTTTGCTAAAGAGCCTCAAGCTTGCTCAGATTGGCAGTTTGGCTTCTTGGAGAAGACTGCAGATTGTGGTTACTTAAATGGAGTCTTGATTTATAACTGCTGCCTGTTGATGTGATTGTTCTAAAGATACAAGTCTGTAAATGCTAATAGCCCTACCATATGACTTCAAAATTTGCCAGTATTCAGTTCTCATTATTTAAGTCCCAAATGGCTTTGCAGGTGAGTCTGGAACTTAGATGAGATAATATTTAGGTAGAATAACTTATTCTCTGTAGCATAAAACAGCGATTGTCTCTAAATTCAGTACAATGTCACATGGCAAAAAGGGTTTTTTTTAATCCTTTGAGAAAACAGTTTTGTGCCCAATGCTATCACCCATGTCAAACATCAAAACAGTAATTTGTTTTGTTTTTTAGCAAGTGGAACCCTTTCATATCAACATGGTCGATATAGGTCAGTGCCTATATGTACCAGTAACATAGTTAGACATTTAAATAAATATGACTTACTATAAATACTGTTTGATAATAGTATCAGTGTGTGATATATATGCTTTAGTCTCAACTAAAGATTGATCAGAAAGTAAATTTAGTAGTTCTGTTGATGTTTACTGTTGTAAACCTCTGGTTCTATTATATATGTCACAAATAACTAAGAAAAACTATACTTATTTTAAAGTGTATTACACTTAGGATTTATTGTATATCAAAAACAATATTACTAAAAAGTAATCTAATTTAGCTTGCTAAATTTTACACTCATAAAATATAAAATCAGAACAAATAACTATAGAGGGTATGATGCAGTTTTTATTTTTAAGGCAATAAACCTATTCATTTGGGTGTCATAGTCAGATTTGGCCAAATGGTATATAAGTCATGGAATAGAATTACATATTATGTTTGAGTTTATTACACTTTTAAGATAAAATATTACTTTTTTGTTTGGAACGGGAAAACCAACTCTGAATTTTTCACTAAAATACTTCTTTTCATAATCACTCCTTACGGGAATGAAAAAAACTTGCATTAGAACATAATCCAATAAATAGTGGATTAGTGATGACACATCTTAAGAGACTGACAGACATTTGATTTTTTATATCTGAAAATCCTGTCAACATCGACATTTTTGGACTATACACTGTCTCTGGGCTGCAGTCAGGGCCATCTGTCTGAGTGGCAAACTGCCTATTCATAAATTAGTTGGACCATTTCATCAGGGCAAAAATGCCAAGGAATAATAACTACAAAAGAGCCGATTATATATTTCACCACCTGCTGCTTCATGTATAGAAAAACTCACATTCACTACTGCATCGTCACTGATACTGATGTCATCTAATCTTCCTGATGTGGATCCTTGAAAAGAAGCATGATAGAGACATTTTAGATTATCTAAAAAGTTAGAATAATTTACATATCAATCTTGAACTGAAAGCAACAGGCAAGAATAATTTGTGAAGCATACATCCAGATGAACAGTACAGGGAACATTAAAAATAAGGGTATATATGAATGTAATAACATTAAAGTGATGTTTGTCATTGTTATACAGTGGTGATACCTCTTCATGTGAGACAACTTCAGTAATTATAATAAATATTTTCATAGTGATAAAAGGAAAAGAAATTGTGTGCACATGTGTGTGCATTTCTTCAGGAAAATAGAGAGTTTGGGTTTTCATATCAATAACTTATTAGAAATAAATCACTTCATTTACTTTCATTTAGATTAGAAGTTATATATAAATATAATTTATATCCAATTTGCCACTTATTTTGTAAATCTTTGAATGATTTCCTTGATTAATTTACTCAAAAGATGGTATATCATGTATCTTTATAGAAAACAGGAATTAGTTCATCTATTATCATAGTGAGTATGTATACCAGTCTTCTTTTAGAACCATTCATTTCCTCTCCCAGGAATACATTTACTGTCACAAAAAATAAATGAAAAAATTAACTGACTACTTTAAACATTTTGGTTCTTATTTTATAACCATCTCATGTTTTGATAGTAAAAATGGTCTAAACTTGGTAACTTCTCTATCGATTTCCATAAACAGAAAGCATATTAGTATTTTTCAAACCATCATAGCATCTAAAAACAAAGAGGATGTACCTAGTGTGATAACACAGATTTAGTAAAGTTGATTGTGAAAGAAGGCTAAGCAGTTTTCGCATATTCCAAAGATTCCTTCACTGTCGATTAAAAATGAAGTTTTTTATATGATGAATAATGGAATAGCATATGAATGCTAATGGAAAGGAGCTGAGAGAGTAGACCCAATTTCTAATATATTATGTGGAATCCTGGCAGTAGGCCATAATGAAAGTGCTCAACTTGTACCATTATGGGAGTTCCAATGTGCCTTCAATATCAATCCAATAGCCCACTATATCACCTTTCTTTTCCATTGGCTAGGATGTACTGTAAAGAAACAAAATATGTTAGCATTGCAGAATCAGCAAAACTTTGTGGGGCTATACCTTTTAAAAAATTAGATCCTTTTCTTACCTTGAATGACTCAGAAGTTTTAATTAATGAAATCATTAGCCTACAACATAAAGCCAATACTTAGGAGGGAAGTGTATGATTCAATCTTTATACCTCTTCCATCTAATATTTTTAATGTTGGACATAAAATGTTCATTTTTGAATGATCATTTTAAGCTGTAAACTGTTGATACTGAGCTCTACATGCCTAACCTTCAAATATACATTACACATTGGGTTATATCAAAGGGTGGTTTTAATCTTTGAGTTTTTATTATAAAATATGCTCTGTGTACTTAAGGAATTTAAAAGTTTTTTTAATTAATTTTTTAATGTTTATTTATTTTTGATAGAGAGAGAGAAGGAGAGAGAGAAGTTGGGGTGGGGGGGACAGAAAGAGAGGGAAACACAGAATCCGAGGTAGCCTCCAGGCTCCAAACTGTCAGCACAAAGCCCGAAGTGGGGCTTGAACTGACAAACTGCGAGATCATGACCTGAGCAGAAGTCTGATGCTTAACCTTAACCTTGAGCCACCCAGGTGCTCTGATAATTTAAAAGTTTTAAAAGAACATTTAAAGACTTAAAATTTTAATAACCCATAGATAAAATTTATGCATGTGTATCACAGAATAAAATGTGAAAATCAAACGGAATGAATAAATCATGTTCTATGGGATTCAGGAAAGGAAAAACAGATATTCCATTGAAGACAGAATAAAAGTTCTTCATGGAAAGATTTTGTATTTGAATTTGACCTTGGATAATTATTTGGACAGGGAAACAGAGCCTGAATAAAATGGAGCATTAAAATGGACAACAGAAAATCCAGCTATGTCTCACCAATAAATTATCAAGAAGAGTCACAAGCAATAGCACTCTGACCCATAGAGAGGGTCACAAGCATAAACAGAGACCCACTCTGGGATAAAGGTGTAAATGGAAGACTTAAGAAAAAGGTGAAGCAGGAACACTAAATTAAAAAAATATATATTTTTTACACCTAACTGTACAAGATAACTCTAAAAGAATTTTATGCCAGTGATGCATTGGAAGTAACTAGAGCAAAACAAAACAAAACAAAATCTTACCTCTGCATTACATTGACTAAATTCCCACAATATCCATCAAGCAGGAAAAAAATGTATACCCTTTTCCAGGAATGAATGCTTTAAGCCTCAATCTCTGCTATTGTACGTCCAAAATTTTGTGACCAGCACTCAAATAAAATTATAAGAAACAGACCAAAAAAAAAAAAAAAAAGTTATCACACTTTCAAGAGACAAAGCAAGCAGTAAAACCAGACTCAGAGATGAATCCAGATGCTGGAATTATAATACAGAAAATTTTAAATAACTAATACATTGTATAATGTATGTAATGTGTGACATATACATTAAATTCTTTAGTGGGAAAAATAGAAAATATGCATAATGATAGAGAATTTCAGAATGTAACTGAAATAATAAAAATCAAATAGAAATGCTAAAAATGGAAGCTATGGTAACAAACATGATTTATTTTTGAAAGCTCATGAGTGGATTCACCGTAGTTGAGGGGACTCAGGAAACTTAAAAATAGGTCATTAGAAATTATGCTAAGCTACCTAGAGAAACAGAATTATAAGGAAAAAATAGAAGACAGCATTCAAAATATGTACATGATTGCAATCTCAGAAGAAAAGACAAAGGAAATTAGGAAAAGAATAAATATTTAAAGACATAATGGCTAAAAATCTTCCAAAAAAATTCAGATTTCAGGTCTAAGAATCATAGTGGACTCCAAACAAGATGGATAACACATACATACACGCACACTCCACACCTAGAGATTTCATATTTAAACTACTGCAAATCAAAGATATAGGGAAAATATTGAAGGTGTTCAGACAAAAAGATCCATCACATACAAGGAAGCATAACTAGTGAACAGGCTTGCATTTTGAAACCGTGCAAACCAGAAGACAATGGAGTGACTTCTTCAAAATATGGAGAAAAAAATAACTCTCAAGCCAGAATTCTACACTGCACAAAAATATCTGGACAAATGAAAGAATAAAAGACTTTTATCCAAGCGAAAGCCAAAAGAATTTATTGCTAGCAGATCTATGAGCAGGGGTGGGGGAGAGTAGATTTGATAATGAATTATTTGACTTTGACTAAAAATGCGAAAAATGCAGTGGGATGTGATGTTGATGCCCAAGGAAGCTGTCTGAATAAGGGTTATAAATTTTGGAGGCTAGACAGTTAGAGGAATGTAAAACCATGCCATCATTCAGAGACTGTTTGGAGATTGAGAAGGGCACTAGAATTATTGTATTGAAGTTGAGTCAAGATATGGAAACACTGGATAGGCATAATCAAAATAGTTTATGTGAGGGGTAACAAAAAATTGCTCTGGAAAGATGGCTTAGTAATCAAGAAAAATAATAGAGAAATACTTCAGCAATTGAATGTGCTTAACTTGATAAATCAGTTAATGCTTTTAAAGTTTATAATATAAATGAAATAGCTGTAGAGAGTATGTTTATGATTATATATTTTGAACATTAAGTTAATTAACCCAATATTAATATATATTAAATACTAAATATTCTTTTAAAAATAAACATATTATATTTTACAATTGTAAATGTTTAATGATCATGTTGTAAAATTTTATGCTACTAAATTTTTCCCACTTTGTGTCTTACACATTTGTATCTTTTCTTATAAAATACAAGTTATAGCAATTAGTACTTATATTAACTGCAAATCAAAGAGCTTTAAGTAGAAAAGCACTTTTCCCTTCAATAAGTTTAAATAGTTCTTCACAAACCCTAATGTACAAAATCTTTTTAAAATACAGATTATGATATTATATCCATGTGGAATCTGAGATAATGCAATTCTAAAATACACAGAGGCAGCATCCTTGCTACTGTCTGCCAATCATAGTTTGCATGGCAAAACAGCATCAAAATACGTGGTAAGCAAACTCAAATTTTTACAGCAGTGTGATTAATGAGAAATTACCAAATGTGATTGACAAATGCTTATACATTAAACTTTGGTTTTTCTTGCCACTCTCAGAAACCAGAAATCATCAGGTTAAACACTGAGAGCTAGCATGACAGCTGAAGAAATGCCAATTAGAAGAGAACTGAGGTGCCTCATAAAATAGTCATCCAGCCAAACACCAAACGTACATGTAAGGTCATCCGGCACTAGCCAAAATACAAGCTGCCTACAAAGTAATGAGAGAGCATAGCAGAGGTCATTTAAATAGGTTGAGACAGAAAACTGCACAATCAAACCATGGAATTGTCAGCTATATAAATTGTGGTTTGAATGTATAAGCATTTGTATGGTTTGTTACACAAGAATAGCTGAATAGTAAACTTAAACACCAAAACTTCCATGAGTTTTTCCAGAGTGTACAAATAGTGTCATATTAATAATATCAACCTAGATTCTTCCACTTGATTCATCAGCTTGCATATGACCTTAGAGTCTGTTAAAATCTTCCTTGCTTAGTATTTTTGAGTTCATAGGAGAATATTCCTTTTTTCTTCTCCATTTCATTCATGTTCATGGCCTTAGTCTCCATCTTGTGGTTTCTTATGAGGTCATTTGAGTGGGGGCCCCAGTATCGTTGAAATATATAGTTGTTCATTGCGTCAATGTCAATATCTCTGCTTGTGTTATCTCCCGAGTCTTCCTTTAACATGCCAAAGTGGTACTGATTTCTCAGGAATCCCAAGTGAGTTTCTCTCCAATATCATACCATTGCCTTCTCTCTTTTTATTTTTTATTTTTTTTATTTTTGTGCTCTGTCATATTTACAAGACTTTTTGTGCTCGGTCATATTTACAAGTGGGAAACAACCCACTACAAGTATTCCATGTATTTTCAAATGGAATTGACTTATTGTCTGGTATCACTTGCTTTTAGCCTCAAGAATATTCTTTCCTTCTTCTTAAGTTGGGTCTTAGATTTTATTGATCTGGGATTATATCTATGTCATTTTAATTTTTAAATGTGTATTTATTTTTGAGAGAGAGAGACCGAGTGTGAGCATGGAGGGGCAGAGAGAGAGGGAGACACAGAATCTGAATCAGGCTCCAGGCTCTGAGCTGTCAGCACAGAGCCTGACAAGGTGCTCAAACTCATGAACCATGAGATCATGACCTGAGCCGAAGTTGGACACCTAACTGGCTGAGCTACCCAAGTGCCCCAATATCTATTTCATTTCATTTGTGAAGGATTATTTAACATTTTGGTTTACTTAATTGTGTCACACATTTCTCAGAAGCTGTGTTATTTATTTATGTTTTTTTCATTTTTCCCTTCTCTGCTTTTCAGGTTGAATGATCACTATCGACTATCTTTGAGTTCATTGATTCTTTCTTCTAACAGCTATTCTGTTAGAATAGCTAAATCTATTATTAAGTCCCCATCATAAATTTTCATTGTGATAGGTGTGCTCTTCAATCTTGTCCTTTTAATAATTTCCATCTATTTATTGATGCTCTGTATTTGTTGGATCAGTGCCAACATACCTTCCTTGAGTTTTTTAAGCATGGTGTTCTTTTGTTCTTTGAACATTGTTATAAGAGCTATCTTAAAGTTCTTGCGTACAAAGTACAACATCTGAGGTTCTGTTGAGTGGTTTTTACTTGCATATGGGTCACACTTTCTATTTCTTTTCATATCTTAGAACATTTTGGTAAGAACTGAACATTTTATATATGTAGCAGCTGTGGATACAGATTCAATCCTCCTTTCAGGGACAACTGTGATGTTTTATTTCAAAATACATTCAAAAGTAATCTATTATTTTCTAAATATTAAATAGTATTTTATTAAACATAAGGGTTTTATTTATTTCAAGCCCCCTAAACCAAAAATTGACTTATCTTTCTAAGTGTCCTCAATAATGTTTTGGATAGATTTAATCATTCAGTGACTTATTATTGAGTGAGTCAATATCAAATGTGAAATAATTGTGAATTATAAGCACATTTATGAAGAATTAGATAAACTACCATCAAATGAATAGTATTATCTCTGTTATAGATTTATTTACAACATTTTAAAATTCATTATTTGGAAAATAATCTCAATTTGTTCCTTTTATTGAGTATCTTCAGCCACTGCTAAGAAGAGAACAGATGAATCATTTCTATGCCAGAATGAAATTCTTTAAATAAATTATAGATGAATATACAAAAAGTCATCGAGTGGGAGAAAACTGATATCTGTACCACTGTGTGATATTTTTTACTCTCCTACAAATTCTCATAAAAAGCTAAGAGTGGAAATATGATTGAGGAATATTTGCTAGGGTTATTTTAATATGGTGAGAAATTTTATGACTTTTATGGTATGTTTTTAGAACTCAAGGAATTAGTCAAAGGGAAGTAGAGAACTTACCTACACAGTAAGCATACTCTAATGAAATTTAGTGGAAACTGGGTAATAAAATATTTAAAACATAAAGTCACTTTGGCAAGATAAATTTGTGGGAGTAAATACACAGATGAATAAAACATACCATTTGTAAGTTTCAGTAAGAGTCTTAGTTCATGCTGTTCTGGTCTCTGTTAGTTATTTGTGTTAGTAATTTTATTTTAGTAAGATGATTTACATAATGGCTTAAAAAGCATTAATTTCCTTATAGTTCTGGCCTTATGTAGAAGAATATTATTTGGCTGTCCACCTATATAATGGTTTGCGTGATAGAAAATATATTCCCTTCTGCCAACTCTCTCCCCTCCTCACTATCTGCCAGAGAACTTTGATTACAACATAATGTTGAAAAGACCCATGAAAAGTTTCACAAAAATTACTTGATAGTGCCATAAATTACCAACACACATAAATATGTGATTAAAATGGATATTTAGATGATACTAATTATCTAAAACTTTTATATGTCATTCTCTTTGGTCTTGATGATTGACTTTTGTTGCTCATGATCTTTACTATAATATCTCTAAATTTCTTGAAATGTTTCTCCTATCTTGATCTAATCTGCCTTTAGATCTTTGCAGCTTCTCTATAAGCTGACTCTGGCCTCATGTTTTTATGTCTAATCCATTATGCATCTCTGAAACCAGATTCTCTTTTTCAATTCTCCCTTTAATATTTCTGTTTAGGTATTTCATTGTCATAAGTAGTCTGTGTCCTAGTTTGTGGTATGTAGGTAGCTTCCTTAGGGAAAAAGCCATAAGTTTCCTACAGACTAGAACTAGAGGGCATACAAATGGTCTCATAACCCTATGATAATACCTCTTTTACCATTGGCCCATTTTTAGTTCCAATATATGTATACTTTCTTTTTCATAATGTAAAACTCAAAGAAATAAACTTGTTCTCCACTGATGCTTTTCACTATGTCTTGCACAAAATAAAGGACAATAAATTTAATGTTTATTTATTCTGCATCTATTCTGTTTCCACTCTACTTTGCTTTATTTGCTGAGTTTTCAAAGACTTTTATGTCTTCATTCAGATCACAGCCTAATAAGGAAATGGGTAAGTTCACTCATAAACTCAGTAGAGGGTAGCTCATGCTATGGTAATATGGTATCATGTGCTTTTCATATTCCGTACTGTCTGGAGAAACTCTAGGCTTCTTCTCTCATTCCTCCTACAATTAAAGCTCTTGTGTAGTTCAAGGAGTTAAGAAAATATTTTTAATGCTGATTAAAGAATTTTTTAAATATTTTATATGCAAGTTCTTGATCAGACATGTTATTATCAAATATCTTCCCCCAGATTTTTAATTGTGATGAGGTATAATTTATATATATTTTTTCCTTTTATTTGATCTTTCTTTTGGTATTGAGTATTCACCTTGCCCTAGATTCCTAAAATTTTCTATTTTTCTAGAAGTTTCATGTAAGTACGGATTCCTAGAAAATGGATTAGAACTAAAAATGGACTTACCAAATGACCCAGCAATTGCACTATTGGGCATCAGATAAATAAAGATCTATTTTTACACAAAAAAGTTGGACATGAATATTCATAAAAGCTTGATTTGTAATAACCCCAAACTGTCAATGCCCAAATATCCTTCAATGGGTATGGTTAAACAAACTGTGTGCATCTATAACAAAATACTACTAAGCTATTAAAAAGAATGAACTATATACATACACATAACAACTTCAAAGAATCTTGAGGAAATTATACTGAAGGCATGATTTCACTTGTCTAAAATTTGTGAAATAATTATAAAGAAGGAGGACAAATTAGTTATTGCAGAAGTTAGGGATTAAATGGAGGGTAGGATATGGATATAAAAACCTAGCACAGGGAGTCTTGTGCTGATGGTGCAGTTAAGAATCTTGACAGTGGTGGTGGTGAAGTGAAACTGCACTTGTGATAAAATAATAAACTTACATAGAGCTACACACACAAAGATGCATGTATACAAATCAGTGCACATAAAAGTTGTGAAATCTGAATAATCTCTATGGTTTATACCAATGTCAACTTCCCAGTTTTGGTATTGCGTTAGAGTTATATCAGATGATAATATGGTGGGGGTGGGGAGGGTGGATGGGATCACCCTGCAGATTTTTTTGCAATTTATTGTGAATTTATAATTAAGTCAAAATTAAAAAATACAATAAAAATCCCAATTACCAGATTTTAACTTTTAAGAAGGGTGAGAATATGCTCCTACATACTTGTTTTGTAATTTCCCTTTGTACACTTGCTGTGATTAGTCAGCCTTGAATATCAAAAGCATGGTATTGTTGTTCTAGCGGAAACCGCTTTGAATGTTCAGTGTTGTCTAAATATAGCAGTTTTCAGCCTGTGACAAAAAGGAATCTTTAAAAAAAATTTCTCCACTTTTGCTGTTTTTCCTTTGTTTCGTCTCCAAACCTACTCTAGCCAATCTAGGCAATGAAAATTTTCCTTGATCTTCCTTCCCCAAATTTATTATATCAAAGTTTATTATATGTACAATTAGCTTATTTGTTCCAAAAACCCACACAGGAAAGTGGGTTGTAATTATTATTGAAACTGCTTTATTTTGCTTAAAGATGCAAATTGAAGCCAGCATCATCTACCGTACTGTATGTTCATGTGAGCAAGCTTTATATGCCAGCTTAAGTGTTGTTTTTTAATAGCTCATGTTCTAATGAAAATCATCCTTAAATTGTAGATGTAAATATTTTTATCATGACGTTTTATTTACCCCTTCTCAAATTGAAATAAACATGATAGTATATATAAATTGTTCATATCAAAACAAAACCTCATATTCCAAGATGAGATGTTTATCCCCCAAATGTAGGGAGAATTCTATATGTAGGGATGCTAAAGACAAGACTAAGAAGTTCAGAACAGGTAAGGTTTCTTCTGCTTACTCTTGCAGAAAAAGCACTGAAGAGAGGGTGAAATTAACATTTTAATTAAAGGATACTCTGGTAGATAATAAACACAAATGAGTGCAAAGACCTTTGTAGATAAAGGAAAGGATCATGAATATAAGTAAAGGAAAACTATAAAATGTGATGTGCTACTGGGCTATGAGACAGAAATTTCCCTCAATAAGACATGTCTAGTAATCATCTAAGTGGGCAAGTCAACTAGTCATTTGGTTATAAAAGTTTAGTGTATATGGGAAGAGGATCTGGAGAACAGATAGGAATTTGAGCATCATCAACAAAGGGATGTTATTTAAAGTGTTGTGACTGGATGATACTACCAAAGATTTGAGAACAGACAGAGAAATGGAGACCAAGGACTAAAATCCAGAGAACTCCAAAATTAAGGATTCTCACAAAAGAGAATGAAACAGGTATGAATAAAAAGGAGAGATCAATGATGTAAGAATGACACCAAAAAAGTATGAAGTCCTGCAGGTCAAGCTTAAATTCCAAGTAATTGTGAAAAATATTTTTCAGCCATTCTATCCATAATTTATTGGATTAAAGTCAAGTGTATCTGGTGGAATTATCCATGTGGCCTAATCTAGTTGGGAAAAATAATGGTACTATTTCCCTTCATTTGGGTTCAAGTCACGACTTGGCCTCCTGAAAGCATTTTAATATTTATTAATAACTAGCTTTAAGTTGATATATTACATACATAGCAATTTATAGAACCTCTCACTAGATCCAAGAGGCAGGATTTGTACCACAGCTCTTTGCTCTGAAACAGTCACAGTTTCAAGATCAATGTGTTTTTTTTTCTTCATGTTATTTGTTAGAAGACTAAAAAAATGTTCACATTAGATTCTCAATAACTAAGAGGATTGAGACAAATTAATTCAATAATAAGAATAGTCTGCGTGCACTCTCCTGTCAGAATGTGTCCTCAAATACTTTATCTTTGAGGGGATTCCTGAAGAAGTGAGGAAAGGTAAAATAAATATTTTTCTTAGAAATTTCTAATGTATATTTGGAAAAGGTCTTAACACTGATAAATGAACTTAAGAACAATGATTTTTATATACCTTGATCTAGTCACAGGAGGAAAGCTTCTAATTGTGAGCATTTTATCCCAATATAGTGGGAAACTCAAGGTGGCACAATTTCCCCAGTATTATTTTAAGTGATTAACACTTCAGTTAATAAGCTTCTCTTCTACCCTGATATTATAAAATAATTTAATAAAAACATGGAAACACAAGACCAGACATGCTTTTATCTTAATGAAAAAAGATTATAATTTACTGGCAATTGCTTTCTTTACTTAAATTGGATATTGACTACTGAATTGAAAAATATCACACTTTAATGACAGCCTAAATAATTCATGCCCAGTAAAGGAAATAAATTCAAACCAAAGACTCTTAAGGAGACTTTTTAATTATTAACAAACAACATAAACAACTATCATCACCTATAGAAAATCTGAATATTAACCCCTCTCGATATTGTTTTTCAAAGGACAAAGAAGGAAGCAGAGGCTGGGGGACAATTGAAATAACTCTTCAAGTTTATCAGAGTTTCACATATTGGCATAAAAGAGCACCAAGGACTTGGAGAATCCATTTTAATATCATCTATCACCAAACAACACAATCCAAACCCTCAGTTCAGGAAAAACATAAGTTGAGTGAGTAGAGGGAAGTTGAATTGCTTGGGATCCTTGCTTTTGAGCTATGCTAAGTGATAGATTTTTATGACCTCTGCTCAGATTTACTGATCTTAAAATTTCAAGAATGTCTCTGATTTAAATGTAGACCTTCTATGACATTTCAAACTCCTGACTATGCTCGTAATAACTATTCATTTTTGAGGGTATTGGAACTCCATAACAATGTGGTTTATCAATGGGCCAGAGGATAGTACCCAGGACAAAATTAAAGTGTTTTAAAATAGGAGTATAATTGAGATTAAGGATATTAATTTGTAGTCTTTGGCTTGAAATTTGAATTATTAAGTACTTAGTTAAGTAAGATGAAATATGTTTGCTATTGTTACTACTGGTATTATTGACAATATCAGAATACTTCCTTCAAATTAAAACACAGAGGAAAACCCAATATATAAAACTGACAGAAGCAGAGCTATTCTGTTTAAATTGGTAGATGTAGCTGTGCCTCCCCAGGCCTTACCCCTCACCATATCTCAGGGAAACCATTAAGCATACATGGAATTCAATTTGGAGCCTCTGTATAATGACACTTTATGCGAAAATTGTGTTGTAATAAAAAAAAATAAAAATGTTTTAGAAAATTAAGACCAGTGCTTGTGTTTGGCTCTATTGTCAGAAAAATAATGCAAAAAAAATCAGTTACCTGACTATTGAGACAAAGTTTTTACTGGATAAATTGACATAAAAAGGAAAAATTAAGATGAAAAAATAATTGCAAAAACAAAAGAAAGAAAGAAGTTTGGTAATTGAGTAGATAAGCCATTAGTTAAAAAAGGTCTGTATCTGCATATGCTTCTATGATGGTAAGACTAAGGGCTGGTTATTGAGATTCATGTAGAATAGACATACACATGGACTTCATAGATTCCCACATCTGCTTTTTGTTAGCTATGTCATGGCAGGCAAATTACTACACTTGGTTAGCCTCAGATTCTTCGTTTTTAACAATAACATCTTCCTCTTCATATCTTAATTTGTTTGTTTGGCAAATGCTTATTGACCAAATGCTATGGGACAGGCATATTATTACGGATTTTCCCTTTAAAAAGGCAAATGCATGTCCAGAGCGTCTTTAACATGGAGCTTACAAATTTTAACTAGTATATGATGCCAAGTATTACATGATCACAACTGAGCCAATGGTTCTTCTCTCTCTGTCTCTCTCACTGTGGGATTGTGGGTGATCATCTCCCATGCTCAGATGCTTAGTCTCAGGCCGTGGGGTTTGGCAGAAATCAGTGATTTTTAAGAACATTGGAAGGTGCCCACAACTGGCACTAGTGTATTTTTTGTCACTTCCAAGCACCTATGGACAGTCCTTTGCTTTTCCATACAAGAGTAAGCTTAGGAATGCTTTGCTTCGCTCTAGGTCATTGGATAAAGTTGTACAAAAAGAAAAAGACTCCCTCGAGCCAATATACAGCATTGATTCCATTAGTGATAGTGAAAGTCATCCTACACAATAACCCTCCTCTCTCGTCTCCCTCACACTAACCAAGTTTTTCAAAGGTAAGTGCAAGTTAATTTGTTTAATTTTCTTTATATTTTGTATTGCCCTTACTATTTTGTATTATATTACAGTATTGTAATCACTTTTATATGAATATTTTTGGGTTGTGGAGTGAATCATCTGAGTTTCCATTATTTCTTATGGGGAAATTCACTTTGATGTACAAGTACTTTGGATTACAAGCACGTTTCTAGAACTAATTATGCTGGCAAACCAAGGTTTTACTGTGTATACTTTTAAAGAGAAAAGGGAAATAGAGGATGCCATCATAGCATACAACAGGATCCTTGTGAGTATTAACATAAAAGATGACATAAGTAAAGTTTATGTTACAATTCCAGGCCCATTCAGAACTGTCAGTGGTTATTGTTCTTGCTTGTGCTTTGGAGATAAATATGACAGGATGTGTCTGAAAATGTCTGAGTGATTCCTAGTTGGATGTAACCACAAGATACCAATTCAAATGATCCACAAAGGGAAAGTTCTCAAAGGATAAAACAAGCTCTGATTATTCATATTTAATTTGAGAATATAATTTTTAAAACTTTATGAAATGAGTAATATAAAACTAGAGAGAAACTTGTGAATTTAAGGGGAATATAAATCGCAGTCCTTATATATCAGTAGTAGAAATATTAAAAATAGCTGTAAAAGAATGCTATTGTTGGGGCGCCTGGGTGGCGCAGTCGGTTAAGCGTCCGACTTCAGCCAGGTCACGATCTCGCGGTCCGTGAGTTCGAGCCCTGCCTCGGGCTCTGGGCTGATGGCTCAGAGCCTGGAGCCTGTTTCCGATTCTGTGTCTCCCCCTCTCTCTGCCCCTCCCCTGTTCATGCTCTGTCTCTCTCTGTCCCAAAAATAAATAAACGTTGAAAAAAAAATTAAAAAAAAAAAGAATGCTATTGTAGTTCTTTGTTGCAAAGCAATGATTAAAAAGGAGGCAAAGATTTGATAAAGTTCATTTGGTTATATAATGAAGAGTGAAGTTGGTTTCTAGAGTTCACTTAAATTATCAAAATAAGACACTTAATAGAAGTTTTGATTAAGTGCAAAGGATTGTCAGAATCTAAGAATCAGATAACCATTGTTCAGTTTTTCAAATCAGAAACTCAATATTTCTTTTATTATATTTGCTTTCATACTGTGAAGACATGAGAATCTTTTTTTTTTTTTTTCGCTTTATTGGGTAATTTGGGCTAGTCATGAAATTATTCCAGTTATATCTTTTCTTAAAAATGAATCTATTAAGGAAATAAAGAATGTATGAGAATAGACTATATTCAAGTAACTTTTTACTATATTGTATATTTTGTCATCTCCATTATTTTTTAGCCTACGTATAATTATTTTTACCAAAGCATATTGAGAAAATAGATACCATTTTCAGACATCTGTAATTAGACAATAGAAAAGGTAATAGTATTTAAACCAATGTAGATATCACTTAGATTTGGATTCAAAATGAAATAGAAGCCTCAAAATCATGTACATTTATAATTTGATTACTTCATACTTCCAGTTCATCATACCTCAAGATAACAAGACCTAAGATCAGGCACAAAATAAATGTGTAATTAAAAATTAACTATATATCTTTTTACTATAGAGAACCAATAAAATAGAAAGTTAGGATGTCTTATATTCTCTAAAGCTAAAATGTCTGCAAATCATTTGAACCAAATGTGTATTTCTTGATTGCTTCCTTTCACACATGGGAAGATGACTTACATAGGTTCTAGATTCCCTACAGGCGAAAAGTCACCACAGAATGAAGAGTCAATACGCAAAGTGTCTCAAAATTGTTTGGCACACCATTCAAGCCTTCTACATTTTGTCCTCACACAGTTTATTTTTAAACATCTGATCTCTTCCTTTTCAGAGTAGGGGAATCTTCTGTTTAATATGCACTGGGGCACCACATGGTTGCCCATCTGTGTGGGTCAGTTTTGAATCACTGATCAGGGCTCAAATTGAGTTGAAAGTTAGCCAAATAGCCAGCAACAATGACCTTCAAACCTGTCGTAGCTGGCTGATGGGAAGCTCTAGGGAATTTAATTTTTTTTAGAGCTCATATCTCAGATTCATGTCTGATTTTTAAAATGAATTCATTTCTCTTATTGCTCTTTGCTTTTCTGATATTTAAGTTCTGGAACAATTTTTTTTATGTTTCCAATAGCAGACTCATTTAATAATGTTTTCTGAAAATAATAACTGGAAAAAATCAATAAATCAATAAAATAATTTATATATTTATGCAGTATTTGTAAGAGAAATACTATCTTCTATTTGTTTTCTAAGGTAAAGGAAATTAATCTCTGTCTCTTTCCTGTGATAATAGCTGACATACCCTAATTAATAGATAGGTATTTTTATCATCTAAGATAGACAAAAGCAAATAAAGTCAAATTATTTAAGTACTAGGATAGACGACCTTTGAAAAATGAATTGAATTTGGCAAAATATGTACATTTTTAAAGTAATCTAAGAGCTAACATTTTCATATCCTTTATTTGCTTTTTAATCTCCCATATTTGAGAAATAGATCTAGGAAATTTCCTAAGGCATAACAAAGCTAAGTGTCTTTTCATGTTCTGTAAAAACCATTTTTATTTTTTATAAAATTGAGAGGAACATTTCTATTTCCTAGATTTTCTGTGTATGCAGCCAGAATAGATTTTATGTTGTCAAATTAAGTACCAGATTATCTCTATAAGAGGAGATATGATTCTAACACTTCCTTATGTATATAGTCATCAGAATCATCAATAATCTTCACTTGCCATATCTCATTTTTCTTTTCTCAATTTAAGAAATCTAGGATATGCTACTGACTCTTGTCAAGAGGTTCAGGAACAATAGCAATAAACTCAATAGATTCTCTTATAGGGTAAGATGTTGCTTCGTATTTCCTCACCATGTGTTTTTATTCACAACCCAAGTTGAAAGTGTGGCTTCCATTTACAGGACATGATAGAAACATAAAGAATAAGAGTAGGACCCAAATCATGCAATTTTAAAACCTGTGCTTGGTTATGTCATATATAATGCTCACTCACCTTTGGTCAGGTCCAGAATAGGGTGGAAAAGTATATTCCTCTTATAAAGGACATAGAAATGGTTGGGAAAAAAATAGTTGGTATCAAATATAATCACCACAAGCTTCTATCTTGATTTCATATATTGGTTTCTCCTACATAAAACTCAGTATAGCACCCATTCATGATAAAATCTCTTAGTAAACTAGGAATAGAGGAGAACATTCTCAACTTTATAATGACTATCTACAGAGAACCTACAGTTAATATTATACTTAATAGAGAAACTTGAAGCTTTCCCCCTAAGATCAAATATAAGGAAAGGCTTTCCTCTCCAGCACTCCATTTTAACACTGAATTGGAAGTCCTTACTAATGCAATAATAAAAGAAAAGGAATTAAAAGTTATGCAAATTGGAAATAAAGAGAGAAAACTGTCTTTGTTCATAGATGGCATGATTATCTACATAGAAAATTCAAATGAATTAACAAAAAATATCTCCTGGACCTACTAAGCATTCATAGCAAGGTTATAAAATACAAAAATAATATACAAGATCAATTACTTTCCTACATACCAATAATAAATGAATGGGATTTGACATACCAATAAAAATTTAATACCATTTACACTAGCACCCAAGAAAAAGAAATACTTAGGTATAAATCTAATGAAATTTGTACAAGAACCATATGGGGAAAACTACAAAGATCTGATAAACAAAGTCAAAGAAAACCTGAAGAAATGGACATATATTTTATATTCATGGAAAGGAAGACTTGATATTATCAAATGTCAGTTATACCCATCTTGATCTATAGATTCAATGTAATCCCAATCAAAATCTAGTCTATCCATTCCAAAATTTTATCTAGTATATTATTTTGTGGATAATGACAAACTGATATAAAGATTATATGTAAATGCAAAAGGCCTAGAATAATCAACACAATGTTGGAGAAAAACAGAGTTGGAAGACTGACACTGCCGTACTTAAGACTCACTATAAAACTATAGTAATCAAGACAACATAGTATTGGAGACAGAATAGATAAATTGATGAATGGAACAGAATATAATGTCCAGAAATCAACTCCCATAAATTAAATCAATAGAGCTTTGACAAAGGAGCAAAGGAACACAAAGATAGTTTCCTCAACAAATGGTGCCGGAATAACTGGACATCCACATGCAAAAAAAAAGGGGGGGGGGAATCTAACAACAGAACTTACACTCTTCATAAAAATAAACTCAAAATGGATTGTAGAACTAAATGTAAAACACAAAACTATAAAACTTCTAGAAGATTACAGGAAAAAACCTAGATGACATCAGTATGGAGATGACTTTTTAAACACCCAAAACATGACCCATGTTAAAATAACTGATAAGCTGGGCTTTATTACAATTAAAAAAAACCTAATGATCTGCAAAAGACAATTTCAAGAGGATGATAAGACAAGACACAGACTGGGAGAACATATTTGTGAAACGTACATCTGATAAAGGACTGTTATCCAAAATATAAAAAGAGCTTTGTAAAACTCAGCAATAAGAAAACAAAGAATTGAATGGAAAAAAGGTCCAAAGACCTTAAGAAATACCTTACCAAGGAAGATATATAGATGGAAAATAAGCATATTCAAAGATACTCCACATCATATGTCTTCAGTAAAATGCAGATTAAAACAATAATAAGATACCACTACATAAGTATTAGAATGGCCAAAATGCAGGACAGTGACAGCACCAAATACTGATAAGGATTTGGAGCAACAGAAACTGTCATGAATTGCTGGTGCAAATGCAAAATGGTACAGACACTATGGAAGATACTTAGGGAGTTTCTTGAAAAACTAAATACACTGTTACCATACTATCCAGCTATTGTGCTCCATGCAACTTACTCAAAGGGGCTGAAAATTTATGTCCACAAAGGAATCTGCATATGTATGTTTATAACATGTTTATTTATAAATTGCTAACACTTGGACACAATCAAGGTATCCTTTAGTAGGTGTTTGGATAAACTGCGGTACACCCAATGAAATATTATTCTCCCCTAAAAAGAAATGAACTTTCCAGCTATGAAAAGACACACAGGAAGCTTAAATGAATATTACTAAGTGAAAGAAACAATCTGAAAAGTCTACATACTGTATGATTCCAACTATATAACATTCTGGAAAAGACAAAAATATGGAGACAGAAAAAAGTCAGAGCTTATCAGAAGTTAGGGGTGAGGGCAAGAATAGTGGGGGATAGGAGATTTTTAAGGAAGTGAAAATACTCTGTATGGTATTATAATTATGGATACATGTCATTATACATTTGTCCAAAACAAGGAAAGTGCAATACCAAGAGTGAACCTCAAGGTAATCTATGGACTTTGGGGAATTATGATGTGTCAACTTATCTTCAAGACTATGCATTTATGGAGGACAGGGAATATATCAGAAATCTTTTTACCTTCATCTCAATTTTGCTGTGAATCTAAAACTGCTCTAAAAAATGAAATCTTCAAAAAAAACCCACCTTAATATAAAATCCAAATGGAAACTCTTAGATTCTAATTATTGAGTGGATGTTTTGTTGCTTTCTCCAGAAGCAAAGTCTGTTAATAGTTTTGCATGTCTGCTTTTGGAAATTTAAGAATTTTCAACCCTACCTCTGTATATACCCCCCACTTACATTTGATTTATTTTAATTTATTTTCATTTCAAAAAAAATTTACCAAGGTATGATCATTCTAAATCTGGGTACAACCCCCCCATCTTCTCTCTCCTGGAAAATTGTCATGACCTCCTACCTGATGTCCTATTTCTGCTCTTGGTCCTACTGTGTATTCTCGATACACTAGCCATATAGTTATGTCAAAGTTAATTATATCATGACATTCTTCATCTCAAAACTCTTCAGTTATTGCTGCCTATTTAATGTATATTTATATATTAATGTAAAGTACCTATAATTTATAAATGTCTCATTTAAAGATATAACTTATTCCCTTAATTTTTTAAATAAGCCATTTTATAATCAGACCAATTTATCAATATATAAATATTTCCCACATTATTTACTTTTCATTATTTTGGTCACCTTCATTTCACAAATATCTAGTTTTAGACAATAAATTATGCTGTCACCTTATTCTTAACAACTTGTGAAGTTGTAGAAGTCCTATTTTTATTTCGATTCCGATCTTATCTCTTGCTAAACTTCCTTTCTTTTACTCAGTCTGCTCTAGCCACATCCTTTTCCCATCTTCTGCACAGCTAGGCATGTGCATGCTTGCTTCATTGCATATGGACTTATTCTTTCCAGCAGCAGAAAAATCTTTTACTAGATATATCTACAGTCAACCTATTGTTTTTCGAGTATTTGCTCAAATTCCAACTTCTTGATGAAGTCTACCATGGACTCCTATTTAAATTGCAACCAAATGTACCACTACAATTACCTGTATAAACTTCACAGGTTTTATTTATTTGGTAGCTTGGTAACTTTATTACTAGGTACAACTTGTTTCTGTTTTTACATAGAAAAATGCATAGAGATTTCTTATACCCATAAACAAAGATTTATGGACATTTACCTACATAATAAATTTATTTACATTTATTTACAATTCTATGTGCATACAATTGTATGAAATGAATTTAAAGTAATTTGGGGCGCCTGTGTGGCTCAGTTAGTTAAGCAGCCCACTTCGGCTCAGGTCATGATCTCACCATTCGTGAGTTTGAGCCCCACATCAGGCCCTGTGCTGACAGCTTGGAGCCTGGAGCCTGGTTCAGATTCTGTGTCTCCCTCTCTCTCGGCCCCTTCCCTTCTCTCACTCTGGCTCTGTCTCTGTCTCTCTCTCAAAAATAAATAAAAATTAAAATAATAATAATAATTATGCAATATTATATTGATGAAAACTTGATTGTTTTACTACTTTATTTTTAGAAACTAGGCCGCAACTAAAATCTTTGCTCATGAATCTTTGTATATTTTTGCATCTGTATAATAGATATTTAGAAGTATAATCGCTGACTTAATAGTTAAACATATTTTTCATTTTGACAGATGTATTCCAAAAATTCTATACTTGTTCATACTTTGACATTGCAAAGAGGGTACTAATTTCTTTTTACCCATACCAACATTACATATTTTAAATCATTTAAGTTGTCCTATTCTTTATTATTTTTGTGTGAACTACCTGGTCATACTCTTTGTCTTCATCAGGACCATGATAAGCCACTGAGTACCCTTGTTGAAGATAGAAAATAAAGTCTTCTTCCAAGTAGATACAACCTCATGCTGTTTGGTGAGTACAATGTAGACTGGCATTCAGTCCCCTTTGCCACTCAGTAAGCACACTTATACAAAATGCAACCCAAGCAACCTTATATGATGACTCTTATTTTCTTAAATTTTGATGTAATTTACCTCATAATATGATAGATAGATAGATAGATGATAGACAATGCATATTTATATATACATGTAAGTATGTATATATATGTATATATATGTATATATATATGTATATATATGTATATATATATATATATATATGTATATATATGTGGCAAATTTTTTTGGTATGTTGCTTTTATTTTCATGTTATAATCTTTTTTTTTAAAGATTTTATTTTTAAGTAATTTCTACACCTAACATGGGGCTCAAACTCACAATCCCAAGATTAAGAGTTGCATGTTCTACTGACTAAGCCAGCCAGGCACCCCTCATGTTGTAATCTTGTGTATCAAAATTTAATAATCTAAGTCAAAAATGTTTTTTTCTTCTCTTATTTATTCATTAAAATATGGATAGATAGATATGGATGAACATATATACTTTATAGATATTAATTCTTCATAATATCCATAATGCCATTAAACTATACTTTGTATCTACTAATTTGAGATAACTTCATTATGTATTAATGTAGTATATATATAAATCTTTTTTGTGATACTATATTATTATTTTTTGTACTCTACCATTAATATTATCCTGGTTACTTATTATACTTCTATTATCAGATTTAGAGAACTGAAATCTTTAGGATACTCTGTCTTTCCATTCATTAGTATAGTATTTCTAAGCATGTTTTTAGAGCTTTTTTTTTCTTAAATAAACTGTCACCACTTCCTTCATAAAGATTTCACACATATCTTGGTAACCTTTTCCCTAGGTGTGGTATTGTTTTTTGCTGTCTATGAACCAAGTATTTATCCACGAGACATGCTATCTCATTATTTCTGATAAATGGCAACTATTCATTTTGTATGTTGATTGTATAGCATGCTATCTTGCTGGGCTCCTATATTAATTCCATTAGCTGATTTTCTTTATCTCTTATATGTTCTGTCAGTCTGAACATCCTGCTTGTTAAAATCACATGTCATATTCAGACTCAACACTGTATTCTCCCTTTGAAGAAGCAAATGAAAGGGTGCCTGGGTAGCTCAGTCAGTTAAGTGTCCGACTCTGGTTTAGGCTCAGGTCATGACCTCACAGTTCATGAGATCAAGCCCCGTGTTGGGCTCTGCACTGAGAGTACGGAGCCTTCTCAGGATTCTCTCTCCCCCTGTCTCTCTGCTCCTCCCCTGCTTGCTGCCTCTGTCTCAAAAATAAATAAAACAAGAAGTAAATGAAGAGAATTGTCAAGTAATCATCAGTTTATGAACTAAGAGGCATTTCATATTACCAGCCATCAGAGGAGCCTCCATCATCATGCTGAATGCCTAGACCAAGAAATAACCTGCCCTGAGACAAAATGTGGGAGTTAAGGGCAAACGGCAATTTGTTATTATTACTTATGCCTTTGCCTGCTAGCAACAATCTAATAGGCCTTTAATTTGGTGTTTAGAATGTTCAACTGATCAGCTAACAAGAGCTAGAGAAGGAAAAGAATTCTGAAAAATCTCCTACTCTTACACTGGCTCCTTCTAACTCTGGTGCCAGCTAGCATTCATGTACTGGGAAAATAGCCATGTCATTTCTTGCATTCTAACATAAAATACTATAAATCTATTTAATTGAATAAACATATTCTGAAACAAATACACCCAACTGAAAATGTATCCATCACAAACGGAAACTGAAAACACCTAATACTAATATATCTCTAATTTTCCCATTCTTCTCACTTATTTTTTTACTCCAATTTACTGACAATTCTGTTTCAGATTTTCACTTTATTGTCTCAGATGTCTTAGCTTTCCATTGAGTAAGCTGGTTGTCTCTGAAATATATAAATATAATGTGTTCTATTTGGCATGCTTTCTTGTTCACTTTCCCAGATCTGTCCTTTACCAGAATAATATTCTAAGTTACTGAAGCAAATAAAAAATTATCTTATATTCACTCAAGCAGAAAAATCTTTTCTCTAAAGTTGCCTACCCTTTCCTTCACCTTTTTGTATTTTTAAATTTTTAAATTGATATATAGTTGACATAATGTAATAAATATAATTAATATAATATAACATAATATATAATATAAATGATTCAGGTATATAATGTAATGATTCACAATTCAATAATAATATACATTATCAATTACACACCATGATAAGTAGTTACCACCTATCACCATACAAAGTTATTATATTATTGACTATACTCCCTATGCTGTATGTTTCATCTTTATGACTTATTTTATAAATGGAAGTTTGTACCTATTAATCCTTTTCATCTATTTTGCCTATTTCCTTCTGAAGCCACTGGTTTATTCTCTATATTTAGGAGTTTGTTTCTCTCTTTTTGTTGTTTTTGTTGTTGTTTTATCCTAAGTAAAATAAGTCAGATAAAGACAAATACCTTATGATTTCACTTATATGTGAAATATTTTCTTTAATTCTTCATCTTCTTAACCCAATATCACCATGTGGAATAGCTTTTTTCTTTAGAGTTTCAGTTTAAGTTATTTCAGCACTGTATCGCCACAAGGCATATCCTCTATGGGCTACTTGCATTTAAAGTGTGAAAGCATATATAATGCATTATGCAAAAACACACACACACACACAAAACAAAACTATGATAGCAGAATGGTGATATTATAGGTTTAGGAAAGTCATTTGAGGCATTTATGGTTTATTTTCAATAACAAGAGAAAAAAGAACCTAGTCATTCTCATAATAAACTATTATTCAAAAGTCAATTAATTGTACTATCATGTATTTTGGAATAAAGTGGGCATAATATGATCAAGGAGTAACAACAAATTTCACACCCATCTGAAAAACATATAATGATGAAATTCACGATATTTAGGAACATCAAAAAACACTAAGAGTTCTTTTTTATTAACAGTGTGGCACTGCCTTTTCATATGTGCTCTCCTTTCATAAAACAGTCCCTTCCTTCATGCCTTTCTCAGAGTACACTTCTCAGAACCCTCTATGATCTAAGAATCATCTTTTATACTTTGTTACAGTTTCCTGTCATGCACAACTATAATAATTTTTTAAATTGCACATTTTATTTGTTCATTTCTTTACCCTCTCCTCCTCTCCCAATAAAAAAAAAAAAAAAAAAAGAAAGAAACAAATACCGTATGGGCAGAGACTCTAATGTTTCTACAGCTGTTAACAAAATGATAGGCACGTATTAGCAATAACTAAAATTTAGTGTACTGAAGAAAGAATTTATTCTGCTTCTTAAGAATGTATATGCTGCTAAGTTATTGAACATAATGTCATAGATCAGACCCTATTTGTTTGTACTATTCATTGTTACTATGTGTGAGTAGTCCTAAAATGTGAAAGCCATGTTCAGAATTATTTTTATCTTTTTTAGTCTTGACCAAGTACAAACAGTTTTCAAGTTTGAAATAAATGAATATGTCAAGCTCTTACACTCTTTCCTAGACAGGAACATTTTTTCCAATGGCAGTTCAACTTCTTAAATCACCACTTCTGTAAATAGACAATTTTGTGAGCATCTAAAAAAGAATTAAAAAAAAAAGAATCCTATGAGTAATATGTCCAACAAGACTTCTTTTTATTAATATCTTATGTCACTACAAACTTTTAGATTTTCATTCTAATCCATATTCCTTGGAGTGTAATAAAACACAGACAACAATATAAGAAAGCTGTTCAAGGATTGTATTGTCTCTGTATGTGGGTAGGATAGCAACAATACTGAACTCTGCTCTAACAGATGGACATCAGAGGAAAGAACATCATGAGATTAAAATCCAAAGAGCTAGTGAAAACTGCCAAGACTATTCTTAGGAATGTGCACATTTATAAGATTTATAAAAAAGAAAAACCTATATATATGTGTGTGTGTATATATATATGTGTGTATATATACATACATACACATATATATATATACATACACACGCACACACACACAGATACACACACACATACAGTTATTTAAAAGTTGAACGGATTGGTGTAACAAATAAGACCTTTTGGTAAAAAAAAAAAAAAATTATCATAATGTAAAAACAATCTGTTGTCATGCCACAAATTGAAAACCTATTTGTAATGGATTACCATCTTTCAAATGTACTTTGAAACACACTAAGAATAAGAAAATGTTGATGTCCACTTTATAGATATGCTTGTTTGGGGTAGATATACTCCTTGAGTTTTTTTCAGACTAGATGACCACACAATGATTATTTTTTTCTCCTACTGCATAATGAAAGAATTGCTTTGTCCTGTTCAAAATATGTCATCTCTTAGATGTGCAAACATTTTACTTTAGTGTTAGAATACATAGTAGTAGCCATTAATACACACACACACACACAAACAGACACACACACACACACACACACACACACACACACACACACATATCCTTTACCTTTCTGTTGTCAAATGGTCTGGATTATTTTATTATTTTATTTTATTTTATTTTATTTTTAATGGTTTTTTTAAATTTATTTTTGAGAGACAGAGAGAGACAGAGTGTGAGCAGGGGAGGGGCAGAGAGAGAGAGAAAACACAGAATCTGAAAAGGTTCCAGGCTCTGAGCTGTCAGCACAGAGCCCGATATGGGTCTGGAACTCATAAGCCCTGAGATCATGACCTGAGCCAAAGTCAGACGCTTAACTGACTGAGCCACCCAGGTGCCCCAAATGGTCTGGATTATTTTATAAACAAAAATATATTTTCCTGGTGGGTAGAAAGCTATTGCTTTGCGTATGTAGAGCTAATACAAAGTCAAATTTTCTGAACCCTTTTTTTTAGTTAGAAGTGTTTTTTATTGGGGATTAGTTCTATTGACTTTCTCTGTAAACAAACATACCATTTACAAATAAGAGCACTAGCTCTTGTTTTTCCCTAATTCATACTTCATTTCTTTTCTTATTACATTATCTGCGATATCTAATAAAATTTTTACAATTATTGTATATCCTTAATTTTGACTTTAATGGTATGTTTGCACATTGTTAATTTGAATTTCTTTTTCTATCAAATTTATGAAGATTTTTTATTTTTGAAAAATCAGTATATTTTCAGTGCCTATATTAGTTCCATATTTAAGTACTCAAACATGTATTGAATGATTAAATAAATCAAGGAAAGTATGTTCATCCGGCAGAAGAAACAAGCAACACTTGGAGATCTTGGAAGGCAGGAGGTTTATTTTACACTGGTGGGCTCAGAGGAGATAAGTCTCCAGAGGTCTGAGTCCAGAGCATACGCAGAGGGGACAATTTATAGTCTGTTACTTCCGCATTCCGCATTAGTAATAATTTGGTACCAGCAGCAAGCAGGGTGGGAAGAAAAACCTGGAAGGGGAGTCTTCCGGCAGGGACTGGAATTCCCTACCCGTCCTGTTGGCCATTCTATAACAGATTTTTCCCTATTATATGAACTAAATGTTCTTTTTAAACAATGTTCATTTATTTTGAGAGAAAGTGCAAGAGCATGAATGGGGAAGGGGCACATAGAAAGGGAGAGAAAGAATCCCAATCAGGTTCCACACTCAGCTGGGAACCCGATGCAGGTCTCGATTGCACTACCATGAGATAATGACCTGAGCCAAGATCATGACCTGAGCTGAAATCAAGAGTTAGATGCCTAACGGACTGAGCCACCCACATGCCCCTGCACTAAATATTCTTAATGACAAATTTATTTAAGAGACATGTTGTCTGTGAAATTCTCTGTATGGAGTTAGTTTATCTAATTTTTTAATCTTAAAGATTTTTATTAATTCATAATTTTATCCATTCTGTTATGATTCATCCAAGTTCTTAATCTTTAAGGAGTCAGCAACACGAATACCAAATCTAAGTGATATAGAGGCGACTTCAAGTATATTTTGTAGTGATGCTCTTTTCTTCTTTTATCATTAATACAAAGTGATTCAGAAACTGACAAATTGTATCACTATGATGTCACTAATAAACTTGGTATTGATTTCCCACAACTTATTATTTTTAATTAATTGTTAATATAATAAAACACAGATAATAAATACAATGCAGTTCTATGTTCTGCCTTGTAAATACCTCTTTAAAGACAGCAGCTGTCTTCATAAGAAAGTCATCAATCCTCTTCAAAATGACCATAGCAATAATCCTCAAAAGGAACATAGGTCAGGCTGCAGTGCATATAGTAGGCACCATCTGTGCATTATCTTAGTGCCTCCTGGCAATGAATTTTGGGGGAAATGATAAAAGCCAAGAGACACACATGAGTACAGTGACATGGTGACACAGTGACATAGTGCAGTTTTGATCTTACATATGAAGAAATTAGTTATTTTCTCTAACCCAGTGCAAACAACAGAGGGCATTGAATGCCCCTTTTTGACAGCTTGCTTTCCCCTCAGAGGCAAAAGATAATTGGGCTCATGGAGCTGTACATCTGTCCATCCTTTCCATTTTACAAACGAAGTTCATAGTCATTGGGCTTATGTTCATTGAATTGATGTGAAAAAAATGGATTGATGTAAAAGAATATATGCAAATTTACATAGAGAAAAATAAGCTATAATTTGCATTTTTGTCAGCCAGAATCAGTTGGATTTTGTTCACAAATATTTATAAAACCCATTCCCTTTGCCAGGCACTATGCTAAGTACTGCGAATAAGAAAGATTATGTACCTTTGAGTAACAAACATCTTGAAAGGGCGGGCCTACGCCAGCCGACTCCATCTTGTTCTGTGTCCTTCACCTTGACCACACCTCCTCCCCTTGAGTAACCCCCCCCTCACCTGCCTAACAGGACTCGGACCCTTCCCCAGGACCCTTCCCCAGCCAATCGGCTGAGGCCATAGCCATTACCTCACCAACTGCCCCCAGGCCCCAATAAAACCTTTGTCCTTTTGAAACTCGCTCTCTTTCCCTGGTATCTCACCGCTGTGTCGGTGCAGGTAGGGGATTGAGCTCGAGCTAGCTCGAATAAAGGCTCTTTGCTTTTGCATCGGACTCGGCTCCCTAGTGGTCTTTGGGGATCACGAATTCTGGGCACAACATTTGGGGGCTCGGCCCGGGATCCCCAAGAACCCCGAGGGACCCCCGACCCGGAGAGCCTGACTGGCCACAGTTAGTGTCTGTTTGTTCTGTCTTTTCTGTGTGAGCTCATTTCTGGAATTCTGGTAGTGCCCGACGCGGTCTAAGTGGACGCACTGGAGGACCACGGGCTGGGAGTTTCGGAAGACGTTCCGATTCTCCCTTCTGGAGGGACGTGGAATCCCCTCAAAGGTCTGAGACGAGGCAGGTCGCTCCCGCTGGTCGGCGTGAGGCCGTCGTCTTTGGAGGGACGTGGAATCCCCTCATCGGTTTTGGAGGGACATGGAATCCCCTCAAAGGTCTAAGCTAGCTTGCAGTTTTGCTTCCATGGAGTTGGAAGACTTTCTAGGGGCCCTCTGTTTGTCTGTTTTTGTGTTTCTCTGTTTTGTTCTGTGGACTTACTGGACGGACGTTATGGGACAGACTCAGACTACTCCTCTAAGTATTATGATTGATCACTTTAAGGATGTGAGGGGAAGAGCTAACAACCTCAGTGTGGAAGTCCGAAAGGGTCAGTTGCAGTTTTTTTGTTCTAGCGAGTGGCCAACTTTCAATGTCGGATGGCCACCAGAGGGGACCTTCGACCTCCCTACCATCCACCGAGTCAGGAGTATCATCTCTCAGCCTAAGGCGGGCCATCTTGATCAGCTCCCTTACATTATCACTTGGCAGGACCTTGTAGAAGACCCACCCTCTTGGCTTAAGCCCTTCCTAACCCTGCTCCCTTCGGAGCCAAAACCCATTCTTGCTTTGCAGGAGACAGAGAAGAGGAAAAGTCTTACCCAGCCTTCAGCACCCCTCTACCCTGTCCTACAGGGGAGTACTGAAGAAGAATTAATTTTTCCTCCCCCGTATAACCCCTCTAGGATGCCGGAAGAACACCATCCTCCCCCTCCGGGGGAGGCAGAAACGCTCCAGGGGGAAGCCCGCCCTTTACCAGACAAAGGGCTCAGAGGGGGCAATCCGCCTCCGCCGCCGACTCCACTATTCTGCCCCTGCGAGCCACCGGACCCCCAGACGCGGAGGGGAATCAGCCCCATCACTATTGGCCTTTCGCCACTAGTGACCTCTACAATTGGAAAGCTCAGAATCCTAAGTTTTCCGAGAAACCGGCAGGGCTTATTGATTTATTAGACTCTGTTCTTTTTACCCATCAGCCCACGTGGGATGATTGCCAGCAGCTTTTGCAGGTCCTGTTCACGACTGAAGAAAGAGAAAGAATCCTCAGTGGGGCCCGAAAACTAGTTCCAGGCACAGACGGGAATCCCACCACCAACCAGGCTCAGATAGATGCCTCCTTCCCCTTAAGTCGGCCCCAGTGGGATTTCAACACGGCAGAAGGTAAGGAGAGGCTCCGGGTCTACCGGCAGACTCTAATGGGGGGTCTCCAAATGGCTGCTAGAAAGCCAACCAATTTGGCCAAGGTAGGAAATGTACAACAGGGAAAAGATGAATCTCCGGCTGCCTTTTTAGAACGGATCATGGAGGCATTCCGTACCTATACCCCCGTGGATCCAGAGGCTCCGGAAAGCAAGGCAGCTGTTATCATGGCCTTTGTAAACCAATCGGCCATAGACATTAGGAGAAAATTACAGAAAATAGATAGACTAGGAGAAAAAAAGTCTGCAGGACTTACTGGTGGTAGCCGAAAAGGTATATAATAACCGGGAGCCTCCTGAGGACAAGCAGGCTCGCGCCATAGCAGCTGCCAGCAGTAAGCAGACTCGAGACCTGGCCAGAATACTACTAGCTACCACTGCTGACTTCCCCGAGGAACGAGACCGCCATCTCCGGCAGCTGGCAGACGACACAAGAAAAGGTAAAAGCACCAAGGGGGGAAGCAGAGGCTGCAGAAGGATCAGTGCGCATACTGCAAGGAGATAGGGCATTGGGCCCGAGATTGTCCAAAAAGAGCTGGCGGGAAGGGAAGCAAGACTGATCGAGTAAAAGTCCTAGAGCTGGATGAACTAAGTGATTAGGGGAGTCAGGGTTCGGACCCTCTCCCCGAACCCAGGGTAACTCTTAAAATGGAGGGGACCCCTATTGACTTCCATATCGACACCGGAGCACAACATTCGGTCCTCCGCACCCCACAAGGAAAACTAGCTAGCAAGAAGTCCTGGGTACAAGGGGCAACTGGTATGAGCCAGTATTCATGGACTACCCGAAGAACAGTATATTTGGGAATGGGCCGGGTATCCCACTCCTTTATGGTAATACCAGAATGCCCCTACCCACTGTTAGGACGGGACTTACTGACCAAGATTGGAGCTCAGATAACTTTCAGACAAGGGGGGCCTCAGGTCACCGATGGCAAGGGCCACCCCATCCAGGTCCTCACCATGAAACTGGAGGATGAATACCTCCTCCACCAGGAGGCGCTCCCGAGAGAATAATATAGACAGATGGCTACAAGAATTCCCCTCGGTTTGGGCAGAGACAGGGGGGATGGGACTAGCCGCTCACAGGACCCCAGTCCTGGTAGAGCTCAAGCCAGGAGAGAGTCCGGTAAGGATCAAACAATACCCCATGTCTCAGGAGGCCTGGAAGGGGATCCAGCCACACATCCGGAGACTATGAAGCCTAGGGGTACTAGTTCCTTGCCAGTCTGCCTGGAACACCCCCTTACTGCCGGTCAAAAAGCCTCACACAAATGACTACCGACTGGTACAAGACTTCCGGGAAGTAAATAAGAGGGTCGTGGACATACACCCAACTGTTCCCAACCCATATACTCTCTTGAGCTCCTTGGCGCCCTCCAGGGTCTGGTATACTGTACTAGATTTAAAGGACGCCTTCTTCAGTCTGCCGTTGGCACCCCAGAGCCAACCCTTGTTCGCCTTCGAGTGGCATGATCCGGAGGAGGGCTACAGTGGGCAACTCACCTGGACACGGCTACCTCAGGGATTCAAAAATTCACCCACCATCTTCGACGAGGCACTACACGAGGACCTGGTATTTACAGACACCTACTCTGGCTGGGTGGAGGCATATCCAACCAAGCATGAAACGGCTCAGACGGTGGCTAAGAAGCTACTAGAAGACATCTTACTCAGGTATGGTTTTCCTGCCATGGTAGGATCAGACAATGGACCAGCTTTTATCTCGCAGGTAACACAGGCAGTAGCCAAGGCAGTGGGGGCAAACTGGAAATTACATTGTGCTTATAGGCCCCAGAGCTCAGGACAGGTAGAAAGAATGAATAGAACCCTAAAAGAGACCCTTACCAAATTAACCATGGAGACTGGCGGGGACTGGGTGACTCTCCTACCTTACGCCCTTTACCAGGTTAGAAACACTCCTTACACTCTGAGTTTTACTCCCTACGAGATCATGTTTGGCAGGCCACCCCCTGTTATTCCCAGCCTTCGAGCTGAACTTATTGCTGAGTTTAAAGATCAAGAACTTTTTCTTTCCTTGAGCGGGCTCCAGAGGGCGCACGAGGACATTTGGCCGCGCCTCCGTGCCATCTACGAGGCTGGCCCGATCCCGACACCTCATCAGTACAGGCCGGGAGATTGGGTCTACGTCAAGAGGCACCACCGAGAGACTCTCGAGCCGCGCTGGAAGGGACCCTACATTGTGGTGTTGACAACCCCCACCGCTCTCAAGGTAGACGGCATCGCGACCTGGGTCCATCACACCCACGCTCAGCCAGCGGACCCCTCCTCGATCCAGAAGGACGTTGTCACGCTATGGGCCATCAGTCGGGACCAACACAACCCGCTCAAGCTCAAGCTACAGCGCATTTGACCTACCTAATATTGGTAACTCTGTTAACTCTGCTTGTCATTGCTCATGCTGCCGGGAGTCCCCACGCCCCCCAAAACATCACCTGGCAGATCATAGACACCAGCTTGGGGACAATACTTAATCAGACGTCCCAGAGCCACCCCAGGGACACTTGGTTCCCAGAACTTTGCGTAAACCTCCAAACTCTGTTCCCCTTGTCACCATAAATGCAGCCGGTCCCATGATTGGGTCCCTAAGCTACATGACAAGGGGGGAATGAAAGGGCGGGCCTACGCCAGCCGACTCCATCTTGTTCTGTGTCCTTCACCTTGACCACACCTCCTCCCCTTGAGTAACCCCCCCTCACCTGCCTAACAGGACTCGGACCCTTCCCCAGGACCCTTCCCCAGCCAATTGGCTGAGGCCATAGCCACTACCTCACCAACAGCCCCCAGGCCCCAATAAAACCTTTGTCCTTTTGAAACTCGCTCTCTTTCCCTGGTATCTCATCGCTGCGTCGGTGCAGGTAGGGGATTGAGCTCAAGCTAGCTCGAATAAAGGCTCTTTGCTTTTGCATCAGACTCGGCTCCCTAGTGGTCTTTGGGGATCACGAATTCTGGGCACAACAATCTAAGTGGAAGTATCAGAAAGAGATAAAGTTTTCAAGACTATGGCAAACTATTACAGGTACGCACAAGGAACTATTAGAGAGGCTAAAGAGCTAAACAACCTAGCCTCAAGGCTGAGGGTTCTGAGAATGTGTACTTGTATACTCTTGAAAGATAGGTAAATGGTAATTAAACAGATATTAGGAAAAAAGTAATGCCTACATTGTAATGTAAGCATTCCAGGTTGCTGAGATGTGAAATATGGTATAATATTCACATACATAATATGGTATGTACCAAGGAACTACATGACTATCCATGTTACTGAAAGATAAAGTACAAGTGGGGGGTAGTAAAGATGAGAAACAGTGGGTAGGATGGGTTTAGATAAGGCAGAAGATTATAATTTTGGAGAAGTGTTGGCATTTCTGTCAAATATTTAAGCAAGTATGTGTGTCATGGTCAGATTTATATATCAGTCAGATTCTATGGTGGTAGCATAGTGGAACATTGGTTTTAAGCTGGTCATGCAGGGAGACCAGTTAGGAGAGATTTTTTTTTTTTCCCCTAAAATAAGACAGTATGGAATGGAATGGAATGAAATGCACTTCATTTCATTTTGGGTTCTGCACCCTGTTCTAACGTGTGGAGGTAGGTTTCTTCCACACTATCACCAAGCAAGCAAGTCTCTGGATGTTAGCTGGACATCCTATAATTCGGTTAAATTCTGACACTATCACCTGGAGATAGCATCAGATTCCTCAGTTGCACAGACAGCTCTCCACTTCAGATGCCAGGCTCAGCCAGGCTTTTGCCTGTGCTTCTGATCAACTGGCTATAAACCAGAGGTTCCCCTAACCCAACCCCCTTCCTTGCATTGGATTCATTTTCTAGAACAGCTCACAGAAATCACTAGGTTACTAGCTTATGACAAAGGATATCAAAGGATACAAATCACCATCCAGATGAAGAGATAAAACATCTCTCTAAATCCCATGAGTTTGGTATTTTATTGAGGCTTTATCACATGGGCTAAACTGATTAAATCTTTGGCTATTGATGATTGACTCAACCTGCAGCCCCTCTCCTTTTCCCTGGGATCGGAGTGTGGTACTGAAAATTCCAAACCTCTATTCCTAGTCAATATGCCCTCAACCTTAGAGGGCTCATTAACACAAAAGTAAACCATTAACTTAACAAAAGACATCTTTATAGCTCTCATCACTTAGAAAATTCCAAGAGTTTTAGTAGCTCTGTGTTATATTTATTATAAACCACAATATTGTAATCCTAATTTGAGAATGTTTAGCAATAAGATTGGTGACAATTTTTTATTAGATATCTGATGTGAAAAGGGAAAAAATAAAATATTTTTTACTTAAGGACCTCGGGGAATAGCTTTTCTAACCTCACAGATGGGGAACATCATATATCTAAGGGTAAGAAAGTTCTGAATAAAAAAGTGTAGAATGTGGAGGGGATAGGACTTTCAGAATGGCAAAATAAGGAGCTTAGTTAATTATAAGCCTATTTCCCCAAAGCAGTGATAGTGATGAAGTTTTGGAGTGCTGGGGGTTCAGACTCAATGGCCAAGAAAGAATTCTTGAAGACATTTTGGTGCAAAAAGGTGATTTTATTAAAGCATAGGGACAGGACCAGTGGGCAGAAAGAGCTACACTAGGGTTGTGAAGAGTGACTGGTATACACTATGGAGTTGGTGGAGATCAAAGTTTCTTAAATGGTTTTCCATATACTAAAGAAGACACACAGATTACCCTAGGCCTAACTATTGTCAAACTAAGGTTGTTTTTCCCTCTAGCAAAGCATTATCATTAATACCTTAGGGAGTTCTTGGAGATTAGGTTATTGATAAGATTACTTTTTCTTGTAACTTACTAAAATATTTGTAAACTGATGGAGACTCATATCCAGCATGACTATGATCTCCATCAGTTAACCACTGGTTTTCTTTCCCTTTCCTTTGCCTTTGGACAGCAAAGAGTGCCTGAGGAATATCACACATATTCCACCTGGTTTAGGGGGGGGGTGTGGGTAGGAGGAAGGGTGTTGTTAGCTTGTGCTTTGCCCTCAGCTTGCCTAATGCTACCTCATCAATAGGACTGAATAAAGTTGTCAGAATAACCACTTGAAGATTTAGCAAATGGAGAAGCATTATTTATTCAAGAGAACCCACTAAATCTTGGTAAGATTAGGAGTCTATGGCATTTCAGCTAGGGACTGCTTCCCTTCCCCCAACATGTAGGCCAGGCCTTAAAAACCAGCAGCCCTGCCTCACTGCCAGATGGGCTCATTTTATTTGGAGTGGAGTGTGGAAAAATCTACGCCCAGGGCACTGTCAAAAACAATAGAGATCTCAGTGGCAAATAATTAGAGAAGGCTAATATGAGCTAGCTTGAGGTCATAGTACTAGTTGGGGTAAGCATCACAAAGGCAGACCAGCCAGAAATTTAACAGGGAGATCCAGCAGAAGAGACAGCCAGAGGCCTTGCTGAAATCCCACTTATCTCTGGCGGTCTGGAAGATTGTGCACAGGCAGAAGGCTGAGCCTGCTCAGAAAAAAGCAGAAATGCCTCTGGTGAATTATTCCTACCTGGTTGAGTACAGAAAGTAAAAAATAGGGCCGAATTGCAAATTCCCTGAACATAAATAAAAGCAACCATTGAAGAAATAGAGACCATTGATTTTCTCTCAGCCTAACTAAACATTAGATAGACCCCCCCTCCTGCCTCTAGGCCCCCAGACGTCTCCCTCACCCTGTTATGAAGATTGGAGAAAGTTTACTCTTATTTCCAGGTAAAGCCAATAAACAAGCACAGGTAACCTGTTATCCCACCCACTGTAGCCCTTAAAAAAATATCTCCCATTTCATTGGAATTCAGTTCAGACTGCATTCTGATTTCTCTCATCTATTGTAATAGTCTTCCTTACTGGATTAACTTCATCTGGTGCAGTTTTTGCCTTGATATTGATGGGATTTGGGGGTGATGGTGGGGTTTGGAGCTGATGGCCAAGAAAGAATTCTTGAAGATGTCCTTGGTGCAAAAAGGTAATTTTATTAAAGCATGGGGACAGGACCCACGGGCAAAAAGAGCTGCCCTGGGGTTAGGAAGAGTGACCTATCATTACACCTTCAGGATGGGAGGTGGTTAGGGATAGCTTAAGTCTCTAAGAAATTTTGAAAGCAAGGTTTTCAGGACCTTGAGGAGCTAGCTATTGTTAGTAAAACATCATTTATTACTGTTCAGTAAAACTCAGTCAGGACTCTTCAGATGTATATCAGGGTGCATACACTCGGAGTATAATTGCCAATATATACTTGGGGTTAAAGATAAAGGGCGTTTACAAAGGATTTTTTTTGTGTGTTTAAGAAGACTCACAGGATCCTGGGGGGTCAGGATAATGGTAAGCCAAGATTCCCTTTTGCCCCTAGCAAAGTGTCATCATGGAGGCAGCTGAGTTCCTAGAGGAAGGTCACTCTGCCTGTTTCAAGGACTTGTCAATGGACTGCAAGCAGTAAGGGAATTTAATTTTTAATTTGCCTTTGTTTCCCACATCACGATAACAAGCACTTAAACCCCCTTACATCTTACTGGGTATGATATTAGGGCTCCAGGAAATGGAGTCTATAGGTTTCTGGAAATTAGGCTATGGATAAGATTGCCTTTTTCTTGTAGTTTACTAAGTTATCTGTAAACTGAAGGAGACTCCTGTCGGTTTAACCATTTGTTTTCTGTCCTTTCCTTTTTCTTTTTTTTTTTTCAACTTTTTTTTTTTTTTATTTATTTTTGGGACAGAGAGAGACAGAGCATGAACGGGGGAGGGGCAGAGAGAGAGGGAGACACCGAATCGGAAACAGGCTCCAGGCTCTGAGCCATCAGCCCAGAGCCCGACGCGGGGCTCGAACTCACGGACCGCGAGATCATGACCTGGCTGAAGTCGGACGCTTAACCGACTGCGCCACCCAGGCGCCCCATGTCCTTTCCTTTTTCTTAGGCCATCAGAAATGCCTGAGGAATACCACATGTATCCCACCTGGAGGTGGGGTTTGTGCTAGCTTGTGCTTTGCCTTCAGCTTGGCTTATGCTCCCTCATCAATATCACTATTTTCAGAAATTTACATTCTTATCTATAGATTTCCAATAAAATGGCAGGTGGAAAATCTTCCAATTATTTCTGTAAGTCTAATATGATGTTCTGTCAAATATCTCCTATTTACTCCTCCAGATTCATCGTCTATGCCTTAGTGAATGTTCTGTATGAATTATGTCATCTGGTTCCTTGCCTTCTGACTTGTGGTTGATTTCAGCCAACACTTAGTCCCAGAATGCAATTGAAGGGAGGGATCAGAGTAAAACCAAAGTATTTCATCTTCTGAATTCATCCCTAGAGTATTCTTGATTGGCTATGTTATTTATAAAAGGGTGATCCTCTTTGGTTTTTGATAACCTCTCTTTCTTCAAATATCTTCAATTCCCAAATGGTAACAACTTGTGGTTCTTATATACATACACTCTGTGGTAGGAGGAGACTGAAAAATGGTCTTATTGTAGCTTTTCAAATATTTAATAAAATATAAGAATACTAAATCTAGAAATAAAGTTTAACTTTTTCATATATCATCCTATAAATTTATCCTTATAAATGTAGAGATATATGTTTATATATATATATATATTCATATGTATATATAAATATGTGCACACTTATACACAGATACAATTTATGATATAGAATATATGTTCTTAACATGATTTATAATCTCTTAAGAAATAACCTAAATGTATTTGGGTAAGTGCTTCCTACTTTTTCTCTTTAAAAGTACAAATTTTAAGAAAGGTGCAAAGAACAATATATCACTTGTTAAAATAATTTAAAATTATTGTAAAAAAAAAATTTTACCAAAAAGTAAGAATCAGCACTTTAATTCACCTACATTTTTAAAATTAATAAATTATATCTCCCATCCTCCATTAGCCTTCTACTCTTTCTAGGAGAAAGGAAGCAGTTATTGTCCTGCTAGCCTTTTACTTAAATCCAGTGGGATAAAGATCTTTTAATAAGGATTTGAATTCAGAAAAGCTAGGCTAAGCTTGACTCATTTGTAAATCTTTCAAGTATATAATTTGTTTTACATTGCTTGATTAGTGTTTTTGCTAGTCATGATTAATTTGGTTATAATCAAGTAATGATATTGAAAAATTGCTTTATTATTTTTAGTTTGGCTCTTTGAATGCTCTTACCTATGTTGTTCTGTTAACTGCTCAACTTTAAAACTATAGGCAATCTTTGGATTTTCAGAGTCTCCTATTGAAAATATGTAGGTAATAATTACTTTCTTCATCCTGTTTGGTTGTTTTTTGAAGAGAGAAAGTATGAATGAATAAAAAGCCTTCTTTAATATGCATTATGCATATATTTTTCATTTACATGTTCATGTGGAATGACATAACTTCCTATGAATCTACTATATTAAGACATTTTAAAGATTTTACATTAACTATAGCAAAGGGTTTGATGCACTGGGCCACATTTCTTCAGCCCACATGGTATAGGCACAGTTTGTATGGTAGACTTATTTCTAAGATGGACCACAATAATTGTCTTTCTAATATTCACACGCTTTATGTAATGTCTTCCACCTGAGTATGAGTTGGACCTGGTGATTCACTTTTAAGTATAAAAGAACAAAAGTGATAGGATGTCACTCCTGTGATTAGGCTACCAAAAGCATTGACTTCCATCATGTTTGTAGACTGTTTTTACTACGTTCTTGGTTTGAATGCTTTGATGAAACAGACTGCCATATTGGAGAAGTTGTCATGGCAAAAAACTAAGAAGCCTGTAGCCAACACTCAGACAGGAACTTTAGTTTAATAACTCACAAGGAATTGAATTCTACCAACAACCATGTGAGTCAGCTGGGAAGTGAATCTTTCTTGGTATAGACCTTGAGATAACTGACACCTTGGCTGACATCTTGATCACAGCCTTCTGAGAGACTCTTGAAGCAGAGGACCCAGGTAAGCTGTGTCACATGAGAAATTGTGAGAAGGTATACCTTATAGTCAGAGCTAGCTAACTTCAAAAAGTCTATTGGAAAGGTATACTGATAATAAAAGTCGTAATATTTGTCAACTAAGATATGGAGAAAAATAAAAGATGTATGACTATTTGTCCAGGGAAGCAAAATATTTTAAATTCCAAAAAGAGGCCAGAATCTTGGGGTGCCTGGGTGACTCATTTGGTTGAGCATCCAACTCTAGATTTTGGTTCAGGTCATGATCTCACAGTTGTGAAATCGAGCCCTGCATCAGGCTCCATGCAGAGTGTGGCCCACTTGTGATTCTCTCTCTTCCTCTCTGCCCCTCCCCCCATCTCTCTCTTTCAAAAATAAATAAATAAATAGATAACCAGATAAATAAATAAATATTTTCAAAAACAAAACAATAGGCCAGAGTCTTGATCTAGGGGAAAAAATTTAAATACCTTTGTTAGCTGAGATTTTTAAGCATTAGAATATGTACTCTGAACTTGTGTTAATTATGGAAAGGCTAACATTTTCATCAAGCCCTAAGAAATACTGAAAGTTATCAACTCCAAGTGGTTTTCTCTGAATTACTGTTTATAATAAATAGTTGTAATTCATACTTATATTCTTTTTCATAACTTTAATATGCTCATAAAGTCATCTTTGTAAAGAAGGAAGCATAAAGAAATACTCAAAATAAATGTATTCCATCATATAAAGAGACAGCATGTTGTCCAATCAACATCTATTTTACCTGGCTTTTCCCAAGTTTTCTCTGGGAAGATGGTAGCCTACTGTAAATAGCATGCTTAAGCATTGCCCATAGCTAGTTTTGGTCATGTGACCAAGTTCTGGCCAAAGGCTTATGATTGGAAATTGCACCAACACACTTCACAATCTCTAGAAGAAAGCTATTAGATGCCTCTTTTTTCCCCTCATTTGCTACATACTATGAAATACCCTAGAACTTATGCTTAAAACACAAAGATGAGTACTACATGCTGAAGATGGTTACCGGGTCATCTCTGAATTTATGACTTCTGGATTTTTTTTTTCTTGAGAGAGAGTGTGTGCTCAAGCAGGGGATGGGTAGAGGGAGAGAGAGAAACAATCTTAACCAAACTCCACCCACCACAGAGCCTGACTACAGACTTGACCCTACCACCGTGACATCATGATCTGAGTGAAAATCGAGTTGGATACTTAACCAACCGAGCCACCCAGGAACCCCTGTCCTCTGAGTCTTATGCAAGAGAAAAATCTCTATTTCATTTCAGTCATATTTAAGATATCTTTGTTACAATTGTGTTGCCTTCATGTAACAATAAACCTAATATTGGAGGTACTAATACTGGAGGTAAAATCTCTGTCTTACAAATTGGACTTTTCGCATTGTGATATAAATATAGAAGTTGGAAGTCTGATGACCCCTGTTACACTATAGCCAATGTGATAAATTTCTTATCTTTAATAGCTTAGAAGGCAGATCATATGCTTGAAAAACCCAAAGATCTAACAAAAGAGATTAGAAAAACTCAGGACATATGTTTATCACAAAAGAGACAAAGAAAAAAGAAGAACCTTAGGAAGGAATTAATCAACTTGAGACTAGAGATAAGATGGAAGACAGCTGTGCTAATAGGGGCATTCTCTGGTTATGATCTGCAGTCAAAATTGACCAGGGGTCCAGTAATTTGGAGATTTGCAGGGTTAGAAAAACCAACTATTTCCAAACTCCAGATATCAAAAGTATGAGTGCCACTTCAAGTCTTTTTCATGATATTCTCATTAAATACATTTTATCTGGAAGTTTCCAGTCTATGTTGAAATGTTTAATTTGTGACTCAATGAGTTCCTTAAAGTTAGGAGGAGGCAAATGTCCATGACTCAAACAAAGACAAAACTACAATGACTCCCATTTTACCAATCTAATTTCTGAGAAAGAGAAATACATCTGACAGAAACAAGAAATCAGCTTTATTATTTATGAAAAGCAATATTTAGGGAAAATCCTAATTAAGTGGATGGATTTGTTTAACAATATTTCCACCCGAATTAAATAGATTTGACCTTCAGTTGTAGGAAAAATAAGAAAATTAAAGCCCTCCTCTTCTCTTCTGCAGCTACTTGTGGAACTGCTATTGGCAATATGAATTTTGCTTTCAAATGATATTACCACGAATCAGGAAATATATTAATAAATTAACTCAAAAGTTTTTTATACTCAAGTCTATTTCATTTCTTGTCCCAAGTTTGGCTCAAGCATATATGTAGAATATAATTCATCATAGGGATTTTGATGAGATTGAATGACATTAGAGTTTAGTTTAGACACCAAGTTTTAACAGCACTGTCTCCCATTAAGAAGTTCCTAAGAAAATAATACAAATGAAATAAAAATTTCAAAATAAAGACCAAGGGAATTAATGTCAAAAGTAATTATCTTATGCATTAATTGCCCATGGCATAACCAAAATTCCTTCTCCTAAATCTCTTATTCTGCTTAGCCTCAACCAGGGGGAAGTCAGACTAATCACTGAGGTAGGTGAGGTTCCCAAAACAGGTTAATAGGGTCGTTTCTTTTGTTGTCGTTACTTCAGAACCTAAAAACTTAAGTTGATCTCTTATATATGATAGGACTAAAGGGGTTATGTAAGTTAGATTAATAAAATATCGTCTAAGAGGCACCTCGGTGGCTCAGTCAGTTAAAGTGTCTTGATTTTGGCTCAGGTCATGATCTCACAGTTGGTGAGTTCAAGCCCCATGTTAGGCACCATACTGACACTGTAGAGCCCACTTGGGATTCTTTCTCTCCCTCTCTCTCTTCCCCTCCCCTGCTCAGGCTCTCTCTTTCTGTTTCTCAAAATAAATTTAAAAACTTAAACAAAATCTTTAAAAATAATAAAATACTGGCTGAAAACATAGCCAATTTAGAAAATATGTAAGTCACAGACTATTTTGCACACTTGAATGAGAAATATAGTCCAACAGAAAAACCTTGCTATTGAATTTTATCTGTTACATGCTGGCACTGAAAATTGAAAACTATTTTTTTACATTTATTTATTTTTTGAGAGACATAGAGAGAGCACAAGTCAGGGAGGGGCAGAGAGAGAAGGAGACAGAATCCAAAGCAGGCTCCAGGCTCTGAGCTGTCAGCATAGAGCCCAATGTGGGGCTCAAACTCACAGACTGTGAGATCATGACCTGAGCTGAAGTCAGATGCTTAACTGACTGAGCCACCCAGGTGCCCCAAAAACTAATTTTTCCACAGAGCCCCATTTTTTTTCACATCCATGTATGCTTAGGTAAGAAATGTGCTTATATAATTTAGTATCAACTGCAGCATCCAACATTCTAAAACCCACAAAACTGGTATTCTTGAACCAAAATAGTCACTCAACTTTGCACTAAACTTCTGTAATTTACAGTTACATTTACATTTAATGTGTGTTATCTATAATTTTTTTACATTTATTTATTTTTGATAGAGACAGAGCACAAGTAGGGGCAGGGCAGAGAGAGAAGGAGACACAGAATCTAAAGCAAGCTCCAGGCTTCGAGCTGTCAGCACAGAGTCCGACGTGGGGCTCGAACTCACAAACCCTGAGATCGTGACCTGAGCCGAAGTCCGACGCTTAACAGACTGAGCCACCCAGGCGCCCCTACTCTGTGTTATCTATAGGCAAGAGAAGTGTAAAAGTAGACAAGAGAAGAAACTGAGTTGAGCATTTTAAGTTTTTTCTCTCAAACTCCTCAAACAAGTAAATCATTCTCTTTCCTTGGGGAGTAGTGAAGAAGGTCTAATGTAAAGTCAGGCATGGTTTTCTTAAAAGGTGATGGAACACTAAACCAAGGGGTAAGGATCCCCCACCATAGTCTCATCCCAACATTTGTGCAAAGTGCTAATTTGGACAACATCTATAAAATTATAGTATTGTTCTCAAAATATTTATAATACAGAATGAAGTATAGACATACGGAAATAATTAGAACATAGTCATTTAAGTGCTATAAATAGATGTGTAAAAGACTCTCACAGTAAACTGGAGAGATGGGAAATTAATTCTTCTTCAGTAGGGGAAATGGGAGACAACAGGGTAAGATTTATGGACAATGGTATTTAAACACACAAGACCATAACATGACAAAAGGAAATATATCATTTTATAAATAAAAAAAATATCTCAGAGGTATTTTGTATTATTCTTCTGATCCTACATAAGCCACTCAAGTTGTAAAATGTTGACTATCTTCAATGCTATGTATGAAGTTTGGTGAATCCACTAGGGAAAAAAAGAGTGCTGTTTCTCAGGATTTTTCATAATTCATGAGAAAATAAATATTGCCTTCTCTGTGAAATTATTGGGTTGCAAAATGAAAAAAAAAATTCAACAACTATGGCCTACCACACATTAATTAGCACTGTGCCTGACACTAGAACCCTCTGAGTCTCAACATAATTATCTATAAAATACAGTTAATGCCTCCTATAACTTAGTGTTCTTGCAGAAATTAAATGAAAAGGAGATAAAATGCCTATAATACATTATAACACAATTTGATAAATACTAGGGTTTTAATAAATGGTAGCTGTGCTTATATATTTTCTCTTCTTGTATTAAAAACATGACAGAGTTATACATTTTTATTTGATAATTTTTGAGTGCATGGTATGAAAAAGCTAATATCCCAATTTGTACGAGGGAAACTCATAAAAATATGATTAATCTCAGACCTTGAATTAATTCAAGTTCATGATCCAGTTAATATCTGCTACTGTGGAACTTTTCAATAAATTTTCAGGAAAATCTAACTTAACAAAGAAATATTCTGCTAAGACCCCAATACAGAAATACATAGTCCTAATCCTATGCATTACTTTGGAACTTTTGATTTCTTGTGAATTATCAGACTGAAAGGATCATTTGTCTATGTAAGATGAAGGCAATGAAACGTTCATGTAGTCAAGTGTAAATGACAGTAAATACTTGGGGTCTTTTTGGTTCCTTTCCTAATAAGCAAGACTTATGGAAGTTAAAGGAGGATATGCTGTAATACACTAAAAAGAGTGGTAAATTAAAAACCAAAAACAGTTTTGAATTTTTCTGATAACATGAGAATCTGACATAAATTCTACAGTATATAAAGTGATGTTTTGCTCATGAAGAACTCACTTATAATAACATTATACTGCTACCAAAATGCATACTCTTCATGATTCAATTCAAGGAAAATATATATTTATGGTGAGCAGAATATTCAATATTATGAAGGCATCAAATTTGGGACCCAGGAGTTTACAAATAGTTGCATGATAAATAAATATCTACAGTAAAAGGCAGATTTTTTTTTCATAGTGTGGTTTCATTAAGTTTTTTTCTCCAAATTTTTAAAGACAAATATTTATTTATTTATTTATTTAATGTTTATTTATTTTTGAGAGAGAGACAGTGTGAGCTGGGGAGGCACAGAGAGGGAGACACAGAATCTGAAGCAGACTCCAGGCTCTGAGCTGTCAGCACAGAGCCGGATGTGGAGCTCAAACTTGTGAACCATGGATGATTAAATGACTGAGCCACCCAGGAGCCCCTAAAGACAGATTTTTAAAAGGCTGAAAATAAGAAGAAAAAAGGAAAGAGATATTCATTGAGAAGTGGAGTGAATATTTGTTTTACATATATAATAGGATAATAATCAGCTTGTAGAAAACTTAAATGATAAAACATATCTAAATATGTGATTTATAAGTAATTTAAATTATATAAATTAGTAAATTATTGTGGGTATGTGCAAAATAACATTCATATATATGCTGTAGAGATAGATGATAGATATAGATATCTATATATCTATATGTGTATATATCTTTCTATATCATCTATATCTATATCTATATATCATGTTACCCTCATTTTCACATTGCTTTCTCATTCAGAGTGTATACCACAACACCTCTTCAAAAGCCCTATATCCTTCCTCATCTCTATTTGTTAATACAAGATAATCACTTCCTGATTTATTTTTCCTTGAGTCATGCTTGAAGCCTAGATGTCACTTTATCTGGAATTCCTTTAAGGCAAACATATGTATTTCTTCATGTTATTTCCATGTTAATCTATGACCACGCTGTAATTATCACATCAAAGCATATATAACACTAAATTATAAATGTCTTTTCACTAGTCTACCTTTCACTATAGATGCTTATTTGGAATACTGAATCTATCCATACTGCCTAAATTCTTTCTCTGGATAATCTTAGGCCTGTTATAAAAAACCTCTGAGGTACTATATCCTTCATTTATACTTTGCAAGTAATGATATAAAAACCTACCTTTGGAAGTTAGAGTAAGCATTAAATAGGTTAGTACCTGTGACAGACTCTGGACAGTATCCAGAATATGATATATAAGTAATTTTATTATTCAATATCATATTGCCAACACCCACGCGCTGGCATTCAGTACATTTAATATGTATTTCTTCAATGAGTTAATATATCACTCTTCAAAGACAAAGTTTGAAAAAAATGTATATCAAATATTGAAAACCATTGTGTTTTTATGGTAGAAATTCAAGTAATATTCTATTTTATTTTATATTGAGTTTAGTTCAGTATTTCATTATTGAAGTTTGATACATTTTACATGTATTATTTCACAAGGAAAATTATGCCCATTTAAAATAAATGTATTCATTTAAAATATATTTGAGTTATTGTTGTGAGTTCTATATTATTCCTTTGATATTCCAAAATTAAAAAATTGAATCTTATAAATAACTTTCAAAAAATATGTGCTGCATGAATGTTTAAATTGTTTGTTTACTTTATAGTCTGGTCAGTGTTTATGACTTTGTTGTTTATTGGCATGACTACAACAGAGGTACCAAACACCTTTGCCTATTTATTTTCTGTGCCATTTAAAAACTATTTTCTGGACTTCATATTCTAATCCATTTATCTCTTAGATAATTTGGTGCCCATATTAATATATGTAAACTTTTGTAGATATGCAACAAAAGATGCTATCAGCTATGGTAAGTTGTCTCAACTTCTCTTATTCTCTTGTTTATGTTTCTTTTTTTTTCCTCTTTTCATGTTGCTTTTACTTTCATTTCACCAGGAAGATATGAAAATTCAAAATTTTTGTCTCTAATATTAAAAGTTCAAAATTATAAAGTAAAAACTGACAAAACTACAAAAACAAATTAATCTTTCATTAATTGATAAGTGACCACAAACCATGAGGGAGCAGAGTGAATATTTGACTAATGCATATACAGATTTGAATTTATGTGCATATTTAAAATAATATACTCAACAGAACATTTCGCTCATGCAAAATGCACATCCTTTTCAAAAGCACATGGGATATATACAGCAGTTGGTCATAGGCTGAATCAGAGCAAATTTCAAAGATTTGAAATTATATAGTTCTCTAACTACTTTGTATATTGTAAAAAATCTATATAAAAGATAACTGGAAAAATCTCGTATGTTGAAAATTAAGGCATGTGCCTCTAAGAAAGGTGAAAAGAGGATAACAAAAATTAGAGAAACTTTTTAACTAATGGAAGTGTTAACTAATACTGTTATGGTAATTATTTTGCAATATATGTAAGTATCACCTTAACCTGTTGTGCACCTTAAACTTGCACAATGTTATATGTCAGTTATATCTCAGTAGTTTTTAAATATAAAAATAATGAGGGGCGCCTGGGTGGCGCAGTCAGTTAAGCGTCCGACTTCAGCCAGGTCACGATCTCGCGGTCCGTGAGTTCGAGCCCCGCGTCGGGCTCTGGGCTGATGGCTCAGAGCCTGGAGCCTGTTTCCGATTCTGTGTCTCCCTCTCTCTCTGCCCCTCCCCCGTTCATGCTCTGTCTCTCTCTGTCCCAAAAATAAATAAACGTTGAAAAAAAAAATTAAAAAAAAAAAATATAAAAATAATGAAAATACAACATATCAGAACTTAGGAGCTGTAATTAAATCAGTACTTGAAATGAATTTTATAGTAACATGTATATGTTAGAAAAGAAAAAAAGTCTGAACATTAGTGACACATGCAACTATGTCGAAAATGTAAAGACAGAACAAGAAGTTTGATCTAAAGAAAGTTGAAAAAAATTATAAACTTTAAGAGTCAAATTATCAAACGTATTTTTGAAACTTTTATCCAGTGATTTAAAATTTCTACACTAGGTTATTTAAGAGATCAATGAAGTGATACACCTCTGGAGAAATTGCTCAAAAAAAATTAAAAAGGCACAAAAAACCAATATCAGAAATTTAAAATAATTGCCATTGTAAAAACTCACAGACATTATGCAAATTATAAAATCATATTAATATAAACATTAGGGTTATCAAAACAGCATGAAAAGAAAAAGCAATATCTTACACATATACAAAATTTTATCCTTGAGAGGATTAAGTCATCTTTTAAAAAATATGAGTAAATAAACACAGCTTATAGACTGTCAGCTTTGTAAGTAACTAAAAAGTACAAAACTTAATTATTGAATATTATTTATTTACTTATTTATTAAAAATAATGTTTACTGTTTATTATTGAGAGAGACAAAGCATGAGCAGGAAAGGGGCAGAGAGAGAGGGAGACATAGAATCTGAAGCAGGCTTCAGGCTCTGAGCTGTCAGCACAGAGCCCGATGTGGGGCTTGAACTCAGGAACTGTGAGATCATGACCAGAGCTGATGTCCAACACTCAATTGACTGAGCCACCCAGTTGCCCCTGAATATTATCTTCTATTTAAATAAAAATGTTAACCTCTTAATATAGATCGATTTGCAAAGCAAAAAATGTAACAGCATGAGAGAGTTATTTCCCATCATTAGCATAGTATTAAGTTAATCATTTCTTTGACCCAAACCTCTACTTCTGGCAATTTCTTCAAAGAAAACTATGCAAAATGCTGCCCTCCATGTATGGTCAGATATTCAACCCTTCCTTATAATGACTCAAATAATCCAGCAATAATCCAGAAGTACATGAAAAAGGATGTAATATTAACATACTTGCCTCTTCTGCAGGACACTGCAGCCTTTGCCGAAACATCTGCAAGGGAAGGATGGGTAGTGAATCCACTGAAAATTCAAAGACTAGGCACTGCTGCAAATTTTGCAAGTCATTTGCTCAGATAAGACACATGCTGTCCCCCAAACGATGATTGGTAATGTACAAGACTACCCAACACTGAAAAATGTGAAAGAGATGCAAGCCTCTTTAGTGATGTTAGGGTTTTGGAGGACTTTTATTCCCCACCTGGCACAATGCTTCTGTCCCTTATGCTGCCTGGTAAAGGAAGGACATGTGTGGGACTGCAGATCAGGGAGGCAAGTTGCCTTTGCTACAGCAAAAACACTACAAAGAGTAAACACTACTAGATTAAATCTCTAGGCATCTCCCCAAAAGAGCTACCATTTGAGTTAGACAGGTCTGTGATTCCAGAAGGCAGGGTTGGACACTGTGGTAGAAACAAGAGGAGAGAGTACCCCTAGGATTTGAGTCCCAGCTCTGGAAGTGGGCAGAAATCTGAAATCCTCCCACAGAGCAACAGCTCCTAGATGTGTATACAGGGGTCCCCCAGGCACAGTCTCTCACAAAGGCACAGTATGTAAGAACATAGACCCACCTCTGCCATGGTTCAAATTCCCACTTTGACTAAGGGACATGCCTATTTCCAGCAGAGGACTTTCCTGTCCACCAGCCCACTGCGGATGGAATATGAATGCTATTAGGCCCTGTAGAATATGCAGATCCCCCAATGCCCTTGCCTCTATTTCTGTGGTGGCCTCCATGGCCTAGAAACAGAAAATGGGAGAAATTCCTGCTGATGCCTGGTATACAGATGGATCTAGTCAAGGAAATTCCATTCACATTCACGTGGACTGTGGTTGCCAAGCAGCCCAATGCTGACACTGTCTGGATAGAAACAGAAACAAACCACAGCAGCCAGAGGGCAGAACGCAGAGTGGTTTTTCTGGTGATCACTCACCAGTCCTGGCCATTAATCCTTTACATTGACAGTGAGGCTGTTCTAAAGGGATTAACTCTATGGCTTAGAAAATAAGAAGCCAGGGGTAGATCATGAATAGGCCCTTGTGAGATCAGGATATATGGAAAGATATTTGGGTCCACCTGCAAGAGACTGAGACAGTCCTCACTCTTTTCCACATCCTGGCTCATAAGGCACTGATGTTCCCTGGCAATCAGGAAGTTGATGCCTTAGATCAGGTATGAGTCCTGAAGGTATGACCCTTCAGTAGATAAAGCAGACTGGATGATAGAAACAGTGGACAGTACAGTGCCCAGGGAGGATGGCTTATTGCCAAGGATGCTGGATTATCCTCAAAGTACAGTGATTTGGTTAATGCGGTAACAGCATGTCTTCTGTGTTCTAAACAATATCCAAGGCAACTGCCAAAGGATATCAGGTGGGGCCATCCACCTGATTTCCCAACCAGTAAGGAACTGATTTTACTGCCCCTGTCCCTGCAAGTGTGAGTTCTAAATATGCCTTGGTTTGTGGGAACATAGCATCTGGTTCCTAACAGTACACTATTGCACCCATGGGTGGCTATGCTCAGATTTGGGATGGGTTTATGTGGCTTACTCCAGGTTATGAACACTAAGCACCTGAGCACCCCTATGTTGGGAACAGAAAAATGACTAAAAAAAAATCAATCTAATTATATCAAGGATATGGTATGGATATCACTGGCACTGTGTAGTCATACTGCCATATTAGTGGATAGCAACTAGTTTGGCATTGACTGGTTGCTTCACCGGGTATTCACTGGGTGGCCCCAAATGGGACCCAGTGTTGTGTGGCATAAACCTTTGCTGTGGCTTCTACCTGGGCGGTTGGGTTGCTGTACCCTGGATTTCCCTGGGCAGAGGGGAAAATCTACTCCATTGGTACAATTGCCAACTTCCTTTCCCTCAAGGCTAGGTGAGCATTTTCTATTGTCTACTGATGCAATCATTTGGCTGCAGTCTTTGTCAGCTTCAGCTTCGTTGGCCTGGAGGACATTATGACATACATAGAAGCTGTTATTAAGTTTACCTAGCAAACCTTAAATGATAGCCAACAGAGCCTATCCTTACTGAACACTAATGAGAAAAGCTGTCCTCCAAAATGGATAGCTTGGACCATTATCACCACTTCCCAAAGATGCACTTGTGCCACTAACCAAACAGAATGTTCTGTGTTCATACCTGAAGAGTCTGCTAATGTATGAACTTTAGTAATTTACATGAGGGCACAAGTGAATGCCCTGAGCGATCTGACCCCCCAGCCTAGAGGGATTAATGAATCAATGGTTGGGATCATGCGGCTGTTGATGGAAAAAGTGGTCACTGATCTTGGGAATTGTCTTAACCTATGTTTTCTCCTGTATGCACCTGTATTGTTACCATGGCTTCTGCTTCCAATACAGCCAGATTACTGCCAGATGAGCTACCTCCATACTAGTGAAACACTTTCCTGACTACTGAGGTCACATTGAAGAGGAGGAGCATATGAGATTGGATCACAATGGGTGCAATATCAGAGGTTCATAAAAATGTCATGACTCCCAGTTGACTCACGAGTTAGACTCGGGTAGTCCCCAACCCTTTCCTGTCCTTGGAATGTTGGTTTCATGTGCCTTCCCTGCTCTCAGAAGCTGCTCCAAGGACACAACCTTGGGACAGAGATGTGGTGTTAAAGCTATCTGGACTGGATATATGACTGATGCCAGTTGAGCCCCCAAATAGAAACTTCTAAGATTCCAAAAGGTGAATGCAGAAATCTAATCTCTCCGCCCAAGAAAAGCCTCTCCAGTAAGTTCCCTTGCATATTAAACCTGTCAACCAATTTGGACTCATCTGCCTCTTTCTTTGGTCTCTCCCTGCCCTCCATGTATACAGGGGCTGGTTTCAAATTACACCTGGAAAGTTCCTAAGGAGGCTGTGAACCAACAGATGCATACACTAGAACATCATGCAGCCATAGTTAACATGAAGAATCTAATGGCAGAAAGATTCTTATATGTAGAGAAAACAAAGCAAGGTATAAATTATTCATACAGTGTTGCCTTATATACACAAGTATATACCTTTCCACTTCTGTGTTCATCTATTAATTTGTATGTTACATTTCATCCAACAACTGTTGTAAAGGAAAACATTAAAACATATATACTAGCAGTCTTTATGTGGTAAGACTATAAGTGGTTGTAATTTTATGTTTTCCTCCCTGTACTTTTTCTAATTAGCACATTTTTCTTTTTTTTTTATCAGTAATCGATAAACATCAATGACCAGATGTAGCAAATCTGGGTATATAGACTCCTTTAAGTAATATTGTTTCAAATAGACTTCTTTCACTTTGAGTTTGCTAAACATCACACACCATGGATTTCATTTATTGTTTGAAGCTTTAATAAAAAATAATATTTTGTCAAACACAAAACTTTCAAAGACAAGTAGTAATGAACACATGCAATTTGCATCTGCTCTTGTCCTGAAATACTCATAGGTACCACGGTTGTTTTTGGGTCAGAGACTTTTAGTAGACTGAATGTAGTGAATTCTAGGTACTAAGGTTGTGGGTGGTCATGAATGCTCAGAGAGGCCAATGTTATCTCTTAGGCAAGGATTAGTAACTCCCATGTAGCAAGAAATTTCACTGGTCAGTGGAAAAATTACTGCCATCAGCCAGTCACCTTAAATACACATTGCACAGTATTTAAAACCGGTGGGGTTTGCTCCACAAGTCATTATCCAGCACAGCATCACTGACTGTAAAATTATTATGTAAAAAGTAGAAATAAGGCAGCATAGAAATATCCAGTAATCCAGATATTCTTAAAAATAGGACAGAGCTAAAATGTATTATGCTAAGTGAAATAAGTCAGTCAGAGAAAGACAAATGCCATATGGTTTCACTCATATGTGGATTTTAAGCAACAAAACAGATAAACATAGGGGAAAGAAAAACAAAAGAGAGGGAGGCAAACCATAAGAGAGACTCTTAACCATATAGAAAACAGAGGGTTACTGGAAGGAGGTGGGCAGGGGGATGGGCTAAATGGGTGATGGGTATTAATTAATGGTGGCACTTGTGATGGGCACTGGGTATGATATGTAAGTGATGAATCACTAAATTCTATTCCTTAAATTAATATTAAAGTGTGTGTTAACTAACTAGAATTTAAATAAAAACTTGAAACATGAAAAAACAAAAACAAAAGATAAAAAAGCAGTACCTTTTCCCAAAGCCCAGTTGACTCTGTTATAGGTTACAGGGTTTTAATAATACTCCTGACAAGATTAACTACAAATTTAGCTTCAGAAACTCAACAGTAAATCAGTTTCTTCTAGCTGCAAAATGTAACTATTAATAAGACTGAGAACATCAGAGAGAAAATTTAAAGATAAAAAAAAATTGGAAAACAAAATATTAGAATAATGTTTTTAATTTTATATTTTAAATTTAATCCAAATTAGCATATAGTGCAACAATGATTTCAGGAGTAGATTCCTTAGTGCCTCTTACCTCTTAGGCCCATCCCCTCTCCCACAACCCGTCCAGTAACCCTCTGTTTATTCTCCATATTTAAGAGTCTCTTATGTTTTGTCCCACTCCCTGTTTTTATATTATTTTTGTTTCCATTCCCTTATGTTCATCTGTTCTGTGTCTTAATATCCTCATATGAGTGAAGTCATATGATATTTGTCTTTCTCTAATTTCACTTAGCATAATACCCTCTAGTTCCATCCATGCAGTTGCAAATGGCAAGATTTCGTACTTTTTGAGTGCCGAGTAATTCTCCATTGTATATAAATACCACATCTTTATCCATTCATCCATTGATGGACATTTGGGCTCTCTCCATACTTTGGCTACTGTTGATAGTGCTGCTATAAACATTGGGGCGCATGTAAGATCTTTAAAGTTTTTTCTTCTTTTTTAAACTGAGGTTAAGTCTTATTTTATTATAGCCATAAGCTTAAGAATGGGGGCCCCTGTGTGACTTAGTCAGTTGAGTGACCAACTCTTGATTTCCACTTAGGTCATGATCCCAGGGTTGTGGGATTGAACACCATGTAGGGCTCTGAGCTGAGCATGGAGCCTGCTCAAGGTTCTCTCTCTCTCTGATCCCCTCCCTTGTTCATGGATGTGCTCTCTCTCAAAATAAAAATAAAAAGTTTAAGAATAAAATAATGTCAGCTGGCAAGGTAATCTTCATTACTTAAGTGCCAAAATAACTGATTTAAAATTATTAAGAGATTTAAAATGTAATTACATCAGATGATCTGTGAAGGCTGATTTTACAAAGCCAGTCCTGATCTTTACTATGGTATGTATCACACATATATATTAAGTTTACTAACACCTACCATTTCAAAGAGTTTTCTTTTATCATATTAGAGTACCAAGAGAAAATTTTAGTGAAAACTACATTAAGTGAAATTTTCAGTTTCAGGAAATTGTAATTTGATTTATCCCAATTTCCTTCTCCCCGGCTCCATGTAAGCCTTCAACAAGCAGCTTCACAACTACGGCAGCCATGGAAGGCAGTGGCCTAGCAGAAACTGGAGGAGACAGACTGAGTCTGGAGTTCCACAAAAGCCTTGTCCCAAGGGACTTAAAAGTTGAATATTATAAACAACTAAAACAATATAAAACTTCCTATAAAGAAAAGCCCAGGCCGGGTAACTATACTAGTAAATTATACCAAACATGTAAAGAAAAATTAACCTAATTTTTTAGAAACTTTTCCAAAAAACAGAAAATACCTCCTAACTCATTCTATGAGGTCAGTATTACCCTGATGCCAAAACTAAGGGCACCTCAATTAGATAATACCATAGGTTAATATTCCTTATGAATGTAGACATAAACATCTTTATCAAAATAACAAATTGAATATAGTACATATACAATTTTTTTTTTCAATGTTTTTATTTATTTTTGGGACAGAGAGAGACAGAGCATGAACGGGGGAGGGGCAGAGAGAGAGGGAGACACAGAATAGGAAACAGGCTCCAGGCTCCGAGCTACCAGCCCAGAGCCCGACGCGGGGCTCGAACTCACGGACCGCGAGATCGTGACCTGGCTGAAGTCGGACGCTTAACCGACTGCGCCACCCAGGCGCCCCTAATATAGTACATATAAAAAAGACTATGCACCCTGATGAAGTGCCTTTTATCCCAAGTGTATAAAGTTTTTTCAGTAGCTAAAAATAATTCAATTTAATGCAAGATATTAATAGATTAAGTAAAAAAAGAATATAATCGTTTTAATAGATACAGAAAAAACAATACCCCTTCATGATGAGAATACTCCACATACTAGAAATAGAAGGTAACTTTTCAACCTGATAAAAGGCATCTAAAAAAGTGGTGAGTAGATCAACCAAATATGTTATGTACATACAATGGAATATTAGGTGGCAGTAAAAAGGAATGGAATGTGGCTACATTCCATGGCTACAACATAGGTGAATCTTCAAAACATTGTGCTAAGTTTGGGGTGCCTGGGTGGCTCAGTCGGTTAAGTGTCCAACTCAGCTCAGGTCTTGATCTTGCAGTTCTTGAGTTCATTCCCCATGTTGAGCTCTGTGCTGTCAGCGCAGAGCCTGGAGCCTGCTATGGGTTCTCTGTTGCCCTCTCTCTCTGCCCCTCCTGCATTCTTGCTCCATCTCTCTTTCTCTCTCAAAAATAAATAAACATTAAAAAAAATTTTCCCCATCCCAATGAGCAGCTTAGTCAACTGACTTATTTTCCTGATTTCTGTTATTTAATTTTTCTATCCCTTCTCCACTAGACAATGAAAGCAGAGACCCTGTTAATTTGTCGATATGTTGCCACAACTGACAGTGTGCATAGACTGATCCTAAATTCTTAATAAATATTTGCAGAATTAGGGGGAAATGCTTACAATAAAACTTACATAGTGTCAAAACGTATGAGAACCATATAAAATTTCAGAAAGTCATTTCATTAGCAGCATCAATACACCAATTTGCATTTCAAATGGATCCCAAAAACACACACAAATTAAATAGTTTTTTTAAAAAAGTAGTTTTGACATACATAGAATTGTTCTAGGTGAAATAGAAGAAAATAAGAACAAAATAACCAGTCCTTAATAGCTGGGGTTGTATGTGTAAAATGGAATTTCACCAATATGCTATGCGTATAATTAGTGCCATGTATTTGGGAAAGAAAAGATCCAGTGTGGACAAAAGACGTTAGTGGAATATTTATATAAAGGGGCTTGGGCTGGAATTTGAGGGAGAAAAGTCTTTTAAGAAGACATGGAAACAGGACTATGTACTAGAGGAAGTGAAAAATGTTAAAAGGGAGTGTGCCTGACATGTGCTGGATATGTTGATAGAATAATTCAGCTGGAGTAAAGCTTTTCTATAAAAGAGCAGAAGGTGGAAAGTAACTAGAATCAGGTTGTTAATGCCCTTGAAAAGCAAGTTTACAAGTCCAGACTTCAACTTGTTGAAAATCATGGAAATGATATGGAAAAAAGAATAAAAGTTCTAAAAACAGTTTCAGAATAATTTTGAGGAAAGGGTTATTAAATTTGAGCTGGGTGAAGAATTGTTTCGATTGCAAGTGTCAGAAAACCAGGCTCAAACTGGCTTATGGAGTAAGTGAATTTATCAGGTTATTGCAAATGGAAACTCTAGAAGCAGGGCTGTCTTCAGGCATGTTCAGTAAAGGAATTAACTCCAATTCTCTAATGTTCTATGCCCTATTATGGTGGCTTGACTTTTTAATTGTGTAGCTACATACATGGTTACAATTCTGCTGCCATTAGCATTTGGAGCTATAAGGTTTCTTGTTTATATCTGAATATTGAACTTTACATTAATTGGTCTAACCTTAACCATATCTATGGGCATGAAAATCCCATGTGTTGATTGGCATGGGACTGGGTTATTATCTATACCTAAAACAACATTTTGGCAAAAGGAAGATTTCACTTATTGGCTTCTAGAAATCAAAGTCCCATTTCAAACAACAAAGCTTTACCCAAAAGCAAACCTGTATACAATTATTAGGAAAGGCCTAGAAATGGTGTATATCTACATCTTCTGTAAGCAGTGGGAAAAGGATAAATTCTGATTTTTTTTTCTGTATAGTCTCATTGTGCTGGTGATAATAGTTTAGCAGTTATAGGTTCATACTAAGTTGTTAAAATTCATAAGTATAAATATACCCATATCAATCTGTCAGTTTTGAAACGATATGTTTTTATGATAAAGATGACTAAAAATAAACAAAATTAATCTTAAAATTTTTTAAACATTATGCTAAATAAAATAAATCAGTCTCAAATTAGCACATATTGTATGATTTCATTATATGATATTTCCAGAATAGGCAAATCTTTAGAGATAAAAGTAGATTAATGGGTGCCAGGCACTAAGGGAGGGGTAATGCTTGTGGGGTTTCTTCAGGAAATGAATAAAATATTCTAAAATTAGATAGTGGCAAGAGTTACTTATCTATGTGAGTATCTAAAAGTGATTTTAATGGGGTGAATTGTATAGTATGCAAATTAAATTTAATAAAGCTGTTATTTTTTGAAAAGAGTAAAAAGGAGCAATTAGTACTTCTACATTGAAAAGTAATTGAAAAAAATGTGATACTAGATTAGAATATTTTGGAGTGCAATACAGGAAAGGATTATGTCAAGAAATTTAATATGATGTTATTAAATCCTAAATGTATCACAATGAAAATGTTATATATAATTAAAACATCAGTTTTAACTCATAATTTACTTGTGTCTGTAGAAATCCTTCAGTTAATTCATCAGAGAATGACAGACTGGACAATTTCCAAATTGTCCACTCTCCACTTCACAGATACTAATTAAGGAGATTTTCTATGGAATCTTGCAACTTTAGCATGTGGTATACTTAACATGGATTTTGTTTGGTTGACTCAAATTTGTATTTTCAAAATTGTTATGAAATTCTGGAAAATTACCATGCCTTTACCTTAACACACAACCTATCTTTCACACTTTTTCAAGTTAAATTTAGATTACAAAATAATGTGTATAATGTATCTAATTAAAAATATAATTTCAAGGGACGCCTGGGTGGCTCAGTCAGTAAAGTGGCCAACTTCGACTCAGGTCATGATCTCGCGGTCCGTGAGTTCGAGCCCCACGTCGGGCTCTGTGCTGACAGCTCAGAGCCTGGAGCCTGTTTCAGATTCTGTGTCTCCCTCTCTCTGACCCTCCCCTGTTCATGCTCTGTCTCTCCCTGTCTCAAAAATAAATGTTAAAAAAATTTTTTTAAATAAATAAATTAAAAAAATAAAAATACAATTTCAAGACAGGGAGAAGAATCTGTGGATTGAATTTAATGGCACACAGCTAGAAATGCTAATGTTGTAGAATAGTGTAAGAATAGTGTTCTGGGAGTCAGATTCCTGGGAGGTCTGGGTTCAAATCCTAGCTCTACAATAAATTTGTTTTCGTGATCGAGCCAACATCAAGTCCTCTTACTGTCCTCCAGTCTGTTAAGGGCTACACAGAGGTGTGGGCACAGTGATACACCCAGGACTAGCCCCAGTGGGATGTCAGTACGCCTCCCACCTGAAAGGTCAAAGAGAGGAAACCACAACCAGAACCAGCAAGGACCTTTGGGAGGGGGCCACTGGAGGAAGTCTGGCCTGGAGGGGAAGATTCAGCCCTGCCAAACCAAGGCCTGGAAAGCAAGGCATCAGGAGAATAGACTCAACCCCCTCTCCATCCTCCCTCCACTCTCCTGTCAGCCTTCCCATGGACTGAAACCACAGAGCAAGAGAAGCTGGATGGTAGATGACACAGGGGTCAGCTGGCAGGGCACAGAGCAAGCTGGAGAGAGGAGGGCAGCAGATCTGGAGAGGCAAACGAAGAATCATCAAGTCTGAGGACAGTCGGGCAGATAGCATTGCAAATGTAAAACCAGATCCAGAGACTGGAAAATAGCTTCACTTGTCTGGGCCTCACTTTCCTCATCTGTAAAATGAGGGTTGGAACCCAGATAGCATAAGTTCCCTTCTTGTGTTTTCAGAATGTGAGGATGAAGCACTGCCTTGACCATGTACAAGATGTACAAGATGTACCTCATTAAAAGACAGTCACTGCAGGGGTGCCTGGATGGCTCAGTCGGTTGAGCGTCCAACTCTAGATTTCCAATCAGGTCGTGATCTCACAATTTGTGAGTTTGAGCCCTGCATTAGGCTGTGTACTAAGAGTGTGGAGCCTGCTCGAGATTCTCTTTCTCCCGCCTCTCTCTGTTCCTACCCTGCTGTTGCTCTCTCTCTCTCTCAAAATAAATAAACTTAAAAAAACTTTTTGAAGACAAAAAAAAAAAAAAAATGAGGGGGATGAACGTCACAATCACTAAGACTGCTTCCAGGCCTAATTCTTATTTTTCACATTTCTAATTTGGAATTCTTATTGGTATTGTGTTAATACCACTGAACTTGGAGGACATCCATTAAAAACAAGTATGATGTTACATGTAAAACCTCCCAGAGCATCCTTGAATAAGAAATATGATTGCTTTTGAAATTAAATAAAAGTACTACTGTGTCATATCCATTTAAGAAAGAAACTTAAATATTTGTAACCAGACCAATTTAAGATTAAGGGGTAGGACACATATGAATGCATGGATTTAGTAAACACATTCTAATATTTTTACTTAAAGCATTTTAGCATGCTATTTTAATCATTTTAAAGTTTATATGATTTGTCTAATGCACATATATTGTATTTCTTATTTAGATTTTGTGCAGTTGCTCCATGTTAGCTTTCTTCCATGGCAAAGACTCAAGAATATTTCACTATACTTTAAAATTTTTTTTAATGTTTATTCATTTTTAAGTGACAGAGAGACAGTGTGAGTGGGGAGGGGCAGAGAGAGAGGGAGACAGAATCTGAATCAGGCTCCAGATTCTGAGCTGTCTGCACAGAGCCTGACGTGGAGCTCGAGCTCACCAACCTCAAGATCATGACCAGAGCCGAAGTCGGACGCTTAACCGACTGAGCCACTCAGGCACCCCTATTTCAGTATATTTTTATGCAAATTTATAAGCCATTGCAGCATAGCCAGAGCTAACTCTCAGAGAATATAATCTAGATAGTAAGTGGAAAGACTACTTAAATTAAAAACTATATGTATATTTAATGAAAATTTTCAAGACTTCATATAAATTGTGAATTCAAATTGTTTCAGTATGGCTGTTAACAGAAGAGAATTAGACAATTTACTTCTGCCAAATTAGATGTATAACAGCTTTTTAAATTGAAAATAAAACAGTTTTGGAAGAAAGGGAAGAGCATAAAATGTCCTTGATACTAAATATGGATCATGCAAAATATGAAAAATCTCCAGTGTAAACAATATAATTAGAACAATAAATTTTAATTCTGTATGCAAGTTGTTTAGTTGAGGATGAAACGATTCCCTGATTCACACTTTGCATTTCTATGTCTTTGATATGCTACTGTTCTATACCCCCTGGACAATGTTGCTGTAGCTGTGAAGGGTATTTCCAGCTCTTTACTTTGTTGCATTATTGGTGAAGAAAAATTGCACTTGTCAAACTTTTGTTAAAATAAGTTATAACCAATTTCTGACAATGCAAGTAAGCTCAAAGTATCCATAAAAATAGCTTTTGGAAAAATAGCCAGCAGCAACATAACCCGTGGGATAGTCCTGTTATAACACAATATAAGTCAGATAATAGTGCTTCAGAATTTAATTAAGTCTGAAGGATTAAGTAATGTAAAGAATTGATTTAAAACTGTTTTTATGGTGAAAAGAAAGGGATTAGAAGGAGGCACTAGTCAGCAACCGATTTCCAATGCACCATAATTAAGAGAGATTTAAAGTAATAATGATGGTAGGGGCAAGTTTGACAATGGTTAGTAAAAATTTAGTTTGTAGTGAAAGTTAGATTGTTAATCTTAACAGACACTTTTTTTCTGATTTCTAAAAACTGTAGTTTTTTTCTGAAGCTGTGCTTTTATAGCACTCAAAATTACTTGGATGTTAGAATTCCATCTGGATGTTTTTCTACATATGAACATTTTCAACATTCTACAAATGTTTCTATATAACGTTTTCAGTAGTTAATAGAAAGCGTGAGTCATAACTTTTAGCATCTGTATTCCAAGATAATTGTTAGTATAAATACTACTGAAATACAAAAAAGAAATTCAGCCAAAAGAGAAAATATAAATTTTTTACACCTTGAATGGGATTTGATTTAAGTTGAGGTATTATTCTTTTGTGTTTATTCAATCAAATGATACATGATGTTTTTCATGTTTACATCTGTTTTTATGCTTTTAATTAATTTGAAAGTATCCACCAAATAACTGTGCATTGTTTGAATATGCCATTTATGTTAAGTTCACTGTGTCCTAGAATCTAAATAAATACATTTTCTACCATAATGAATGTCAACATGTAATAGTTCAGAGATACATCTGGTAAAAAGAAAATAAAACATATGTAATATAGGATACTATATTATTTTATAAAATATTAGAATTTTATTTTCTAGTATAATACAAAATATATGAAAATATTATGAATGCATTGTGATTCTTTATTATTTTATAATAGTAGTTTTGTTTTAAACTGGCCATTATATTCATTATGATAGCAAAAAGCTTCTTCAAGGTGACTGAGAAAGATAGTTAGAATTGGAAGAAGATTAATTAAATATGCATTTTACAACATTTTTCCTGAAAATATATCAGTTTCCTGATAATTTTGGCAAATTGAACAGATCTTTTACAATCACACACACAAATAAATAGAACATTCATGATACAGAAGAATTTTGTACACTGTTTATTCTCTGAATAAAATTTTACTGATTTTCTCTTTTTTTGTGTAAATATATAAAAAGTATTTGGTATTTTTAAAAACATGCAATATAGTTTTTTATCTAGGTAGGTAACAAGATCACTTTATTAGAGAGAGAGAGAGAAGGGATAGAGAATATAAGAAAATGGGGAGGGAGCAGAAGAGAGGTAAGAACATATAAAGAGGATTATCTGACATGACCTGTGATTTTTAGTTGTGGGCACAGCCAGGAAACTGAGTCTGCATTGAGGGATGCTGGGTGGTATATAATCAAATTCTCACCGTGCCCCATGATGTCATGCTAGTGCTTTCCATTGGGCAACCTACCAAAGCCAAAAGGAAAGGAGCTTTTGATGCAGCCCAAAGAAATCAACATTCCAAGATTCATAGGATGGAGCTTGGATCTGGAGGTGCACATGGAAGATAGAGCACCAACCATAAAGAAAAACTTAATCTCAGGTATTAAAAAAATGCATCCTGAACTACCTTTATTATGTCAAGTCAGATGTGCCCTATTTTCTATGAAGTGGTGAATGCTGATCATAAAGCAGCATGTTATCTTGAATGTTTTATAAACTTTAAAGACACAGCTTAGTTGAGTACAGATGTTATCACAGTTAATATCAATAATGGAAAGGATAAATTATCCAGATAGTACATTAAGTACTTTTTTATATTTTCTGAGCATAAGCCTACACTTATGAAACATCTTAAGATTTTTTTCTCTACTCTGAATAAATAATGATGGTTAGTATAACAAAGTGTGTTAAGAATAATGCTTATATAGCAAGTAATCTTGTTCAGATGTTAAATAAGCAATACATGAAAAATATAAATATCAGTCTGGTCTATACATTCGAGTATATTTAATTGAGGATTCAAAGAGCAACTTCTATTTTGTGAAGTTATTGGTTTTTGGTAATAAATAACTAGTGAAGTCAAGACAAATCATGTTTCTTACATTGTCCAATAAGAATAAAATATTCAATTTTATCTTATAAATAACAGAAGTTAATATTTGTGTATTTTGCTCCTAGGGTTTCTTTATGGGAATCTATGTTTTAAATTAATCTATCCAAAGGAAATTTAAACAAGTGAACACAAAAGACAAGCAAATTCCAGATTTGTTTTCTTTCAGATATATTAATATCTACTAATTTCATAGAAAAACATCCAAATAAAAAATTGGCAAAAGATCTGAAGAGATCCCACACCAGAGAAGTTATACAGGTGGTAAATAAGCATATAAACATTTGCTCAATATCATTTCTCATTAAAGAATTAAAAATTGGGGCACCAGGTTGTCCCAATCAATTAAGTATCCAACTCTTGATTTCGGTTCAGGTCATGATCTCACAGCTCATGAATTTGAGCCCTCATTGGGCTCTGTGCTAACAGTGTGGAGCCTGCTTGAGATTCTCTCCCTCTCTCTCTCTGCCCCTCCCACATGCTTTCTCTCTCTCTCTCTCAAAATAAACTTAAAGAAGAATTACAAATTAAAACAACAATTAGATACCACTAAACACCAATTAGAATGGTTAATATAATAATAAAAAAAAAGATTGAAAATATCAACTGTCAGCAAGGATATAGGCACAGGAACTCTCATTCTCATTCATTGCTGATGGGAATGAAGAATGCTTTTAATATATTAGAAGACAGTTTAACAATTGCTTATGAAACTAAACATATTGTTACTGTATAGTCCAGCAATTGCACATGCTTGGTATTTACTCAATCCAGTTCAAAATTTATGTCCACACAAAAATCTGTACATGAATATATATAGAAGCTTTATTGATAATCACCAAAAAATGGAAGCATCCACGATGTCCTTTATTAGGTTAGTGGGTAAACAAACTGGTACATTCATACATCAGAATACTCTTCAGCAGTAAGAAAAAACAAGTTATCGAGACATGAAAAGACACGGAGAAATCTTAAATTCATATTGCTAGTGAAAGCAGCCAGTTTGAAAAAGCTACATAGCTTGTGATTCCAATTCTATGACATTCTGAAAAAGGCAAAACTTTATAGACAATGAACAAGTCAGTGGTTACCAAGGGCTCAGAGATGGGGAACAGTGTTGAAGAGCTGAAGAAAAAGATTTTTTGACTAAGACTACTCTGTTTGATACTCTGTGGATACATACCATTGCATTTATCAAAACATGCTGAAATTTACAGTACAAGCTGTAAAACTTAATATTTGTAAATAAATATATGTATGTATTTACATTTATATGTGTGTACACACACACACACACATATATATATATATATATATATATATATATATATATATTTTTTTTTTTTTTAGGACGTCAGAGTATCCTAGGATGGAATGTGAGTTGTGGCAAAATAACTTAAATGTATTGGAAGTGTATGAAACAAGCTAATGGAATATGGTGAAGGTATAAAGAATTAACCTAAGCAACTTTCAAAATAAGTGGCTGTCAATGCAAAAGGAACTGAACATAAGCACCTCATTCTAACTGACAATGTGTTCCCTTGACCCATCTTCCCACAGTAGTATGGGATAACAATTCTGAAATCACTGTATCTGTACAATGGAATTGAACTGCTAACTAAATGGGAATAAGTGTTAGTAGACAAGTTTCTCACTGTTGCAATAAGAGGTTATGGATAATAAGCAAGGAAACGCTAGAACAATTCATGTGGAAATGGATTAGAGTGGAGTCATCAGTATGAACTTATGCTTAACTTGATATAGATATAGTTGGTTACATTTAAAAATTTATAGACATTTTTATATGAGGGTAAGTTTACAATTGTATTCTTCTTGGAAAAATGGTTGCTTCTAGGCCTAGAACAGGAAGCATGCAAGATGAGCCTGGAAAACTTGTGGTGCCAGAAAATGAGACAGTGTTCATATTAAGTAAATAAATACATACATACATAAAATAAAATGATAAAAGTATCATATCAAAGGGATATAGGAACTCTGAAAATTTCCCCAATGACCAAATAGGCAATGATTTGAACAAGAAAATTTGTAAGTAGTATTGGATGATACCTCAATCTATACAATAAATGTCCATGAATCTGTAGTGATATAAATCAATTATAGCATAGTAAACAAATAAGTGTGAATAAATAAATCTCCTGTGCAGATATCCAAATACTTTTTTGATATTCTGCCCTTAAGAAGTTAAATTATAACCCCCTACTTCTTAAGCCTGGGCTGCATATATAGACTTTATTCTCAGAAGTACCGAATGAGAAGGAAAAATAAGAAGTATAACTTTATAGTAAAGAAACCTGACAAAGACTATCTCAAGCCAGGTGATTTAGGTTCACATCACAGTGATAAGTCATATTGATAGAATATACACTTAAAAAGGATGTGATAAAATACACTGAACATCTATAGTCTTTCTCCCAAAATACCGTAGTCTAATCATGAGAAAAACATCATAGAAATCCCAATTGAGAGACATTCTATAAAACATCTGGCTAGTAAAACTCAAAACTGTCAAGGTCATCAAAAACAAGGAAAGTCTGAAAAACTCTCCGTATGAAAGAGTCTAGGAGACAAAACTGAATGTTGTGTGGTGATTTGAACTGGATCCTAGAACAGAAAAAATAAATTAGAAAAAAGAGGAAACTATAATAAAGTATGAACTTTAGTTAACAATAATGAGTCATTAATTGTGACAAATATATCATATTTATGTGAGATATTAATAATAGGAAAGCTGAGTGTGGACCATAAGGGAAATGTTTATACTAGCTTTACAAAAATTGTATGCATGTAGAACTGTTCTAAAATTTAAAAAGTTTAAATTTCCATATTATAACTGCTTTTCAAACCTTCTTATGTACTTGAATGTATTATTTATTATTGTGCAATTCTTTTTCAATGTCCTTATTTTCTTCAAAAGTCTAGTAATCATTGTTGGTATGATACTATGTGTGGATAACAAATAAAATTGCACAATATGGTGATGGCAGAAAGAATTTCTTAACAACTGCATACGTCTCATTCCATGACCCTGATCCCTCCAACATGGAAAACCAAATGTAGGGTTCTGAATAAAAATGAGCAGGGAATTCTAATTAGCACACATTTCTTTAGAAATCATATGCAGATAGCAAGAAAATGAGTACTCTAAAAAACTTTCATTCATAAGGAGACAAACTTTATTATTTTATTTATGGACAGAATGCATTTTATGTTTTATTCCATATCAATTTTGAAAATTGGAATTATCTCAAGCTTCGTTGTAGTTCCTTTTCACAGCCTTAAAAATTCTACTTCTCACCAACTCTTCTCTTTTTTCCTGTATTTTGTTGGCTTTAATTGGAAATCTGGTTTTATTTTTTTTTTTTTTTCAACGTTTATTCATTTTTGGGACAGAGAGAGACAGAGCATGAACGGGGGAGGGGCAGAGAGAGAGGAAGACACAGAATCAGAAACAGGCTCCAGGCTCTGAGCCATCAGCCCAGAGCCTGACGCGGGGCTCGAACTCACGGACCGCGAGATAGTGACCTGGCTGAAGTCGGACGCTTAACCGACTGCGCCACCCAGGCGCCCCCGGAAATCTGGTTTTAAAGGGTAGGGATAGGCAAGGAGTCTCTTTATCATCTCTCAATGATAAAACAGGTTGTTTCTGAGATTCTTGACAATGAGTTTCTTTGGGGCTTTCCTGGCAAGAAGCATCCTAGCTGGTTTTGATTAGAGTTTTTTTGGCCTAATTTTTTTTTTCAATCAAATGTCATCTGTTTGCTGTTTTTCAGAGGCTCCTTAAATGTTTTCCTCTATCAGTAACATACTGACTTATTTTATTGTTTGGTGCTGTTGTGTAAGTTTTTAATTTTCTTTCTCCATTCAAATAGAATTTTTACAAGGAAGTCAGGTACACATGAGGGTTCTGGTTGAATTTTAAGGAAAAAATCTCTATGAGAATCACTTGTGAAATTGCTTGAACTATCATTTCCTTCTGTCTGTCATTATATGATCTCTATATAAAATTTCAATAAATTTGATTTAGAATGAGTTCTGCCAATCTGATGTGCTGAGGACCAGATCTGTCGCCAGAACAAATTGGTAGAGCTTGCAACAAAGCAAAACAAAAGAAAAACACATATTTTTATCTTAACTTGAGCATTACAGTTTGAAATTATGTGACTATAAGAATAATGCCATCGGGGCGCCTGGGTGGCGCAGTCGGTTAAGCGTCCGACTTCAGCCAGGTCACGATCTCGCGGTCCGTGAGTTCGAGCCCCGCGTCGGGCTCTGGGCTGATGGCTCAGAGCCTGGAGCCTGTTTCCGATTCTGTGTCTCCCCCTCTCTCCGCCCCTCCCCCGTTCATGCTCTGTCTCTCTCTGTCCCAAAAATAAATAAACGTTGAAAAAAAAAAATTTAAAAAAAAAAAAAAAAAAAAAAAAGAATAATGCCATCAATAAACGTATATCTATGAAGTGAAAGTATGAAAGTTATGGTGCTGTTTTATTCATTGAGACAGTTCGGTTACTTTTCTCCAGTACATGTTCTCTAGCAAAGCTTAAGCATGAATAAAACCTTTCCATAAAGGTGAGAACCTTTGGGTGGATGGTGTGGAAATGCTCATTAATGACTGATTTCAACCAACCAATCAGTTGGATATATAATTCAGCCAATTATATTATATATAAGGTCACAAGACAACCAATTATATATATATAAGAATAAGGTCACAAGACATCCTCCCCTGGGGTGCCTGGGTGGCTCAGTCAGTTATGCATCCAATTCTTGGTTTCAGGTCAGGTCATGATCTCATGGCTTCATGGATTCAAGCCCCACATTGGGCTGTGTGCTGGCAGGGCAAAGCCTGCTTGGTATACTCTCTCTCCCTCTCTAGCTTCCCTTCCCCAACTCGTGCTGTCTCTGTCTCTCTCAAAATAAATAAATAAACTTAAAAAATCCCCCCTTACTATTTGTTAGCCTATTTTATTTGATTTTGCTATAAAATTCTCAATGGAAAGGTCAAGTTCACTGAGTAATGTACAAAACGTACTTTAAAGGTAGAAACATCTTATTGCTCATCCAATATTGTTTTAAATTATTTTTATTGTAGTATTTCTTAATTATGTAGAAATATAAAACTATGATTGATTACTTAGTATTAGCAAATGAAATAATAAACCAAAAAATCAAAGTAACATAAATATAATATGACTGAGGGTGTTTTGGCTCTGATGACTTTTTTTTGTACAGTATATAAGACCCTGATATCCACAATGCAGTTCTTTTCAATTTTCTATATCTATACTACTTACTACTAGATGATGATTTCATTTTTTTACTATTTTTCTCCAACTCAAAACATTGTGAATCCAAAATGTTTGATTAAGAAAGCATGGCTCCCTTAGCCTTATAAATTTAGAATATATTATTTACATTAAGATTTTCTGCCCTTTTTCCACTTGTATGGCCATATATATCTTACCATGTACCCTAAAGTGTTACTAATAAGACCAATACAACTGTAAATGAAACAGACACTGCTTTGCAGAACTTGATTTAAATTGCTTATACAAATGATTCAGAAAATGTTCTTGTGAGTTTTTTGTATAATTATGTAAAATAAAACTACATATTTTACACCCCCCCACACATATATACATATACTGTATATATATACATTACATATATTTTTCAAATATATGTTTTCCAAATATAACCTGTGAAACTTGAGAAATCTTTCTCATTTCTTCTCAAAGTCTTTGGAGAATTGTAGAATGGATTATTAAAAACATTTTCCCATCACCCTATTCCAGGGTAACTAGGAAAGTGTAGCATTTTCTAAAAGAATTTTTGTATAAAAGAATTTTTATCAGCAGTTATATCTATGGGCATGTAGCAAAAAGAATAATGAAATAATCTACAAAACATACTTGGCGAAGGATGTAGAGGTCACTATGCATAGTTACATATGTTGATAATTGAAATATAGTTCACATTTAAAAAGAAAACATCAGGGGCGCCTGGGTGGCGCAGTCGGTTAAGCGTCCGACTTCAGCCAGGTCACGATCTCGCGGTCCGTGAGTTCGAGCCCCGCGTCGGGCTCTGGGCTGATGGCTCAGAGCCTGGAGCCTGTTTCCGATTCTGTGTCTCCCTCTCTCTCTGCCCCTCCCCCGTTTATGCTCTGTCTCTCTCTGTCCCAAAAATAAATAAACTTTGAAAAAAAAAAAAATTAAAAAAAAAAAAAAATTTAAAAAGAAAACATCAGAGTTACTCCTTTTACTTTAAGGATGTCAGGCATTACATTAGAGTTGCCAAAGATCATTCATTCTGTCTTTAGCTGAATGTTATCAATTAAACGTGCCTCACCAGCATAAGATTTTGATTGGTTTGCGTTTCGGATGTGTACTGGGACAGCATTAATTTTATGTCATCCAGAGCTATCTATAGTGATAAAATTAGGGGCAATTTCATTTTCTTAATGAGATTCCTCCTAAGAGAGTTGGACAGAATGAGAGACAAGGTGGGAGATTTAACATGGTTATATTTAAAAAAAAAAATAACCCTGGGGGAAATGTTATTCCTTCAAAGTTATAAAATTAAAAATAAACAGTATCTCATCTCTGAAACTGATGCCTCAAATATTGAAGGATGGCACTCCACTCCAATACATGGCACTTATTTTGAGCAAAAGGCATTTGAAAAACAGTAGGTGCAAGAACGTGCTGACCTCTCCTTTTCTTCCTGAAAGCAGGAGATAAAACTCCCATGTGAAGGATTCATTCCCTATTTCAGGAGAGAAGAAACTGTCTTATCAAGAGAGGGGGAGTAGAGACCAAGAGAACTATACAAACAGGCCTCTTTAAAATAACTCTTATCTTCGTTTATTCTCCTCATACATTTTAGTGACTTTCCCACAGTTTCCTGTCTTTGTTCAACCTATGATAACGGTTAAGCAGAGCCACTGCTTTGGGTCTTTCTTTCTTTATGGAGGGCTCTCGTATTCATGTAAAACTCTGTATGTTTTTCTCCTTTTAATGAGTCTTATGTCAATTTACTTCTCAGGCCCAGTCAGAGACCCTAAGAGGACCGAGGTAGAGTTTTTCCTCCCCTACAATATTAAGACAATTTTAATACAATAAATCAATTAAAATCATGGGGTTGATTTACCTTTCATTAAGTGGGCACTGCACCTGCACTGAGATGACAGTTACGCATTTTTATTTCACACTAACCAAAATAGTGACTGGTTTAAAACTATTCGTATGTGTTGGCATATTGTATGTACTGCTTACGTCTATATTATTTGTTAATATTTTATTCTTATTAGTCCAGCTTCATACTCTCAGTGCCTTTTGAAAATTGCAATAAAACACAGTGAAAGCAATAAATCACAGAATACTCAAAAACATAACTGAAGTATTAGGCCTATACTATCAAAACACTTATTTGTGACCAAATGGACTTAAGGGATTTTTCATGTTAACTTTTAAAAATAATTCTGTCCATTAAATTTAATATATAATTACATTAGAGATGATAGATGATTGATAAGTAGTTGGTAGGTGGGTAGATAGATAATAAATAAAACCATAAGTAGTTATATGATTGCAAGTAATGCTGAACTTTGAAGCCAAAAGGAGTGATTTTTTTTTCTAATTCTCCTGAATTTTTTCTACAGTTTCTTTGCAGTGTCATTTTTTTTTGTCATTATAGAATTGTTCTTAGCTGTTTTATTGTAAACTATTTTTCCTTCTGCTCTAGCTTACTTATTTTTCATAGGCGAAATCACCCATCCTGTTGGCTTCAATGATGTGCTCATCAAATTTCTCTCCTGAACTCCCATTGTGACTATCTACAGTCAGTTTAACTGGAATGTTTTGCAGGAACCTCAAAATTTAAATGGAAAACAACTAAAGCTTTTAACTTCTCTTCCATACTTGTTCATCCTTTAGTGTATAATCTCAGTGAGATAATCTACTGCTCAAGCCAGAAACCCGAGTGCTATGCACATAGTTCTCTTCTCTCTCATTGGGCCATCCCACAAATCCAATCTGTCACTAAGCTCCACAGTGTTTACCTTTTAAATCACTTTTTTTTTTTTTAATTTAAATTCAAGTTAGTTAACATGCAGTGTAGTCGTGGTTTCAGGAGTAGAACCCAGTGATTCATCTCTTAAGTATGACAGTGTTCATCCCTAAAAGTGCCCTCCTTAGTGCCCATCACACATTAAACCCACCCCCCACCTACCTCCCCTCCAGCAGCCCTCAGTTTGTTCTCTGTATTTAAGAATCTCTTAGGGTTTGCCTCCCTCTGTGTTTTTATCTTATTTTTCCTTCCTTTTTCCTATGTTCATCTGTTGTGTTTCTTAAATTCCACATATGAGTGAAATCATATGATACTTGCCTTTCTCTGACTGACGTATTCCACTTAGCATAGTACTATTTAGTTTCATCCACATTGTTGCAAATGGCAAGATTTCATTCTTTTTCATTGCCAAGTACTATTAGCATTCCAGTGTGTGTGTGTTTATATATACACACACATATATATACCACATGTTCTTTATTCATCATCCATCAGTCGATGGACATTTCGGCTCTTGTCATGATTTAGCGATTTTTGATAGCGTGGCTATAAACACTGGGGTGCATGTGCCCCTTCAAATCAGCATTTTTTATCCTTTGGATAAATATCTAGTCATACAATTGCTGGGTCATAGGGTAGCTCTGGTTTTTAAATTTTTGAGGAACTTCCATACTGTTTTCCAGTGTGGCTGCACCAGTTTGCATCCCCAGCAGCAAAATTCATCCACCTCTCCCTTATGGTGCCACTGGTGCTACCATTAAGCCACTGGGGAAATTTTTACATTACAGCAGCTTCTAATTAGTTTATCAGCCTCTAGTCTTTCTTCTCCAGAATCCTTTGTTTGTTTGGTTGGTTGGTTGGTTTTTTTATTGAGAGTGAGGAAAAACATTTTCCAAAATTTTGACCTTGTCAGAGATTAAAATCCTTCCGTGACATTTACTTAGATTAGTACCTAAAAACTCTTGAACTTAGTTTACAGGTCCCAATTCTTTTTTTTTCTTTTATTATTTAAATGTTTATTTATTTTTGAGAGAGACAGAGCACGAGTGGGAGAGGGACAGAGAGAGAGGGAGACACAGAATCCAAAACAGGCTCCAGGCTCTAGGCTGTCAGCACAGACCTCAACACAGGGCTCCAACTCATGAGCCGTGAGCTTATAACCTGAACCCGTCAGAATTTTAAGCAATTGAGCCACCCAGGCACCAACCCCCCCCCCCGCCTTTTTTTAAATTCATAGGTCTCTATTCTTGCTGCCTCTTCTATTGACTACTTTCAACTTCCTCTGAACTTCATACTATAGCCGTATGACAGAATTTTATTATCTCTGATTCCCAGCCTTCATCCATTTATTTCCTGCTCCCACTCCAGATTCACTTGGCCAACTTCCACATACTCTCCTGCCGTAACCTAATTATCGCTTTATCCAGGAGGAACTTCTAGATCACTAAACTCTAGTTACTGGCCTTCCTATGTCCTTGAAGTCTCACAACACTATGCTGTGCAAATACTATTCTTGTTTCAGAAATAAGCAGATTGCCTCAGAGCAGGTTAATAACATGCCAAAGCAAAAATAGGTTTAGGTTTTAAGCCCAGTGTATTAATCTAAAGTTTGCTGACTTCAAATATGTTGGCTCACTAATATAGGTATGTACAAAATAGGATTCATCCAGAGGGCTAAATTATGATTTGTATTTAACTTAATTTTCAAAACTACCAAGGTAAGAAACTCATTGGGTTACTTAAGAAAATAGAGATGATGGTCATTCAGGATTAATTAAGCATTTCTAATGAAAAAAATTTTAAACTGACATGTGTTAAAAGGTTCTCCATTCACAAATATATTTAGCTTTATCCCTGGCCATCTGTCTGTCTGTGTGTGTCTATCTGTCTGTCTATCTATTATCTATCTGCCTATCTATTTACCTACCTATCTATCATCTATCATCATCGTCATCTACCTCAGCTACTCTCCTGGAAAACCATGAAAAAATCCAAATACATCAAATTTTCAAAAACAGCTCTAGACTTAGTACTCTCTACTATGGTAACACATAACATTAAGGTATCAGAAATATATGGGGCACCTGGGTGGTTCAGTCCGTTAAGCATCTGATTTTGGCTCAGGTCATGATCTCATAGTTTGTGAGTTTGAGCCTCACATTGGAGTCTCTGCTGTAGCATGGAACCTGCTTTGGATCCTCTGTCCCTTTCTCTCTCTGCCCCTCCCCGACTTGCATGCTCTCTCTCTCAAAAATAAACATAAAATGAAATATTAAAATAAAATAAAATAAAATAACAGCAATATAGACTTACAAATGCTACATATCAGCTAGAGGTTACCCTGAATCAACTGTAGATCTTCTCTTTGTGTCTTATCTAGAAACTAGGAGCTCCTACTTTCCATATTATATTTTTAGCCCTGAACAAAAAAGTTGGAGAACTGGCGGAACCATGCAATGACTCTTAAATTATCTGTTAAGATGTGGTTGATGTTATTTTTTCTCTCAGGCATGGATGGATCCAATGTCATCAGGATGGAACTTCAAGTCATACAATAATGGGTTGAAATATGTTATATTCTTACTGGAGAAGATAATGAAACTTAGGAAAAGTTATTTCTGATAGCTATCTCTGTGATTAAGATTATTTATTCTTAAATTTCCGCCTTCCTTCTTGTAAACATTTACCTAATCCCACAAATTTTTGTGCTAATAAATAGCTGAGTAGAGGAAATATTGATGTAAATGTCATAGAGTATGCAGCAGATACTCTGCTATGTATTGAACTTCATTACAACATGGAACTTCAAAGATTATTCTATAAGGGAATTTTATTTCATTTTCCATATGCTCATATTACTTTTATTTATTCAATTTTCATTTTTGTCAGTTTTTTAGTGAGAATTATTTTTGCAAAAATTTTCTGTCCATCATTTCCTTGATGATTTTTATCTTCAGACTCCTCAGAGGCTCCTCTCTCCTTGCTTTTTTCCCCTTATACCCTGGAGGCAAAAGAATTGAAACTTTCTTATATTTCCTACTTTTATGACCTCTTTCCCAAGGAAAGACTTTTTTTTTCTTCATAGAGGACCCATTTGCTTTTGATTGGATTTTTAATTTACCCCTAATTATTTTAGTTTGAAAGTAGGAAGTACTGATGAAATAAGCCAATTGAATCTACTCCTAGAGTCATCTTTGCTTAAGAATGGAATGAGTTTGTATGGGGGTGGTAGTTCCCCAGTAGAATTGCCGATTTCTTTCTTTTTTTTTTTATTTTTTTTATTTATTTTTTTTTTTAATTTTTTTTTTCAACGTTTATTTATTTTTGGGACAGAGAGAGACAGAGCATGAACAGGGGAGGGGCAGAGAGAGAGGGAGACACAGAAACGGAAACAGGCTCCAGGCTCTGGGCCATCAGCCCAGAGCCTGACGCGGGACTCGAACTCACGGACCGCAAGATCGTGACCTGGCTGAAGTCGGACGCTTACCCGACTGCGCCACCCAGGCGCCCATTGCCGATTTATTTCTAAAGGAGAGCAAATAAAAACTGAGAATTGTAATCAATCATAAATCACTATTTTTCTCTTCGGCAATATCATTTGTTAATATAACATTTGTAATATAACATTAAACTTCATTTAAAAAAAAAGAATGGGTATGAGAAATAAGATAGAGATAGATGATAGACAAATAGATGATGGATAGACACTTAGATACAGAGATAGATGTTTATTTATGACAGAAATTCGTATAAACAAAGCTAATGATTTAGTGTTTCCTTAACTATATGTATGAAAAATTAAATTAGAGAGAAGGGGAAAAATCCAAATTTAATTTTTAATTTTAAAATAATAATTGTGTTCAGTTTTGTTGAAATATGCTTTCAGAAAATCACATATTGGCTTGTATATGTAATTCCAATTAGAAATCAGATTGCATATCACAGATATATTAGATATTGTTTACCTTGTCTTTAAGAATCATCAACACTAAGAACACCTACAAGTTGTGAATGTAAGCTTAACATTACTTGTTGTCTGTCCATTATTGTGTTTATAATAATGAATAACGCATAAAATCTCAGAAGACTCAAAACATATATCTAATAAGTAAATAGCTTATGATTCAGTGTTTTAATATTCTCCTCAAGCACATAACATTATTGGTTTTGTTTGATTTTTTTAAATTCCCTTTTATATATTCTTTCACACAATCTCTCATCTTAAAGTACACTTTTTGAAAACTAATATTACAAACACATATATGTCTTCTGACTGCACATGACTACAGTAGTAAACCTTCATTATAAAAACATTAGCACAATGTCAAAAGATGAATAATTATTTTCCAATTACATTAGCAAAAGTGAAGATGTTTTTTGCATGTGTTCTTCCAATTACTATACTATGCATATTCATCCATTTGCCTAATAAAATATTATTTATTGCCTACCATATGCCACGCTTGTTTTACCACTGGAGATATGGTAATGTCAAAAGCAGATAATGTCCTTGATGTTTTAGATCTTATATTTTAGTGGGAGGAGACAACAAAATATGTAAACAAAAAGTACACCAACTTACTAACTTCAGAGAGTAAATAAGCAGTATGAAGGAACTTAATGAAATCAAGTGACTTGATGGGTGGAATACTATGGAATGTGGCCAGAGAAGGACTCTCTGAACATAATGTATATGAATCAAAAAAATACAAGGTCATATGAAAACCCAAATTTACTCAGTGAGTAAATATTTGAAACAACGTAGCTCACAAAAGTTGTTTACATTTTTTCTCTAATTAGTAGTCTTTTTTTTTTCAGAAAGTAACAAAATACATTTTTAAATGGTTGTTCTTAAAACCATGTGAAGGCCTGACTAATTGCAGAAGTACAGAAGGGACAACAGAGGATGCAGTTAGGTGGCTATTGCAATAAATCTGTGTGACTTAGATCAAGAAAGTGGCAGTAGAAATGAAAAAAAGATGGGTTTGAACTATATTTTGGTAGAACTGAAAGGACTTGTGTTTGCACAGGACATGACAGTTCAGTGAAAAAATGGAATGAAGACATCATAGTTTTTGCTTCAGCCTCTGTGTTGATGGTGGGGCCATTTGTTAAGATAGAAAGAATTCAGGGAGAAGCAGTTCTGAGGGAAGGACAATCAAGTTTTAGGTATGATGCATGCTAGTATTAAAAAAAACAACAACAATGGGGTACCTGGGTGGTTCAGTTGTTTAAGTGTCTGACTCTTGATCTTGGCTCAGGTCATGATCTCATGGTATGTGAGGTCAAGCCCCACACCGTGCTCTCCACAGCGTGGAGCCTACTTGGGATTCTCTCTCTCTCACCTCTCACCCCTCTCTTTCTCTGCGCCTCCTCTGCTTGCATGCATAGTCTTTCTCTCTCTAAAAATAAATAAATAAACATTAAAAAAAATGGGAAATATTAAGAAAGTAGTTAGAAAAACTATTTTGAAACAGAGTGTAAGGCCTCATCAGACAAATATTTTGAGGACATATTAGTCTAGATGACTCTAAAATCATTAGGGGAAGGCAGGCCTAGAAGTATATTCCGGGACATCCCAACATTTAGATTTAGTTATTAGGGGGAGGGCACAGCAAAAATATTGAAGTGAGTAAAATATTTAAAAAAATAAATAAGAGAAAATACTGTTAGATCAGCATACTGTATCAAAAAAGAAATGTACTATAAGAGAGATAAATTTCTAAATGAAAAAAAAAAAATGATGCTAAGATTAAGAACTACGCCTAAAGAGGGACGCCTAGGAGGCTCAGTTAGTTAAGCCTCTGACTCTTGATTTCAGCTCAGGTCATGATCTCACAGATTTGTGGATTCAAGCCCCATGTCAGGCTCCATGCTGTCAGTGCAGAGCCTGCATGGAATTCTCTCTCTCCCTCTGTCTCCCCACTCCCTCCTGCTCTTCTTCCCCTCTCTCTCAAAATAAATAAATAAACTTAACAAAATAAAAGAATGATGCCAAGAGAAAAAGACAAGATTTTATATCATGGAAACTGTTGAGTCTGATAAAATTGGTGTCATTAGAATGGTTGACAAGCAAGTCAATTGAGGCCAGATGAAGAAGAGTTGAGGAAATAGCAACAGAAATTTCATCAGCCCTACAAAATATATAATTTGTGTAAAACTATTTTATAAATGGAGAAGCAATAGTTGTACTTGAGGAGGAAGGAAATTATTAAAGATTCAGTCATAAAAATAAAATAATTTCAGGAGCAACGTTCTTGAGAAAGTAAGGGCAGATTTGATCCAAAGCATGAGCATGGGTTTGGAATTGTGTGTTTGGCCATTATAGAGGCAGAAAAATTTATCCACTGTAACATTAAAGAAAGATTATACAAGTAGGAAGAGAAGAAGTTTTGTAGATTTGGCATTATGTAACAGAGGGAGTTTCTGCCTGATTGCTTCCATTTCATTAAAAGAGTTAATCTATGTAAAGCTCTTAGAACAGTGTTTGGCCCCAAGTAAGTATAAGTGTTAGCTATTAATATTTGTCAGTGAAGTATGAAGCAAAGTCATCAGCTCAGCATAATGGGGTATGCAGAAAGGTGTAAGAAAAAAACATATGTGAAGTAATCATTGTTAGGAAGCAATACTTCTTTACTCCTGAAGCCCCACCCTGCAGCCCCTGCGATGTGTAAAGGAATTTACTATGTGACTGGTCTTTCTGGTACTTCTCTCATTATGCCTTGAAAGAGGTAGGAAACCATATCTTATTGATAAATTTTTAAATAATACACTGGGACTGCATAGTTTGGTTTCATCCTGGTTTCCTTGTGGAAACATCTTTGAAATGAGTGGACTATCTTCTTTGCTCCTCCTTGTCATGACATTAACTTATTTGGGTGGACCTGTCCTGGGCCAATCACAGCCCTACACACGCAGCCCTTATTAACAGATCTAATTACCTGTAAACATAAGCAATGTCTTCCAACTTAGCTTTCATCATTAACAAAAGTGACAGCATAGCTTCTATGACTCCCTTGTCTTATTGGTCACTTGACCTAGAACAGAAGCAAGGAATAAAGGAGACATTTCACTGGTTTCCTTGGGGACTACTGCTATCTTCCTAGAGATTACCAGTTGTGTAGAATTGGGCAAATTAATTAATATATCTTTAAATCAATTTCCACACCAATTAAATATGGATAATAAGAAAACTGATCTCGTGGGGGTAGTTTTGAACATTTATAATAATGATTAAAAGTATGTTCTTAAATTAGTGCATGTTTTACAATGTGCACTCTGTTTCAATGAAAGTCTATATTAAGAATAATAGTTAACTGAGTGAAACCAAGGTTCAAGGGTAGAAAAATAATAGCATAGGAAATGGGTGGAAAAAGAGGAAGAGAGTATATTTAGAAAGAGGAAAAGAGTACATATTTAGAAAATCTCAACTAGTCCATGGACATTTTTAGACATAACTGGGAGATAATTCTTCAAAGGATATATCAAAAATCAACAGCTATTCTCTACTTCATTTTGCAAGCTATTTATAGTGAAGGTGACAAGTTAAATGGGGAAGAACTATAAATAGATGTTCAATCCAAGTTGACAACATGATACCATGAAAATGACAAGATTGTCTGCAGGGATCCAAATTGGATTCTATTGTATTATTTGTTAAGCTTAGTGCTAAATATTCATAGATGTAAACATAGAGGTTGCTGACTTGCTTGCTAAGGGAGAAAGATATAATTACAATAATGCCTAGCACAACTGTTGAATAGTGAGAAGGTGGCTACCAAAACTACATGAAGTAAAATTGTTTTGTTTTTGAGTTTGTTTGTTTTTTTTTTTCTTGCCTTACATCCCATGAAAAGAAACAGAAGGAGTTGAGATGAGAATATGGTATTTTCGGCATGGGGGAAAACATATGTAAATCTACAGAGATAAATGAGAAACATTTAGGAAACAGAATGTAACATATGCAGTAGCGTCAACAGGTAAAAGTTTACAAGCTGGGGATTCATTGTCCACAAAGAAGTTTGAATTTTATTCTTATGATGGAAAGCAGAATAAAGTTTCTAAGGGAAAAAGGGAGTGGTATGAAAAGATTTGTGTTTTGGAAATATACATATATATTGACTTGAAGGAAGCCTGATTGTGGTAAATTGTCTTATTCTGTGCTCTAGTCCCTAGTCACACCTCATTCTGTGCTCACAATGCCGGGCTCGAACCCACAAACTGTGAGATCATGACCTGAGCCGAAGTCGGAGGCTTAACCGACGACAGAGCCACCCAGGCTCCCAGACAAGATGTACTTACTTAGAACTGAATCAGTAAGAGTGAAGGAAGAGTGGATTAAAAGGAATGTAAGCAGAATGATACAAAGTAATGAATGGCCAAGAAAAGTCAAAGATGATTCTTAGTCACCTGGGTGGATAACTAACTACTATTGCAGTGCAGGCAGTGGATTCATTTTACCCTCAAAACAATGCTGGAATATAAATATTGTATTTTTCCTTTAACATATGAAAAACTTTATACTCAAAGTCTGTCCAAGGTCAAACCAGAGGTTAGTAGGGAAAACAAAGATGGTAACATCACACCCCATTATTAATGAAGAGGGAGGAATAAGTTTGTGGGTAACAGTGAGTGGTAATGATGTGATTTTCTCAGTTGCAAGAGATAGACCTCACTTTAAACATAATCAATTGATCCATTTCTCTGATATTTTCAAGACTTAATCAGACTATGGTCACTGCTAGAACTAATATCTTCAAGTTGCTATTTCTCCTTCTACATATCTTGGATCTGATTTATTTGCATAGCCTAATTCGCAAACAGTTCCCAATAATGGGTGACAATACGGCTGCCTGTAATTTGGAGATGATGATCACAGAGGAAGAAACCCCAATTAAAATAAACGTATCGAGGAGGATCTTACTGGGTCTCTTTGAGCCAGGTGTCTGTCTTCTGGACTAATTTCCGTGGACTGAGGAATGACTGACTAGGTCTATAGCTTAAGGTGTGCAAAATAATGAGATAGATGATTCCTTGAGAACTAGTTAAAGTTGTTAAAGGTTATTATGAGGAGTAAGCAGGGGCTATGTGTAATAAAGTATGAAAGATTTGTAGTTTCTTACAAATTTATTTTGAGCCTTACGTGGTATATCCAGTGACAGTGGATATATTGTTGGAACTCAGAAGAAAGAACTTCAGTGAAGCTACTGATTTTTAAATCATTGACAGATAGAGGTCAATTCAAGTCTTAAGACTTTCTGTTCTATTTCTATAATGTTTTCAGTGAATTTTACATTCATTTATTTTTCCAACTTATAGTATCCTTCCTAATTTAAAAATTAATTTCAATGGTACTTGCTTTGGCAGCACATATTCTAAAATTAAATGATTCAGAGATTAGCATAGCCTCTGTGCAAAGAGGACACAAAAAAGTAATTTGAATAATCATTTATTAATACATTATAAACTCATATATATGTGCATACACACACACACCATGTTTGCCTTGATGGAAGCATATTGTTTAAATTATTCCTTTTTTCACATTGTTATCACATTGCATTTCTTAAAGCATTGATCCATATCTTCACAATGGAACATCAAGGATCAGCAACATCATGTATAACCAGAGGTGTGCAGAAAGAATGAAATCATTTCAAGCAATCACGGTTAAATCGGTTGTATCTGGATCTTTGCTCAAATGCTCTTTTAAGCTATTGTGAAGAGAAAACTCAAGAACAACCACCTACTTATGGAATTGAGAGATTTAGTATACATTCTTTTAAAAAAAAATTTAAAAACCTGATGTTTTACGTCCAAACAATTTGACATATGTTCTTACTGTAAGGTCTAGTACAGTAAATGTTTTCTTCTTTTGAAACTAAATGGCAAGGAGTTCCTTTTTTATAAGCATATGCTGTTTTAAAGGGAAGTTATGTAGTCTTGAGACATTCAGATACAATCAGAATTAGGACAAATTAAGCTGATTAAAACAGGTTGGTGAATGGCAAAAAGAAAGAATAGAATTGTTTTAAGGTACTAAATAAAATAAGTGTCCTAGGAAAGACACATTTCAAAAGACAAAATATAGTATATATCAAGTTTGCAATTGCTCTAAATAGTCTGGATTAATGTTAATGAAAAATTCACTTTCCAAGTATGCTGCAAAAAATAAGAATATAAATATTAATTCATAGTTGATACAAGAATTTTTTTTCCCCAAAGCCCTTTCAACACAAAACTTCCTGTGCAGTTTAGTAAAGCATAAATGTGCAATGCTGTGGCTTTGCTACTGAGGATAAATACCCCTTTATTCCTGCACTTACATATCTCATTAATGCACTTATATATCTAGGGTTTTTTTTCCATCTATTTTTTTTATTTTGGTTTACATTTGCTGATAGTTGTTGCCCTTGACCATTCTGTATATGACCATCAATTTATTTTTTTAATTTTTTTAACATTTATTTATTATTGAGGAACAGAGAGAGACAGAGCATGAACGGGGGGGGGGGGGGGGCAGGCAGAGAGAGGAGGAGACACAGAATCCGAAACAGACTCCAGGCTCTGAGCTGTCAGCACAGAGCCTGATGCGGGGCTCGAACTCACAAACCATGAGATCATGACCTGAGCCAAAGTCAGACGCTTAACTGACTGAGCCACCCAGGAGCCCCCTTTTTTTTTAAAATTTTTTATGACCATCAATTTAAAACAACTAAAAAGGGAGACATGACAAAAACAACATGAACAACCATATTCTTCTTTTACATGAAAGCACATATCTATTAATTATATACTATTAGGTAATAAGTACTATAAGCATTAACAAAACCAATATTTTCCACAGAGTAGAAGTTTTAATACTGTTTTCCCTAAGAGTTTGTGTAATATTAGTGTTATAATGGTAGTTTTGCTTTGTTGTTGCATTTGCCTTTTTTTTTTTTTATTGGTGCAAGGGGAGACTGAAGCAAACATATGAGATGATTTCAATATTCACTAGCAAAAAAATTTCAAAAAAAATGATTGAATTATAAAACTCAAAAAAATAAAACACTTTGAAGAAAAAACACTTTGTAATATGGTATCTGATTGTGGAGAAAAATAGTCAGCTTAGAATGACTTCTTTCCATGCTGAGATGTAAGCAGGTTAACAAATGTTAAATGTAGAAAATAAACACTGAAATATCCTTCTTCAAACTAATATATATCATGTACATCACCCCCAACAATTATTACAATTTATGTTTAAAGAATTTGAAGGTTTTTTTTCCTTTAACTTCTGAATTTCTTTATAATTTTTTGCTGAATTATATGCTGTGATATTTCTATCAGAATTCATATAACTGAGACAATAGCAAAATCCCCTTTTTTGTGAATGTCACTAGCATTACTTGTTAATAGTTATAGTTGAAATTCAAACATAATATTATTATTGAGATGATAATTTAAATGTTAAAACAAATTTGATGCTGATTATATTATATATCAATGATGTTTTATTATACCACCAAGAGAAACTGCATTAAATAACACAGGCATTAAAAATTGTTTAGGAGAGTAATTACCATTTTGGTGTATTACAATATATTGATAAAGAAATATATCTATCCCTAGGCTCTATTTGACATTGATAAACTCTATTATTTTTCCCTTCAAAAATATATGCAGATAGAGATTAAAAATTAAGTCAGTTATGTCCAATAGTAGGATTTAGATGTACATAGGCTCGATTGCCAAACTGATATATTGGCCCAAGAAAGTTGACATGACTACAAATGTGATATTTTCCAGGAGAGGACTCACGCCAAGAAATAAGGACTTAGGGCCTATGAGTAAATCAGTAAGTTAGCAACAAAGTCTGCAGAAAGGAGTGTGTAAAAACACTTTAAAATATTTAAAAAAAAAACCCACAAAATTATAAACCCTTATCCACAAAGAACATTATACTGGAACAGCCTAAGAAAAAGAAGAACAAAAAGGAAAGATGTGGTCTCTTATTTCACTGACAGGTAGCATACAAGCTGAATGCCATGATCCCATTGTCCTCTGTGGACAGTGATACAGCTGTAGAGACCGATGGGGGACTTAATAAATAATTATTTATCAAGAAACAGCAGTGGAGTTTCTATTCCTGAAGGAAGAATGTAATGACAGGGAGGCAGAAGAGAGAGAAAAGAGGACAAGGAATGGAGGAGGGAGGGAGGAGAAAGAAGTGAGAAAGAGTGAGCATAATCCTCTAGAAAAGAATAGCAGTGATATTTAGAAGGAGACTATTGCACCTGTCAAGAGGAACTGTATCCATGGCCAGAGCCACATGCTCAGTGGGAGATAACAGAAGAGTGGAAGCCCTCAACAGTGCATTGGAGTTACAAAGGAGAGTTACAGAAGTGCTCAGGAGAAAATTCATTTTTTTGTGTGTAAGCAAAGTTCACCTGAACATTCCTAGATTTTATTTTATTTTCCTTATGGCTGAGGTGGGTTGTAGTGGACATTTTAGAGGCTGTATATTTCATATCAACATGTTTGGGCTAAAGACAGAGAACTTCAAGATAACAGGATACTCAACTTGTACACATACTCCAATTGTATGCATAAAAATAAGTTTTGAGAAGTGTACATCATATTTAATTCCCAAAGATAAACAATATTTATTCTCTATCATTGAATATGGAATTGGGGCCCAATAGAGAAGGAGAATCCCTAAATATAGATTGGCATAACTTAAGAATGTTTGTAAAAGCTCCAAAATGATTGTCTTAAAAAGCAGTTATGATTGATGTTTTGGCTTAACTGATTGCACTAGTAGTTTGCCTACAGGCAGCTGTCAGCAAAGACTCAAAATAGCATTTTTTTCTAACAGTACAATGAATGAAGCACATCTATAAAATTATGGTCACAATAGTTTCTTGAACTATTCTGTTTCCATATTTATATATATGACCCAGAGGCCTTACTTACAAAGATTATCATATTTTCAGCACAGAAAGTATATATAAGATTTTCACAAGATACCTTGAAATGGCTCCAAATTGTTTCTGGCAAAAGAAGTGCCCCAAATTATAAATTCTTCTCTCATGTATTTCAAGTTAAAATTACACAAAATACATGTAAAGATAACATATGGTGGGCAAAATGACTTGCTCTCACAACTAAGAGGAGCTGCTTTGCTTCATTTCGAGGCATCAGTAAGATTCTAAGAAACATACAAGCAATATGCCTGTCTTTTTCCCACCTTTGTGTTGCTCATAATGCCTAGCACAGTAACTTACATGAATTTTTCCTTCATCGATTTTTATAGATATGAATATAGATATCAAAAGATCAAACTTTTGTATGTTTTTTGAAACTATAAAAATTCCACAAATTTGAGCTTTACTGGGGAATTTGGGTGTGAATTTGGCTGAGTGCATTTTCAAGAATTCTATAAAGAACTTATGCCATAAGGAAGAATCATGGAATATTATCAAATATAATTCAGGAATCATATTGAAAGAAGGAAAAGAAAAAAAGAAAAATTGAAATAAGACAAAGGCCAGAAAGTTGTGGCTCATGAATTATATATAGCCAAACTGATTTTTTTTAAAAAGGCCAAATGAAAAAATATTGTGAAATGGTAAAGACACAGAGACTTGAACTACTAATGACTATAATGCTACAAGTCTTTATTATATGTTTTAACTTCTCTTCACAAGCCATTCATCTATGATTGGGTTGATAAAGCAACTGCTACAGTGTTAGAGACAGAAATGATTAAAAACCCTCTGATGGTGGTTTATGTTACAATCAGTAATTCCCAAGGAGCTCCCCATTGAATACTGGAGAATCTAGATCTATTTTTTTTTTATGCAGGATAAAGAAAGGAAATACATAGAGACAAATGTAGAACCCAAGAGAATAGGGATCGCTTATTTCCAGCGTCATAGCAAATCAAACTATGCGAGCCAAGCCATTTTTTTAATTGGAATTATGCCTTTTAATTGGAATCATGTTAAAAAGTGTACTTTGGGGACATTTAACATCCTAACTCTTTAATATGTAGTCTTCTTATTCACAAGCAAAAATGTTCTTATTTTAATGAATACTGTTTATCCCAGCACATACGTTTTTATGTACTTTTATTTTATATTTTGGGCCTTATTAGTATATTTAATGTAATTTAAAACATGCTATATGCTTCCCAGTAGCATACCTTACATATTTGACACTTACATAAAATCATTTTCTTAGCACTCCCTTTCAGGTTTAAAGAAATAAGTAATAGATTTTAGGAGTTTGTTATCTTACAATAATTTCATAAGTTTTTCACATTCAAAGAAAAAAATTTCAAATAAGGATAAAATTTGCAATGTTAAATCCAATTTCTAGGATAGCTCCACAATATGGGGAGACTGAAGCTGAGAAATCAATTAAGAATGATTTTTAAAAACCTAGTGAAGACTGTATGAATACTTGAAGTACCTATCTAATTGAAAATAGACATCTGTTTTAATAGGCATTTCTTGCCTTAAACCTATGGTACAACTATACATTATTTGTACATAAACTTTTTATTTTATGTACGTAAATCTGGTTCTGAATTAACAATCAATTTCACCACTCAGTTTCACCATCTAAAAGTTCTGCAGCTGATACTTAACTTGAGGAACTGAAGCTGTCATTGGTTTCTTTACCCGAGCAGGAATATTTGAGTTGATAGTCACATGTTGAAACCAGAGAGGGTCTTTCTAAGTAGATTCATTCTGAAAAATCCTAGGCAAGGAAATACATCAGGCCAGATTTTGTGAAAAAGTATGCATAATCCCTAGTGTAACTCACAGGTTTATCACTGGATGAGGTAATTGTTGAGTTCAGGGGAACGGAGTAGTGTGATTATACCCTGACCAAAGTGGGCACAACAAGGTTGGAATGCCATCTGAGAAGATGGCTAAAATAACTGATAAAGGCTGAGAAGCCTATTTATATCTAACAAAATTAAGCCTCTGGTAAGAAGCAAAACACATCTATGAATCCTCAAGTTACCAGCATTTATTTCAAATGAACGCTTCTGGGAAAATCTGTAGTTATAGGCTACCTTTCAAAATTCTTCAGTCATTTAAAAGTATTTTTAAAAGTTCTCATTTCCCAAAGAATGTATGCTTGTGCCTTGGGATGATGGTGAAATCAAAGGAGAAAGATCACTCATTTTCCTATAATTCTAATTCCACTCATCAACTATGATGTAAGCATGATTTAAAACAATTTAACTAGAAAATTATTTAAAATATTTTTATACACGTTTAATTGCTTTCTAACATAAACAAAGAACCAGTTGAAAAGTCTTCAGTATAAATTTTGTTTATGACCACAAACAGTGGTGTTATGAACACAACAGTATATCACCAACAGGCTTTATAAATACAACAATATCATTTACTCCTCTATCGCAGTCACTAACTGCACTATGTATCATTTGAATCTATCACTTCACAATCAACATTTTGAGTTTTATCCATTAGGTAGTAGTATTAGGTAGGTATTATTATTATTATTATTATTATTATAGTGTAGAATTCCATTGCATGAATAATCCACATATCATTCTACTGTTGTTGGACATCTAGGTTCCTTGAAAATTTTGGCTGCAAAAATATGCTGCTTTCAAAGGTTCCATATATTTTGTTGTAGGTAGGTAGGTAGATAGATAGATAGATACATACATACATACATACATACATACACACATTTAGAGACTGAGATTTATGAATATTTTGGATACACACCTAAAAGTGAAATTACTGGGTTTTATGTTATATATATCTTCCTTTTGTAGATGCCACCAAAATGCTCTCCAAAGTGGATATACTAATTTATATTCCACTAGCAGGGAATGAGAATTTTAGCTACTTGAAATCTTTGCTAACACTTTGTATTATTGATTTTTAAAAATTTAACCATTTCTGTGGATATAAAAGATTCATATTGTGATTTTAATTCGCATTTCCATGGTGAATAATAAGTTTGAACATATTTCTTTATTTTTAAACATTTTGACATACTCCTTTGTGATGTGCCTATTAAAGTTTATTTACACATTTTTATATTCTGGTTTGTTTTATTATTGATGTTCAGAAATTCTTAATAAATACTACATGTAAGTTCTTTATAAGTATTTTGTTAAGTATCTTCCCCCAATTTATGACTTTATTTTTCACTCTGTAAATAGTATGCAATAATTCCTGATCTTACTGTAGTATAATTGAGCAATCTTTTCCTTCCTTGTGTGTGAATTTTGTGTCTTGCTTGCAAAAAGAAAAATATGTTTCTACCTTAAGGTTATGAAGACACGTTCCTATTTTTTGCTCCTGGAAGCCTTATTATTTTATTTTGCAAATTCACCATCATGATTCATTTTTAAATTATTTTTGTTTATTCCACAAAATTAAGGATAGTTGTTTCATCGTAGATAGCCAATACTTTGATAAAAACTTTTTCCCTATTACATTTCACTGTCATTTTTGTAGCAAATTAAGTGTCCATTTATGTTTAGGACTATTTCCAGACTTTCCATTATGTTTTATTGATCTCCTTGTCTATCTTTTCACTAACATACACAGGTTTACACCAAATCACTTTCAGTTAATCTTTATATCTGGTAGCCTAAGTCCTCCAACTTTATATTAAAATGCCCCATTGAATATTTCCTCCTTTGCTCGCCTGTATTTTGTACGAACTTTTTAGGTGCCCCTGATAGGTTGGAGCCTCTTCAGCTTCTAGGTCTGTAGAGAAGAGAGTGGCAGCTGCAATAAGCTGGCTCTGGAACCACTAGAACGGTGTGGATTTTTGATGATGCTACACAGGCCAGGGAGCAGGACAAGCCATAACAGACATGGATGTGAAATGTGGAGTGATACCTAAACAAATCTAGTACACAGAGATGCTGTACCTGATGATGATATCCACATGTCATATCAGAACAAGGTAATTGTACTTCTTCCCCAAGAAGCGAGATGCAAGTCTAATTAATCTTTAAAGATTAGAGCTAGACTGGGTGTTATATGTAAGTGATGAATAACTAAATTCTACAAGACACCAATTTTACCATACATGTTAACTAGCTAGAATTTAAATAAATCTTTAAAATAAATTGGCGCTAGTGTTTGAAAGTTCAGTGTAGTCCTCTGTGCTGCAATTCCATTGTGAGATCACACAATGGAATACATGAGTTCCAATCAAATAAATCCTCTTCAAGAAGAACTTTAAAGTTCTTCTTGGGCAAATTCATTGAGTAATTTTTAGCATGGACTGTGTCTTACCTGATATAAACATTTTATGAATTTTGTAAAGTATGATCATGGTACGATTATTTTTTAAAAACATAAATCCCTATGAGTTAGAGATATATTCTGAATGAAGTATTTATGGTTAAATGATATGATTTGGGAATGTTGCTTTGCAATACTCCAGTGAATGACAAACACAAAAAACAAATATATGGTGGAGAGATATATGAAACAATATTGACAAAGATATTGGTATTTTGAAGCTGAGCAGTAGGTATCTGGGAATTTATTATGTTATTCTTTTTCCTTTTGTATATTTTTGAAAATTTCCATAGCAGAATAAAAATAAGTGAATATGCTATTCCATTTGAAAGAAGAATATTTACATTAATGAACACATAAAAAAATCCTTAGTTTGACCCCTTAAATGTAAACGTGAAAAAAAGACCTTTTTACATGCATAAAAGTCATTCAATTGAACTGCTGACTTTTCCAGCAATAGGAAAATCTGTTAACATGTGTAGCTGTTAACCAATTACCACCCATTATAAAAGGAAATATATTCACTAAAACATCTAAAATATGAAGTTGCTTTTTTGGCATCACTAGGCAAATGGCCTTATAGAAGATTATAAACTAATATTATAAAAAGTTTTATTAAAACAAATTTATTTGAAATGTTTTTAAATGTTTTCTTTCTGTTGTGTTTTTTTCAAAAATATTTAACTCATACAATGGTATTGAAATTTGAAATATTCAATATATTCTGATGTTGCTATTATAAAAAAATTTTACTTTCAAAATCATTTCTTATCTCTTAGAATTACTTCTCATCAGTTATTTATTTCATGATGAAGTACTCCTCATTATTATTATTATGGTAATGCATCCCTGGCTTAATTTGTCTATGATGAAAACATTCATCCTACCATTTTTTTGTTTTTTTTTTTTTTTAGTACAGAAGTGATTTTATTTTATTCCCTTTGTGATTATGTTCGTGAAAATTTCTTGAGTCGAAAAAAGGAAAAGTGCTCCCTTGTAAATAATTTATAATCATAAAAGTTGGGTTTGAGGTGGGATTGGGTACTAATATCATCACTCTGCTCTCCTCACTTCTGAGGTTTAGAAATAAAATATAAACGCAGGGGACAAAATACAAACAGAAACAAATGCTACTTTATTAATGGCTGGGTAGCACCCCGATAGATTTTGATAGAATTCATAGCTCAGTCCAAAATGCATTTCCAGAACCTCCAGTAGCCTTTCACTTACAATTAGTTTTGCCAACTCTGTAGAACAGGCTGTGACTTGAAGTAACCACTAGTTCTCACACAGAGATGCTAAGAGAGACTGATAGGCTGTCTGAACCTTCCTCGGAGTGGCAAGTCTTGGAAATACCTATCATAGGAGGTACAAAAATCAAGCATATTACATATACCTCGGAAGTAGTTCTAAAGGCTAGAGAGTGAATTTATATCTTTAAGACACAGTTAACCCAGCCACTTATTAAAATGTGCAGCTGATGAAATGACTTAGCTCCAAAAATGCTTTATTTGTCCCACTAGTTGATAACTGCACTTGAATCCACCTCTACATTTCTTCCCTCAGGGTAGCTAGATAGGTGGATATTACAGTAGACACTGAACGGGTGCCTGGGTGGCTCAGTCGGTTAAGTGCCTGATGTGGGCTCAGGTCATGATCTCATTGTTTGTGAGCTCGAGCCCTACATAAGACTCTGTGCTGAGGGCTCAGAGCCTAAGCCTGCTTTGAACTCTGTGTCTCCCTCTCTCTCTCTGCCCTTCCCCACTTGCACTCTCGCACTCCCTCTCTCTTAAAAATAAATAAACATTGGGGCGCCTGGGTGGCGCAGTCGGTTAAGCGTCCGACTTCAGCCAGGTCACGATCTCGCGGTCCCGCGTCAGGCTCTGGGCTGATGGCTCAGAGCCTGGAGCCTGTTTCCGATTCTGTGTCTCCCTCTCTCTCTGCCCCTCCCCCATTCATGCTCTGTCTCTCTCTGTCCCAAAAAAAAAAAAAAAAAAAAAAGTTGAAAAAAAAATTAAAAAAAAAATAAACATTAAAGAAAAAAGGTAAGCACTATATATGATAAGCATCTGTCTTTTTTTAAATAAAATTCATAAATTATTGACATTAGTTCAGTCATTTGCTTATTAAAAACAAAAAAAAGCTGGTAACTCCATGTGTAGCTTACCATGGTAACTCCACACTAAAATATACGTGTCTTAAGGATGCATTTTTTGCTTACCCTTTTGATTCCAGAACCTAACATGGTACTCATCATAGAGTAAGTGATCAATAAAGATTTCTCCACGGAGTATTAAATAACATACTGCTAATAACATTAATCTCCTCATTACTAATATACCATAAGCAATGAGTCCAATATATGGATAGGTATAGATACAGATCACAATTCTATGAATTATGTATTTTAGTGCCATCTGTGAATTGTGAAATTCAGAGTAAGATCTCAACAATGACCCCTACAGGTGCCTGGGTGGCGTGCTCTGTTGGGTGTCCAACTCTTGATTTCCGCTCAGGTCATGATCTCACAGTTTGTGAGTTCAAGCTCTGCATTGGGCTCTGCACTGACAGTGTGGAGACTGGAAGTCTCTCTCTCTCTGCCCTTCCCCTGCATGCATGCCCACTATCTCTCTCTCTCAAAATAAATAAATAAATAAATAAGCTTTAAACAAAATAAAAGAATGTTTAAAAAATGACCCCTAAATCATAAAATCTTTATTGATTAGGTAAAGGTTGAAACCAAGAACTCCAAATCCTGTGTGTTTTCTCACATTTTTCTGTCATCTTCTAAAACTTTTTTTTTCCTTTTCAAGGGAATATATGGGGCTGTATTTATGCCAAAATTAGTAGAAAATTGAGCAAACATATCATGTGTAGTATTTCACAATATTGTTGGTGCTTGATTCCATGTCAAGGTATTGGCTTCTTAACTGTTCAGAAATTTGAAATGTGTGAGTTATCTGGGTCTGCCAAAAGATGCATGTCACCAAACCACCTGGAATCTCTTATAAATAATCAAGTCACCATTAAGCTGTGTCAATTTCCTTAGGAACAGACCTATGGCTGACATTGACAAGCTAGGGACAAGCTGCTTCTTCTAAAAATGATGCTATATTCCATTGCTTTCAAAACTTTTTTGGCTCCCTTAGTGGCAAAGCTTTCCAAGACCTACTAGATACTGACAATTCATACTACTGTATCTTTCTAAAATATACACTTCACCTTATCCACCTTGTTCCCTCTATCAGATCACTGTGCTTCTCTTTTATAAATGAGTGTGTTTCCTTATGTTAAAATTGGACATGATTATTTTAAAGTATTTTATTTGTCTTTTCTAAAAAGCTAATAATGGAACAGTTGTTCACTATAGATGGATATGTCCTTATCATTGATGGTATGGCATCCTTTTTCCTATTAACAATAAAGACATTTAAAACTCCTACCTTGGGGCACCTGGATGGCTCTGTCAGTTAAATGTCTGACTACTGATTTTAGCTCAGATCTCAGGGTTTCAAGTTCAAGCCCTGCATTGGGCTTTAAGCTGGGAGTGAAGCCTACTTAAAAAAAATTTAATAAAACTCCTATTTCATAGCCTTCTTTTATTAAATTTTCAGCTCTACCATTACCTCACATTTTCTTGCTTTTTACTTCATGAAGTTGTTGGATAATTTTAACACTTATGTCATTATTAACTATAAAGTTACTGCCATTATAAATGAAACATAGTTTGTTATTATCCCTTTTTGTGTTGACCTTATTTAAATACCACAGTCCGAGTATTTTAATATATATGAGTCTCACAAGTCATATGTAATTCTGTAAAGATGTTTTAGGTATCTTTAGCTATCTATTTAAAATCAAGAGCATCCTAAAGCCTTTGTTCTCCTGATGTGTTTCAGAGGATGCTTTTTGATGACAATATTCATTTTTGGAGGAAAAGGTGTTCTGAAGACGTTGCTTGAGAGCATGATGATTGAAGCGCCATAAAATGTGATGACCTTCTATATCAAATGCTTGAAATGATTTATAAGTCTTCAGATTTGGATGAAAACTGATTTTGCTTCCAATATCATATAGGTGTTCAAACCTACTTTATTATGTGTAGATGTCTTTCTTTAGTGTCAGAGCACCTGCATTGGATACTTCCACATATTTTTAGCACTGACCTAAGGCAGACTAAGACAAAAGATGGCTACGAATCAGAAAACTGTGTTGTATTGTGAATACTTGGAAGGGATGTAGGTTTTCATCTGTGACAGTCACAGTCATCTGTACTTAACTTGTTTGTGTCTTAGATGACCGCAAGGAAAGGAGTGAGACATGAGCCTTGGCAAAAAACAAATTTTGGTGATAAGACCTTCTTACTTGGTTGCCCAGCTTGGGCATTATAATCTTCAATGCAATAGTTAGTCAGAGTCCAACTTGTCTAAGTAGCTCTTTGTAAGAAGGCCAAGAATTTAAAGCCAAATTCAGCAATTCTCAAGAGATGCTTAATTACTCACAGGTGATGTTGCTAGGCAACCACTTCACCTTCTAATTCTGCCGCTTCACCTAAGAGTGGTACTGTTTGTTCTATTGTTACTGAATGTTAAAAGAGATGGAGAAGTGCAGTCTGAAGAATTTATTTAAAACCAAGTGAAAATAGAAAGTTGGGGAAAGAAACTAAAATTCAATTCTGAATTGGAAGCTATGCAAATACAGTTTTCATTTCTTTCTTCCTGATTTGAGATGCATTATAGGGAACAGAAATTTAAGATGGAATTTCAATAAGAATAGACAGATTATTCGAAGAAAAAGTGTTATACTTACAGTCACAAATGGTTTAGAGCAGAGGTGCTGGACATCAGGAGTTATATGCCATTGGACAGACCCCGGGGTTCCCACAGTTGTAGGTCCTAGCTATTTCAATAGAATTGCTAAGGGCAACTCCTAAAGATATTACCTCAAACTTTCTGAAACTGACTTACTGTTCCTACCTGTCTTTAATTTGCAGTTACCAGTTCTTGACCTTAGATTTAGAGTCTTGAAATTTCCCTAAGAATTTGTTATTTCTTGTTTGAACTATGAATAATTTTACCTATGGTCATGGCCCTGATTTTGCCTTATCGGGCACATAAAGATTCAATGCTTTTGTAAGCTGTTTCAGCATGCTTTCCATTTTCTCATGTCTTCAAGAGAGTTACAGTTCACATCGATACTGTTCTTTGACATGGCTTGGACGGAAGGGGTAACCCCAAATATTTAACATCAAGTGGTAGGTCCATCTTCATGTTCCACTAGTTAATAAGTGCACTTAAATCCACCTCTAAGGTTTTTTATTCCCCCTTAGGATATCTAGATTGGTGAATGTTAAGGTGGACATTGCTTATGATGAGCATCTATTCCTTGTGTTAATAAAATGCATAAATTATCAATATTCGTTCAATCATTTATTTATTCAGTGACCCAGCAAAAATTAATTGCCTGCTGAGTGCCAACCACCATCATCATTCCATGCAGAGTTTATTATCAGCTGAGTCCTAGTTTGCCTTTGGGCATTATGTGCATACCCTGGAAGGGAATGCACATCTGCACTACTTGCTGATCTTTAGATTCTTCTATCCTTAACCAAGATATAACATTATTTTCCTGTGCTAACCAAATAAAATGGTGTACTACTGTGTAGGCAACTCTCCCCAAACTTCTAATTAATGCCCTTGCCAGATCACCCAATATCCCTTTTTTATTGTAAAATATTCTGTGCTATTGTACACTAAAGGTTTATGGCAAGTAGATTTACTAGATACACACTTACATACATCTACACCTACTCACGGAGATGTATGCCTACCAAAAATTACAATCTGTCTTTATTCATGACCTGTTTATACCTATTGCATTTGGTATTGAAATTACATAATAAGATAAAATGCACTTAAGAATATAAAGGCAAAATAAGTGGTTATCTTTTCCTATGGAAAAAATTATGATACCATGAATTAAGAAAAATCCAAGAAAGAAACATGTAATGTTTTTACGTTGAATTTTGCTTATAACTCAGAATTCCCCATAAACTTTGACCACGGTTCTTAATTTTACCTAGAAACAAATATCCCAAGAACTAGCGACTGTGAAACATAGTTTTAGAAGTACTTAGCTACCAGTGCCTTTTGTGTGCATCTATAGGTTTTAGTGGTCTATGTGAGATTCATCCACATCACTGTAGACTACACGCACAAACTGTAAATGAAAATGTGTTACCGAAGTAATGATTTGAAAGGAGCCATACACTATTCAGAACAGTCTTCACAAAATGAAAATCTCAGAACATCCAAGATTTCTTTGAGTGAGTGCACACACTAAGCAAGTATAGCATGGGGGACATATTTTCTTAAAGTCTAATTTAAAGTAGTTGCTCTTATTCTATTCCTCAGATTTTGGGTTTAATGCCATATGATTTCACTCATATTTGGAATTTAAGAAACAAAGCAAATGAGCAAAGGGGCATACAAAGAGAGAAAAGGCAAACTAAGAAGCAGACTCCTAACAATGGGGGACAAAGTGATGGTTAGCAGAGGGGAGGGAGGGGCTGGGTGAAATAGTTGATGGGATTAAGGAGGACACTTATGGTAGACACCCGTGTTGTTTGGAAGGGTTGAATCACTATATTGCACACATGAAACTAATATTACACTGTATGTTAACTAATTGGAATTTAAATAGAAACTTAACAACAACAACAACAACAAAACCACAAAAAATGTATGATAAAAATAGTGGTAAGAATAAAAAAAATACATAAACCTTGTACTGGTACTACAAGGTTTAAATATGGTAAGAATTTATTTTTAAAAGGTGTGAAAATGGGTTTTTTTTCCAATAATTCAAAATGCTGTAGATAGGATTTAGGATATTAGTAGTAAATGTAGATGAGTCTTTACTGTATAAAGCAATAAGAGAAGTATGTGGAGCAGTGTGTTCAGACAGGGATCAACTGTATTCATCAATCTTTTCACCCTTCTCTGCATGCAAATGTAATTAATAAATGTAATGTGCACCAGAATAAAGGCATGCCTTTCACACTATAAATATTACATTATCAGTATTCAACAAAGAGAATATAAATATGCCTACTCTTATGTCAGGCATATCCAGGTTGATGTAAAGTGCTTGCCAGAATATGCATCCACTTGAGCATAACTACAGCTGCTGTCACATAATTCATATTCTTAATGCAGGACTTGGCACAGGTAGATTTTTCGTTGAAGGAAGAGGGGGGTCAGGGCTTACATTCTAGGCAACAGCTTTTTGATGAATAGTGTAAAATGAACTACCCTTTGCATTATGGTGCATCATTTAAAAGTCCAGAAATGGACAGGTACCATCATCAGCACATACCGCACTGTAGACGTCTTTTTATTTATTTGGCAACAAGCCCAAATAATAGGAATAATTAATACACACATTTCAGATTCAAGTTAACTTTATGTATCCATATACTGTGGGTGCCTGTGTGTGCATATGTACATGCATAGACATCCACGCGTATTTACATGACTGACACCTTTTGCCTCACATTTAAGATTATAGTTTGGGTAGAAATGTTACAAACCCTATTCTTAGTGGTCTTCCCACAGGCTCTCGGCACTGATAAATTTAATGAAATTTAACACAAGAAAAGCAATCTATATTATAAAACCACCTGTGTACAAGAAGCCAGGAAAGGTTGAAGAATCTCAGAGCTTTAGGAACAGAAAAGATGACCTGAATGCAAAGCATTTCTGAAGTCTCAGCAGAATATGTCTATGGATCGAAGCTTTAGTTTTCCAGCAGTAGTATAAAAGATTTACTCTATCGGTGTCCTTCTCTTTCCGTTTTCCTAGCAGGTAAAAGATTCTCTCTACTTTTGCATCTTCTCGTTTTTCATAGGTGCTGATTATTTTACTCTTAGCGTCTACTTTTTCATAACATCAACTTAAATCGCCACACAATGGTGTCTTCTAAGTTCATGTGTGCTTTCAATTTCAATTTCTGCTAATGTCTGATTAACTTTGTATTTCTCAATTCATCTTCTTGAGAATGAAAAGCTACTATATTCCAGCTATTTTTTCACAATACACAATATCACAATGACTAAATACCCTCATGCAGCTTGGGTCACCTGCCTTCCTGATGTCCAGTCATCTTTAAGAGTGGTATGGGGGGTCCTGGGGCTTGTATGGAAGACCTGTATGAGGATCAGCAGGTAGGTGGGATCCCAGAGAACCCTTTATGGGTGTCAGGATCCAAGATTAGCTTATGAACTAATTCTGTTTTGCTATAATCATATCCTGAATTAATGGTTCCATTTGTCTATATTTACTAGCTAAAATGTGGTAACTTGCATGCAAATGCACTTTGAATGTGCCTCCTATGAAATATAGATGCACAGAAAAAAAGAATGTCAAGTCCCTCTACATATTTTATTATGAGATATTCCCTTGTTGGCACGATAACATTTATGGTTCTTATATTAAATATCTGCTAGATGCAATAGAATATGATGTGTATATATGTATAAAAGAATTAAAAAATAAGCAGTATCTGTTTCATACATTTTTGAGTTTGATATATTTGAATATATATTTGAGGTTTTTTTGTTGTTTTTTTTTTTAAGTATCCCCTTCCAATCTCTTGGCTGTTATGAGCCCTTCCCTAATCTCATCTCCTCTCTTTCACCTAAGAGATGAGCAATATCCTGAGTCTTAATATTTAATATTTTCTGGGGTGCCTGGGTAGCTCAGTTGGTTGAGTGTCCAACTTCGGCTCAGGTCATGATCTTGTGGCCCGTGAGTTTGAGCCCTGCGTCTGGTTCTGTGTTGACAGCTTAGAGACTGGAGCCTGCTTCAGATTCTGTGTCTCCCTCTCTCTGTGCCCTTCCCCCACTCATTCCCTCCCTCTCTCTCTCTCAAAAATAAAGATTAAAAAAATTAATTTTTTCTACACATTTCTATCATATATGTTTCATATGCAGACATATTATATTATAGAATTTTGTTTTCCATAAATGTTCTTGAACCACACTATGTATATATTTTAATAGCTTGCTTTTTGCACTTAACATTATGTGTCTGAGATATATTTACATTATTGCATGTAGTTGTAGTTTACACATTTTCACTGCTGGTACTCCATGAAATGAATAAACCAAAAACTTTATTCTCTTATTATTCTATTGTGTTGTCTTTTTCTCATTGATTTTACAAAGCTTTACAAAGCTCCGTTTGAAACTTTCACTCATCTCACTAATGCCATGTTCATATCATTTTTACTCTTTATTCTCTGTGCTTTATATTGGATAGTTTCTAAGGCATGTTTTCAAATTCATTAATCTTTTTTTTTTTTCAATAACAAATCTGCTCTCAATCTCATGCAGCAAATTTTTCATCCCATACAGTTCAACCTTCATTTGTAGATATCTGATGTAGATCTTTTCTATATTATCCATGTCTGCACTTAATTTTTGAACATATGGAATAGAGTTATAATAACTAATGTCTTTCTCTGTGAATTCTAACATCTGTGTCAGTTTGGGGGTGGTTTGAGATTGATTGATATTTTTCTCATTATGGGTCACATTTTCCAGCTTCTTTGCATGCTGCTTATTTTGTTGTTGTTGTTAGATGCCAGACATTACAAATTTTACTTTATTTGGCTCTGGACATTTTTGTATTCCTAGTTAGTTGTTACTTGGAAACATGATGTTACTTTCATCATGTCAAGTAGTACTTTTTCTTTTCTTTTTTCCTTTTCCTTCTTTTCTTTTTTTTTCTTTTTTTTTTTTTTTAGTGGGGCCTAAGCAATGCTCAGTCTAAGACTAATTCTTCCCCATCTAGACAAGAACCATTTGTATACTCTATCTAACTATCCAGGAATTCTGAATCCCTCTGGTTTGTAGGGACAGGAACTATCTATGGCCCTGTGTGTTTGGTACTATTGCATCTAATTCTTCTGTGTGGTCTTTTTCCCCCCAGCTTCAAGTAGTTTCTCATTTTTGTACTTATAAGTAACTCAGTTGAAAACTCCAAGGGCCTTCAAATGGCTGGTGCTTTTGCGCTGTGCTGTTTTCTCTATTCTGATAATCTGTCCTATGAACTCTAGTCATCTTGGTTCTTGTATTCCATCACCTTATCTTGGTAGTTCTCTGAGCTCCATCTGAGTTACCCCCCTCTTGTATTTCCCTGGAAATGGCCTCAAAGCTGTAGGGTAAAGCAACTGTAGCATTCACGTGGCTTTCTTGTTTCTGGTCTCTCAGGATTACTCTCCTTAGTTGCCTGCTATGGTTTGAATTGTGTCACCAGCAAAAGATGTGTAAGTCCCAACCCCTGGTGTCTGTGAATATGACCTTATTTTGGCAATAGTGTCACTGCAAATAATCAAGTTAAGATGAGGTTATTGGAATGGGCCTTAATCCAATATGACTGGTGTCCATATAAAAAGAAGAAATTTAGGCATAAATAAACATGTATGGAGGGAAGACATGAAGACACAGAGAGAATGCCATCTTTAAGCCAAGGAATATCTGAGGCTGCAAGAAGCTAGGAGAGAGGCAGGAAACAGATCTTTCCCTCACAGCCCTCTGAAGGAAACTGCCTGATGACACTTTGATCTTGAACTTCTAGCCTCTGGAACTATGAGAAAATAAAATTCTGTTGTTTGTCAGTTTGTGATGATTTGGTACAACAACCTCAGGAAGCTGATACATCGCCTTATATCCAATGTCTTGAAAATCACACACGCATACTCAAACACACAGTCTTTTTGTTTTCTTTTCAAGCAGGATCATAAATCCGGTCCTCATTAATACATACTGACCAGAAGTGGAGTAATTTATCCATAAAATTTTAATTTTATTCTCCTTCTGTTTGTCAGTTGTTTTAAACATACTAATCATAATTATTTTAAAGTTCGTGTCTGAATACTCTAATTCCTGAGCCTGTTATTGTCTCTTTGCTTTAGGCTTTTTGTGTATTTGCTGCGCACCTTTTTCTTTTCACTGTTCAAATTTTTTATTTTGTTACTTTTAAAATTAATATCCACTTACCACTAAAATTACCCATCTTCTCTTTACTGTGTGCTACTGTTACTTTTACATTCATATATTTAATGTATATATTTTTAATTAAAAAGATTTTAGGTTTGTAGAAAAGTTGCAAAGATAATATAGAGTTTCCAAATGCCCTTCCTCCAATTTCTCCTATGGTTAACATCTTACATAACAAGGGTATTTGTCAAACTAATAAATTAATATTGGACTATTATTACCCACTAAAAATACTAGATAATATTTAGACAATACTAGCTCTGTTTCATGAATGTCCTTTTGTGTTCCCAGATCCAACTCAAAGTACAGTATTATTTTTAGCATATACATATTTTTAGTGGCTATTCTAAAGTTCGTCTCTGCATATTCCCATATCTGTGTTCATTTCTCAGTCAATTTCTGTTGACTCCTTTTCCTCCTAATGTTAGTTGTTAGGTCCTGTTCCTTCCTAAATCCAATATGTATTTAAATCATAGCTTTCTGTTGCAGGTGCTACATTGTAGAGTCTGGAATATGTTTCTTTTCTCTAAAGAATGTAGTTGAGTTTTCTTCTATAAAACCATGGATTTACTTGCCTCTCAACTTTGATCTATTCCATGCCTGGCTGTAGGCTTCTTTATTGTGGGTCTAGGGTAGACTTACTTTAGAGTATGTTCCTTATTTTAATGCATGGCATTTCTGGTCTTTCAACAGAAGTCCTCTGGTATTCAATGACACCTTTCTATTCTGGAGATTTGTAATGCTAAATTGTCTTAGTCTTGTATCCCAGCAGAATCTTTGTTTACATACAGATCTTTTCTTCCAGGCCCTGCAGATTCTTTCAAGCACATGCACAGTTTAGTATTTGATCAAAGGTCCTCCATCTTGCCTATTTCTCAAAGCTTCTTCTCTACTTAGCAACCTGCTGTTTGTTAACTTGCCTCACAAATTAAACTTATTTTACTAGCTGTCATCCCTTTTCCCACACCCAGCAAGACCATTTCTTTATATTTGGGCTGAAATACTCTGTGCTGTAGTTTGGAAAATGTCTGTATAAAGAAAGCGTGGGTGACTATGGACCTTACTTCATGGGCTTCCCTTTCTTCAGGGACCACAGCTCCACACTGCCAGATGTCTGATTTGTGAAAACTATTGCCTTACATAATTTGTCAACTTTTCAGTTGTTTATAACGAGGATGATTATAACATCTAACACTTTGTTGTGGCCAAAAAGAGAAATACAATTTATAAATTTAAGATAAAATATTTCTTTGGGGAATTACAATTTTAAAATGCCTCAAAGCTAAAGCAAAATTTCTCATTTCCAATTTTTGTTGTGAATGTGTCTATAACTATATATTTAGTCTTGTAAAATGAGTATATTTTTAGATCCTGAGCTTTTTAACTGCAACGATTTGTAATTATGACTTATTGAAAGTGTGATAGCTAATTCTCTCTCTGTCTTTAATATATCTTGAATTTTATTCGTTAATACATACATTCATCATTTCAAGCATTCAATAAATGTTCTTGGAATACATTGCATAAATTGTATCGTGTACCAAGAATTCAATAATAAACCAGATCAATATGTTTTTTCCTTGTCTAGCTTATATTTCATCAAAAAAAGACAGGAATTGAACAGATATTTATGGTAATAACTATGAGAGTACATGATATGAGAATATAATTTTAAATGCTGTTTTTAAATTAAAATGTGGTCAATCTTTATTTTCCCTCATGCTTAGCATGATATTAGATAACATAGTAGTATTTTTATAATTATTTGCCTTGAATAAACTGAATTCATATTTGCCTGTTTGCTTTGCTGCCACAAAGGGCTTGGGTATATTTATGGACACCTGACTTGAAGGCATATATGAGAATTGGTTTTTTTTAAGGTTTTGGTTTTGATTCATAAGTAATTCTTTCTTTCCCTTTGGAGAGAGAGAGAGAGAGAGAGAGAGAGAGAGAGAGAGAGAGAGAGATAGTCCCAAGGAGGCTTCAGGCCCAGCGTGGAGTCCAATGTAGGGCTTGATACCATGACCCTGCCTGGAATCATGACCTGAGCCAACATCGAAGAGTCAGATGCTCAACCGACACAGCCACTCAGGCACCCCTCTTAAGTAATTCTTTTAGCAATAAATATTAATAGTTATTTTCACCTATATTATCAATTGAAATTTCTGTACAGGCAGATGAAATTAGAGGGAATATATTATACTAAGCTTCAAATTTTTCCATCCCAATAATCCTAGAAAAGAAGGTAAAATGGAATTCCATTGATTATGCTCACATTTCACCTACCTTTCTTTTGCTACGCTGCTCCCATATGAGCTTAATCTTCCCCAATCTCAGTCTCATTTCATAGAAAGTAGGCTACAAATGACAGATAAATAGAATAAGAAATCAAGTACTTTCCATTTATCATTGTCATCACATCATCATCATCATCATTGTCTTCATTTTATGGCATCTAGTGTACATTCAGATTTTACCTATTTTCCTTTCCTTTTAAACATTAGCACAGCAGGGACAGTAGAGACTATTAATTGTACAATATACAGTAGCTTAATTTATTGATGGATTGCTATGTTTCAGGAGAACTATTCTAAAAACTTTCTTTATATGTATTTTATAATTTCATCTTCTGAGCATTCATATGTGTGTAAAGGAACTGAGGTAGAAAGATATCAATTAATTTGCCAAGGACACAGAGGTAATGAGAAGTGAAACTAGGATGTGAAACCAGGCAGTATGATCCAGGAAATACTTTTATCTACTTGCCTTTTCTGCATTGATTTTTTTGGACACATGACCACTCTAACACATAAAAGTGCTTTGATGTCGGTTTACTGTTGTAAACCATATTATAGGCATATTATATAGACCTATTCTTGAGGATGTAAGTAGTTAGCTATGAAATGATAGCAGTGATATTGTGTTTAATGCCAGATTATGAAATATTTCTCATTTAAGTAGAAGATGAGAAAATGAATCTGAAGGATACTTTTTTAAAACCACTGTATTCTAGGGGTGCCTGGGTGGCTCAGTTGGTTGAGCCTCCAACTTCAGCTCAGGTCATGATCTTTCGGTTTGTGAGTTCGAGCCCCATGTCCGACTCTGTGCTGACAGCTTGGATCCTGCTTTGGATTCTGTGTCTCCCTCTCTCTTTGCCCCTCCCATGCTCATGCTCTGTCTCTCTCTGTCTCTCAATAATAAACATTAAAACAATTTAAAAAAAAACCACTGTATGTCTCATAAATAATTGTTAGTTTTTATTTAAAAAATAAAATAAAAGGTCATTTCAGTTTACTAACCCAGTGTCTAATTCATTACTAGGGGCAAAGGGTTTATGAAGGTAGAAAATACAATGAAATCACACATGTCTAAGAAATAAAACACCTATGATAAAAATTGTCACCAAATAAAGCTGAATAAACAAGCATAGCTGAATATCTTCCACTCCCACCTTCAATTTTATGAACAACCGCCACAGAAAGAACCCACTGGTGACTTTAGTTACTATCAGTTATACCCTATCTTCTAGTTTCCCCAAATAATTAATTTTTAACTTAATATGATATACTTCCTTTTCCCTATTCATTCTACTCCATTCTACTCCATTGTACTCCATTTTAGTAGGAACCTGAAATATGATGTCTTTTCCAAGAGCTTTCTGAATAATTATTGTACTCATATTTATGATCTTTCAAAAATATTTCTCAAACCATTAGATAAAACCCTCCACACATATTTAAAATTCTAAAAACAATTAGTAATACTGCACGTTTGTGTATTAGCATCATGTTTATTTGCAAAGCTCTCTCAAAATTGAAAGCTTTCAAAATTCAATCCACATTAAAAGGCATGAATATGTAAGTTAAACATTTGGTAGTAAAATAAATAAAAACATTTACCTAATTTATATTATAAGATTGGTCCATTCAAGAAAATGTTAAAGAATCCTCACTTTTACTGTTACCTGGATCTCCCTTACCTCTCAGCCAAAATGTTGAAATCATACTTATCCTTTGAAGCTACAAGAATGGTACAAAATTCAATAATCTCTTTTCAAAACTTTCAGTTAAAAGGTATGTTTTCCATCTGTGATGCCATGCCACTATTTTGACTATTTTCTAATAAAAATGATTATATTCTTCTATATAGTTACTTATGCACATAGCTGCTTCTTCTAGGTAGACTATGGTTGATACGAATGTATTTTATGTATACTGGTATCTATAATTATACTCGGGCTCTTAGAAATTCTTAAGGAAAGGCATTGAATATCATTAAGCATTAAGGTAAGATATATATTACAGCTTTGAATTACATACAGATATGATTTCATGGAAACTAGGTCAGAAGGAGTTTATGGAGCTTTTCCATGAAGTCAGTATTCAAAAGAAATCACTCACACCAGGTACAAAGTAGATAACAAAGAGCTCTATTTTAAAACATGAAAAAGTAAGGCAAGCAAAACTTCCAAAACATGTATGTAATAAAAGTTTGGGTAAAGGAGAATTAATATGTATATATTCTGCCAAATCCACAGATTTATATATGTGTATATATATTTAATATATTTCTATAATATATTCGATATAATTAATATACTTTAATAAGTAATTAAATAATCAATTTAATGTAATTTATAAATCTGATGTGTTTTAAGTGTATTTATTTATTTTGAGAGACAGAGAGAGCCTGCAGGGGAGGGACAGAGAGAGAGGAAGAGTCGAAATCCCAAGCAGGCTCCACACTGCCAGCGTGAAGCCCAGCGCAGGATCTATCTCAGGAACCATGAGATCATGACCTGAGCTGAAATCAAGAAATGGATGCTTAACCAACTGAGCCTCCCAGGTGAGCCAGATTTGATACATTTAATATAATTAATAGTTAAATATATATTCTTTAAAACTTTTGGGGCGCCTGGGTGGCTCAGTCGGTTAAGCGTCCGACTTTAGCCCCTGTCACGATCTCGCAGTCCGTGAGTTCGAGCCCCGCGTCAGGCTCTGGGCTGATGGCTCGGAGCCTGGAGCCTGCTTCCGATTCTGTGTCTCCCTCTCTCTCTGCCCCTCCCCCGTTCATGCTCTGTCTCTCTCTGTCCCAAAAATAAATAAATGTTGAAAAAAAAATTTTTTTACTTTGTTTATTAGATAATATTGTGATTTCTTTTCCTCTTAAGTTTTCAATATCAAACAGAAAAGGTTAAAACAGACCAAAAAAAAACATGACTTTTTTTCTTCAGTCATTTTTATTGTTGGTGTATGTTTAATTGATTGATTTTTAACAAATAAAATGTTGCTCTTAAACATTTCTAATTTTAGCAAAATAACACACTCCATGCTTTTTTTTTTTTTTTTTTTCTTTTTGAGAGCGAGAGAGTGAGAGTGAGAGAAAGGGGCAGAGGGAGAATTCCAAACAGGTTCCCTGCTCAGCATGGAGCCTCATGTGAGGCTCGATCTCACGACTCTGAGATCACAACCTGAGGTGAAATCAGGAGTGGAATCCTCAACTGAGTGAGCCACCCTGATGCCCCCATGCATTTTGTACATATAAATCACCACAAATTCCTCAATGATTTGTAGTAATATGTTGAAGAAAATATTTTATGTGTATAACAAATTGTGTTTTTTTACTTCATTATGTTTAAGTTAATAAGAAAATATAAATTATTCAAAATCTTAATTTTAAAAAGTTGAAAAATTGTTTAAAATCTGCAAATATTCCTGATAAAATTTAATATTTATCTTTTATCCTACAGTACCAGGTAAAAAATCAGAAGTTTTATGTCAACCATTTATTATCTACGTTACCACACTGTTCCTTATCTCTTCACCTATAATAATAAAATAAATAGAAATTACAAATATAGACAGAAATAAAAAGATAAAATTTTCCTAACTTCCTAACTGCCTAATATAGATTTGAAAGAAATATTGTATCTGAGAGTGATGATTAATCTATAAACAAAATGCACACATAAATTTTAACTTTTAATTTTTTACTGCATTAAATGAGTGTATATAAAAAGCTACTTTCTATTTGTTGACTTTGTTCATTGTTACAATTTTTCTTTCACTCTTTTTCTGCTTTTTGTGCTTAATTGGGCATTTATATATTTCCGGTTTGTCTCCTTTCTTAGAATATCCTAGAATATCCATTATATTTATTACTTAACCCCTTTTAGTGATTGCCTTAGAATATACACTTACAACTAATCTAAGTCCACTTTCAAATAACACTGACCCCCTTCATGAGTAGTGTGATGTACCTTTTAATGACAAAAGACTTCTAATTCTTCTCTCTGGTCCCCTAGAGCATTGCTGTCATTCTGTTTCTTTATCAGCACACATAAGTGTACATATATATTTGAATACACTGTTACTATCATCTTGAACAAATTATATGTTGGGTCAGCCAAGAAAAAGAAAAATAATTTTTCTTTCATTTTCATTTATGTCTTTTCTGATGCTCTTCCTTTCTTTATGTAGATTCAAGTTTCTGACCTATAAAAACTTATCTCTCTAAAGAATTTCTTTTAACACTTCTTACAAGGCAGACTTACTTGTAACGAATTCCTTCAATTCTATTCTCTGAGAAAGTCTTTATTTTCTCTTCACAGATGAAGGATAAATTTACAAGGTTTCAGAATTCTAGGCAGTAGTTTTGTTTTTTTTCCCCTCTCTCAGTACTTTAAAATCTTCATTCCACTCTCTTGCTTGCATGATTTCTAAAGAGAAGTAAAATATAATTCTTATCTTTGCTCATCAATAGCAGGTATTTTATTCTCCTTAAAGATTTTTTTCTTTATCTTTAATTTTCTGAAGTGCAAACATGACATTTCTAGGTGTAATTGTGTGTGTGTGTGTGTGTGTGTGTGTGTGTGTTCATGTGAGTGTGCATGTGTGTGTTTAGTTTGGTGTTCTCTAATTTTCCAGGACCTACAGTTTGGTGTCTGACATTAATTTGAAGGAATTCTTTGGCATTACCATTTTAAATACTGCTTCTGTCCATTTCTCTCTTTTTCCTAGTTTTGGTATCTCCATTACACGTATGTTCTACTTTTTGTTGTCCCACAGTTCTTGAATATTCTATTTTGTATTTTCAGTCTTTTTTTTTTCTTTCCAGTTTTGGAAGTTTCTATTATTATAGTCTCAAGTTCAAAGTTTCTTTCCTCAGCCACATACAGTTTACTAATGAGCCATCAAGGGCATTCTTCAATCTGTTTCAGTGTTTTTGATCTCTAGTATTTTTTAAATCAGGATTTCTATCTCTCTGCTTGCATTATCTATTTATTCTTGCATGCTGTATACTTTTTTTCCATTAAAACCCTTAACATATTATTCATAGTTTTTTTTTTTTAATTCTTGGTCTGATAATTCCAACATCTCTATGATATTTGACTCTGGTGGTTTGGATACCTCTTCAGTCACTTCAAACTGTGTTTCTTAATTTTTAGTGTTTCCTGTATATTCTTGCTGAAAAGTAGACATTGTGTACTGAGTAAGTGGTAAATAGACCTTTAGTAATGTAGTGGTAAAGTGTAGGAAGAGGGATACATTCTATTGTAAGGTTAGGTCTTAGCCTTTTGGTGAGCCTGTGCCCCAGGATTTAGTTTCTGGTGAGGACTCTCTTCATGGCTTGTGTATGATCACCTTTTGATGTGTCCTCACATGATCCTTGCATGCTTGCAGAGAAAGAGCTCTCTCTCGAATCTTTTTTTATAAGGACACTAATCCTATTCAATTAGGACCCCATCATTATGACTTCCTTTAACCTTACCTCCTTTGAGGACCCCTTTCCAATTGCTGTCATATTGGAGGTTAGAGCTTCATTTCTGAATTTGGGGAGGACACATTCAATCCATAACACAAGGCATCCATGAATCTAAAGGGACACCCATATTGCTGAGCACTTACAAATATAGCTTCCTCCTCTTTCAGACATGTTAGTCTGTTCCTCTTGCAAAATTAGTAAACTGTGTATCCCTTTCTACATCTTACAAAGAAATAGCTACTTTCATAAAAAGTCTTCTGTCCAAAATTAATGGCATATTTCTACCTTAACTTGAAGTCACATAGGTAAATCCTGGGAATTTCAGGCAAAATATTGTCACGGAGGAGAAAATAACGTTTGGCAAGATTTTCTCTAAGCCATACTTGGTAAGAAATAGCTTAATCCTCCTCGGTATGATATATACAATTTACTCTTACTACTATTTTGACTCTGTCTTGGTTTTTATACAACATAATATTTAAATCTTACAGACAGATAGGTAAAATACTAATGTTATAATAATGCAATCACAAAAAAGAAAAAATGGCCTGAACAAAATTGAAAAAGCTATAGCCTTCATGAAATTTTAAATATATTCTTTGAGACTATACTTTGTTTTTATTTGTAGTTAAATTTTAAATATGCAGAACTAGTAATGCGCAACATCAACTTTTATAGATTTGTTTTACCCAATTTCACTATGATCTAATTACCAAAGGAGGCGTAACTACTGTAGAAGTATAACAAAGGGAAGGAATTCATAATATAACAAATTACTTTCAAGACTGTGTAAATCAATCATGATTTTTCATGTACTATTTATTTTTCTCTTTTTTGTGTGTGAAATGCTAATAAAATATTTTATGTCTGTAAATAAATGTTATTTTTGTATCCCTCTAGGTTTATATTGATCCATGCCAGGGACAAATTAAAATGCTACCATGACCTGACTAAATTTCATTGCATTTGCCTTCGATTTACATAGACTCACATAAGTTCAGCATTCAGTACACAATTCAAAATTACTTAAACCTAATATTTCATAATATATATTTTATTACCCCAAATCAAGAAAAAAAGAATTCTTTCTAGGCAGGCAAAGTGAACAGTAATCTATTTAAAACTTATGACTCATGTCTACTATACCCTTAGCAAATTTATAACATCTGTGCTTTTAGTATTTAGCAAAGTCCTCAGATGATTCCAATGCACCTAAATGTTGTAACCATTGGCATTTGTCTCATTTATTCCTATTCAAAAAATTTGTAGTTTTTTGAAGAAAATTAATCTTAGTAACAGACCATAATAAACTTAGCTTTTAAATAATTAAAATTTAATAGTAAAAATCTTGATGTAGAAACTGTTTATGTGATGGTTTTTCTTTTCCTTTACTTTTAGAAAAAATTTTATTTACACCAGAGCAAAACTGATACATTATTGTGAACTATATTATCAAAGAACAACTTGGCCATCTGGTTTTCTAGCAGATGGTAAATATTTAATAAGGGAATGCCCCATACAGTCTCTAGTTATTAAATATAAGCCATTAAAATTTTTTAATATCCTCCCTGCTTATTCTCAGTGTTAGTGTCTAGGCAGTGTGCTGTGACACAGACAAAAATTTTTAATACTATTATTTGCATGTAAAAATCAGGAAGATATATTCCAGAGTCAGATAATTTCATTAGCTAAACAAGATGTAAAATGCACAGTGACTTGACTGGGGAATTAGATTATTTTTCTTTGTATGTCAAAAACTTGTTCAAATGTGACCCATTAGTTAAAATGAACATGGCTAAATTCCAAATTATTTTTTTTCTCTACTGTCAGCTAATCTGCAACATGCTGACAATGGAGTGACCCATTTTTAGAATGCCCTATCCTTGTGAATAATAATAAATCATTGTGAGATTTTTCTTAAGGAAAAAAAAAAGATGTATTTCAGCATTTAAATCTCCAATTAAGATACCATGGTTTATCTTACTTTTAAGGTCCGTTAGGAACGCTATGGTTTATCTTAGTTCCATCCTAATAAAGAATTGATAAATGCTGATGAAACAAGACTTGACCACACTACCAATTGTGCTGGATCACCAGAAATAAGATTTTCCCAAGTGTAAAACATCCATAGCAGAGACAGATTTCTGTCTAGTCTCAAAGATTTAGTATGTATGCGAATTCAACATTATTAAAATATTCTTAACTACCAGGAGCACTGCAGGTGTGATAAACAATGGCCAATAAAAACAATGATAGGGTAACAAATTGGTTATTTCAAGTATATTGGACAAAAATATTAGAGGAACATGACAAGATCCAGTTAAGACTTAGCCTAATGACCAGCTGTGGCATCTTCATGAAACATTGCAAGTGAATGTTTCCTTAGGTAGAAAATAATAGCAAAATGAGATGATGTTTTTATGGCTTATTTCATTGATTCAACAAGTTTTTTTTATTACCTTTTTATTTGTTGAAATATATTTGACTTATTGTGTAAACTTAAGATGTACAACATGTTGATTTGATACATTTATGTATTATAATATGATTGCCATTGTAGCAATAGCACCCCAATCATTTGAGATCATTATAATTTCTTTATTCAACAAGTATTTTTTAATTGGTTGTGTCTATCAGGAAGAAATATGGTGTTTGTAGTACAAATTTCCCTAGGAAAATGCTATAAAATTGCTTTATCATAGCCAAAAAATAAGATTATTTTTTGCTGTAGATAGTAATTGGCTTTATGCTAATGTGCCTTGTAACGCTTCTTACCTAGGAAAAGTGTGTTCTTTAAAAAATTTAAGTATATTTATTTATTTTGAAAGAGAGAGAGAGAGAGAGAGTGGGAGAGAGAGAGAATCCCAAACAGGCTCCACTCTGCCAGCCTAGAGGCCAACGCTGGGCTTTATCTTGTGAACTGTGAGGTTGTGACCTGAGCCCAAAACAAGAGTTAGATGCTTAATCTACCGAACCACCCTAGCACCCCTAAAAATATTTTTAATGCTTCTAATTCAGAGTTATAATCCATGGAAACTGTGGAGTTTTTCAGCACAAGACCTTCAGATTTTAATTTTCTTCAATAGGACATATCTGGAACTGTGCCTTACCTCATATCTTCCATTCTCATCTTGTAACCTGGCAATTCTGGGCATGTATACACCATATCCATTTCCTTTTTAATTTAATAAATAGTGCTCAGGAAAGCATGCACCCAATGAAAGTGTTTACTTTTTATATAACTATAATTTATTTTAAGCAATTATATTTAATAACTTAGAATTAGTATTTTATTACTTTCGTTAGTATTTCAGAAGTGCCATTTCAAATGAATTAAATTCCCCTTTGCAAGTATAGACTTCGTTGACTTACTGTGGGGCTGTGTCCTGACAAACCCATTATAAGTTGAAAATACTGAAAATTGAAAATACGTTCAATACACTTAACTTGCCAAACATCTTAGCTTAGCCTTGCCTACCTTAAAAGTACTCAGAACACTTACATTAGCTTCCAGTTGGATCAAATCCTCTAATAGAAAGCCTATTTTATATTAAAGTATTGAATATACCATAAAATGTATTGAATACCCTACTGAGAGTGAAAAACAGAATGGTTGTAGGGGAACAAAATGGTTGTCAGTGGATTGTTTACACTGGTGATTGTGTAGCTAACTGTGAGCCACGGTGCTGATGGTGCCCAGCATCACTAGAGCGTAAACTACCAACTCACTAGCCAGGGAAAAGATAAAAATTGAAAACTCAAAGTACTCAAAGTACAGTTTCTACTGAATGCATACTGCCTTTGCACCACTGTAAAGTCAAAAAATTGTGTGTTGAACCCTCATAAGTCAGGGACCATCTGTAATGGCATACTCATTTTAAACTCTTATAATGATGGATTGTTTGCATAGCACAGAGTGATCAATCAAACTAATTTTTTAGGTCTTAGGAATTGACATTTAAAACTTAGATTTATCATGTTTTCATAAGTTTTATTTATTGTGAGTAACAAGTAGAGTTCAGAGTCGAAGTACTTTTGAATTGGTGGGAATTTTATAAGAGTAACCCTTTATAGAAGACCATTCTTAGTTTTGCCTATCTCTCCATTAAAAATGAAGTCCCCAGTATCCTAAATTTTCAACATACCATAAGAAGTTAATTCACTATTTTCTTCTTTTAACTTCTCTTTTTTTGTTATATAAATATGATGGCAAAGTAATATGTGAATAATAAGTAAAATATAACCTACAGGTAACCTGCTTTGAGCAATTCAACATCAACTCTCAAATCCTAGGTCCTCATTACATCAACAAACTGAATTTTAAAACTTTCTTGTTCTGTTGGATTTTACTTAAAAAACAACAGCTTGAATTGGCAATTTTTAATATTTCAATAAAATTTAATGTTAACAATAAAATAAAACATTTTAAATATTTACAATAAAATAACTTACAAATAAAAGTGATATAAAGCTGTTGTAATAATTATGATAGTACACCAATATCACTGGGATTGAATATGATTTAGGGATTGCTTGTTGAAAAAACAAAAGGAACATCTTTGGATGCCTGGTATTTGAATTTGTTTCCTAGGACCACTTCTTTCCACCTTTTGTGTGCAGAAACAAACACCCCAGCCTACCACATGACTGGTTACTTAGGTATGCAGCATCCATAGCTCATCTTCCATATCCATTTTCTTTGTATCCTGAAGAAAAACCTCATCAATTTTAACTTATTTGAAGGACCCCATGTTTGCATTGCTCTCTAACATTTATATATTTAAATTAGATAAAAGTCATGTTTTGTAAATTTACTTAAAAATATTATCTTTATCCAAATGATATTTCTAATAAGAAAGTGTGTTTAAGTTTAAAATATGTCCAAATACGAAACATCTGGAATCTATGCCAAAATTAATGACATTGACCCCAAAGAATATTTATTTGGGCCTAATAGATTTAACCATTTCAAAAGATAAGGTAAGAGATTGGTATTTTATATGCTCAAATTCAAGGCGCAGTTGTTATTTTTCTAAGATCTCTAAAAAAGAATGAAAAGACAATTTGCCAGAATATCATGTAAAGTAGCAGTAAGTTTCAGCTTGTTGCAACCCTGTCTTTCTTGAAGCAGCAATGGGCCTTATTTCAGTACATTCGAAGAGCACTGGGAATGACAAAAAAGCAGAAATGGTGTAAGAAATATAAAGCAAGATGTGGGGGAATTTATCATTTTTCTGTTTTAAAGCAATATAAAAAGGTGATATTCACAGATTCTATATAGTTTGTTAATTGTACTGAGATAACAGAAAACGGAATGAAAATATACTAAAAAGCAAACTTATTGTCTCTTGATCTCTTTGGTTTATTTAATCTTGGAGTGTAAGAGATGGGTTGTCCTGTAAATGAGTGTCAGAAAAATGACAAAGCAGCATATTTTTCATAAATACATGTTGGAAGAAGACCAGAGAATTTGTCTGTTTTCACATAATTTTAATGTTCATCTATATGTATCACTTTTAACCTACAGTGCATAAGTTATTATATAGAACAATTGGAAGCTGTGGAGTGAACACAGAGGAGATGAATGAAAAGCTGTTAAAAGGGAATGTCTTGAATTACAAGGGGAGAGAAAGGCAAAAAGAAAAAATGGGAAAAGTAAAAAAAAAAAAAAAAAAAGCTTTGTAAGAAAATTCATTTTGCAAAAATTTTACAAACTGAAAGAGAAAGGATTGGAAATTTGATTAAGACTAGAAAGTTTTAGAGGAAAAAAAAAGAGCTCTTAAAAAATAATGTTGTTTAATGGTAAGTGAGGGATATGGCATAGAACTAATGAATTAGACCACTGATTTTAGTACAGACTTCATTAAATATGTTTTGCATTGAGTTGTTATTGACAAGCTAGGAAATGAGAACTGATGTAAAGAGCTAATACTACAGCTAATAAAGAAGGGAGAAAATCTTTTCATCTATGAACAGGTAAAAAATGCCATAGAAAGATGCATTCATTGGGGCGCCTGGGTGGCGCAGTCGGTTAAGCGTCCGACTTCAGCCAGGTCACGATCTCGCGGTCCAGGAGTTCGAGCCTCGCGTCAGGCTCTGGGCTGATGGCTCAGAGCCTGGAGCCTGTTTCCGATTCTGTGTCTCCCTCTCTCTCTGCCCCTCCCCCGTTCATGCTCTGTCTCTCTCTGTCCCAAAAAAAATAAATAAACGTTGAAAAAAAAAATTAAAAAAAAAAAAAAGAAAGATGCATTCATAGTTTTCCTACAAATTGTTTTAAAATGGTTTATAGTTTCTTAGGAAAAATATGCTTTTGAGGTTATCCCCTAAAAAGAGCCCAACAAGATTTCCAAAAGCAATTCAAATATTAATATAAGAATTTGAAACATGGTTATAGTGGCTGCAGACTGATTTTCAAAGTGGCTGTCTTCTGTATAGGTGTGTTGGGGCTTTCTCTAATTCATTCATCATGGTAGATATATGGGAGCTTTTTATAAATAATCTTGGATCTGACCAACTATCAGTTCATGAGCTTAATATGTAACAACTCGAGATCCATGGTTTTGTTAAATCAGTACATGTGCTCACATAAGAAAGAATAATTCCTAAGGCAAGTTACCAAAAATCAGGAAGACAACAGATATCCAGTTACTTCATGTAAATGGGTTATTTGATGCTATAAAGAATGTCAGCAAGCACTCAATTACATAAATATTACATTACATTACACACTCACATAAATATTAAAGCTGGTAAACATATGAACCAATATTATATGCAAAAAAATAATAAGTATTGTCATTGATAGATGAAATAGAAACACTTTTAAAATGGGAAAAATGAGGGGTGCCTGGGTGGCTCAGTCGGTTAAGCGTCCGACTTCGGCTCAGGTCATGATCTCAAGGTTCGTGAGTTTGAGTCCCGCATCGGGCTCTGTACTAACAGCTCAGAGCCTGGAGCTTGTTTCAGATTCTGTGTCTCCTTTTCTCTCTGCCCCTGCTCTGCTCACACTCTGTCTCTGTCTCTCAAAAAAAAGTGAATAAACATTTAAAAAATAAAAAAATAAAATAAAATGGGAAAAATGATAAAAAATAAAATTTTTTACTCTTCATTTTAATATGAGCATGAGAAAGATCTTTTGGTCTATAACAATGATCATATTCATTCACTGACAGGTAAATGTTACACCAAAAAAATACCAGCATAGATTATTATTTTTGATACATAAAATAGATTCCTTTAATGTCCAAGCACAAGCACCATATGCACTAACTATGAATAAATAAATCAAGCTTAGTACATACTCTGGAGCAATTTAATTCTACAACAGATACCAAATTAAAGAGGACGGTGGTATCAGAAAGACACAGCTATGACAAATCCTCTGTTGAAGCTTCAGGCTCAGTTCCTCGTTTCAATAACAGGCAAACCTCTTTTTATTGCCCTTTTCTTTATTGCACTTCACAGATATTGAGTTTTTAGAAATTGAAGGTTTGTGGCTACTTTACATTAGAGCAAGTCTTTTCCAACAGCATTTGCTCACTGCATGTCTCTTTGTCACAGTTTGGTAATTCTCACAGTATTTCAAACTTTTTCATTATTCTTATTGTATTGGTTATGGTGTTCTGTGATAGTGATTCTGACTCACATAAAGCTCAGATGGTGATTAGTATTTTTTGACAATAAAATAATTTTTAAATTAAGTATGTACATTTTAGACATGCTATTGCATATTTAATAGATGACATTATAGTATAAACATACTTTTAAACAATTTTTTAATGTTTATTTATTTATTTGTTTATTTATTATTTATTTATTTATTTATAACGCATATTTGAGCCTCAGATCATCTGGGGCTTCTGGAACCTAAAGGTATAATAGTTAGTGCCATAGTAGTGCTCCAGGCAATGGTAAAGGGAAAAGGAAATGTTCTCTAATTGGGAAATTTAAAAAAGAAAGCAAGAGAGACAGGGAGAAAGAAAGAAAGAAAGAAAGAAAGAAAGAAAGAAAGAAAGAAAGAAAGAAAGAAAGAAAGAAAGAAAGAAAGAAAGAAAGAAAGAAAGAAAAGAAAGTTTCAAAAGAAAGAAAGAAGGAAGGAGGGAAGTAAGGAAGGAAGGAAGGAAAGAAGGGAGGGAGGAAGAAGGAAAGAAAGGGAAAAACTTTCATCCTAGGCCAGGATTTTCAAGAACAATTCATGTTATGCAGATGAGAAGCACCTTAACAAAAAGGTGTAAAAATGATATGTAAAAGCAAGGAGTAAAAACAGTGTACCATATGTAAAAGCAAGCAGAATCAAAAACTTATAAAAAACAAAATAATACTAGAAAGTAAAATAAAATAGAATCCCACAAAGATTCCAGATCTGAAATTACAAGGCATATATTATAAAAACAATTTTAATTATTAAAAAAAATTAAAGATAGGGGCTCCTGGGTGGCTCAGTTGTATAAATGTCTGACTTCAGCTCAGGTTATAATCTCTTCATGATTTCAAGCCCTAAATCAGTCTCTCTATTATCAGTGCAGAGCCTGCTTCAGATCCTCTGTCTCCCTCTGTCTCTGCCGCTCCCCTGATCATTCTCTCTCTCTTTTTCTCTTTCAAAAATAAAGACCTACCAATTAAAAAAAAATTAAAGATAAACTTTAAGATGTTTTTAGGTATCAGGTGCAATGAAATTTAACCTATCAAATTTGAAAACAAAACACATTTGAAAAAGCAGCAAATAAAATTTTTAAATAATAGAGGAACCTGAGCGGCTCTGGTGGTTAAGCATCCGACTATTCATTTCAGCTCGGGTCATGATCTCATTTTGTGAGTTTGAACCCTGCGTTGGACTCTGTGCTGACAGTGAGAAGCCACTTGGATTCTGTTTTCCTCTTTCTCTGCCCCTCTCCCATTCTCCCTCTCTCATTTCTCAAAAATAAATAAACATTTTAAAAAACTTTTCTTCTTGTTTTAATTTTGTCATTACTCTGTACCATTTAAAAAAAGTTTTCTTAAATTATAAGTATAGTACAGGCATACCTCAGAGATACTGCAGATTCAGTTCCAGACTACTTCAATAAAGTGAATATTGATATAAAGAGAGCCAAATGAATTACTTTAATTTTTTAGTAAATACAAAAGTGCGTAGGGGCTCCTGGGTGGTTCAGCTGGTTAAGCTCTGACTTCGGCTCAGGTCATGATCTCATGGTTCATGAGTCTGAGCCCTGTATCTGGCTCTGTGCTGACAGCTCAGACCTGGAACCTGCTTCTGATTCTGTGTCTCCCTCTCTCTCTGCCCCACCCCTACTTGTGCTCTGTCTCTCAGCATGGAGCCCGACATGGGGCTTGATCCCATGAACCAGGAGATCATGACCTGAGCTGAGATCAAGAGTCAGACACTTAACCAACTAAGCCATTCAGCCTCCTTACAATGAAATATTTTTATCTCTATTTCACATCTTAAACCTGAAGTTATTAGAATAATTCTCCCCTGCCATTATTTCTACCTTACTTTAGAAAGCCCATGGGGCACCTGGGTGGCTCAGTCGGTTAAGAGGCCGACTTCAGCTCAGGTCATGATCTCACGGTCCGTGAGTTCGAGCCCCGCGTCAGGCTCTGTGCTGACAGCTCAGAGCCTGAAGCCTGTTTCAGATTCTGTGTCTCCCTCTCTCTGACCCTCCCCCGTTCATGCTCTGTCTCTCTCTCTGTCTCAAAAATAAATAAACGTTAAAAAAAAGCCCATTTGACTATATTTTCATTTCTATCATTTGTACAGATATCAGTCTTAAATGATCCTAATCACTCTCTAAAGACATCACCTTCCTTATCTATGGCTACTAATTGGTTGCTGAAAGATGTACAGATTTTTTTTTTATGCAAAGCCACAATTTACACCATAACTGTCTGATTCTATTTTCCATGATTCTACTATCCAAACTGTATAGATATGACCTGTTTGATTCCTAATTCTATGTCATTTTTGATATTTTTCTCCCATAATTTGATTACATATTTCTATTGATACAGTCACCTATTGTTAGACTGGAAATTTACTTTCTATATGCACCTTGAACTAATGATTCAACTCTCAGTGATTTGACCTTCCTCTGAAGTCATACTTTTTTTTTTTTTTATTTAGATTTTAGTTAGTTAACATGCAGTGCAATATTGGTTTCAGGAGAGAAACTCAGATTCATCACTTAAATACGACACTCAATGCTCATCACAAGTGCCCTTCTTAGTAACCATCACCCACCTAGCCCATCTCCCACCCACCTCCCTCCCCCTCTGTCAACCCATAGTCTGTTCTTTACCATTAAGAGGCTCTTGTGGTTTGTTTCCCTCTCTTCTCTCCCCCCCCACTTCCCATAGGTTTATCTGTTTTGTTTCTCAAATTCCACATATGAGTGAAATCATATAGTATTTGTCTTTCTCTAATTGACTTAGCTTAGTATAATATATTCTAGCTCCATCCTTGTCATTTCAAATGGCAAGATTTCATTCTTTTTGATGGTGGGGTAATATTCCATTGTATGTATATACCACATATTCTTTATCCATTCATCAGTTGGTGGACATTTGACCTCTCTCCATAGTTTGGTTATTGTTGATAATGCTTCAATAAACACGGGGTGCATGTACGCCTTCAAATCTGTATTTTTGTATCCTTTGGGTATATACCTAAAAGCACAGTTGCTGGATCATAAGATAGTCCTAGTTTTAGTTTCTTGAAGAACCTCCACACTGTTTTCCAGAGTGGCTGCACCAGTTTCCATTCCCACCAACAGTGCAAGAGGGTTCCCCTTTCTGGGTATCATCAGCAACATCTGATGTTTCTTGTGTTGTTAATTTTAACCATTCTGACGAATGTGAGGTAGTATCTTACTGCGGTTTTGATTCGGATTTCCCTGATGTGTGATGTTGAGCATCTTTTCATGTGTCTGTCAGCCATCTGGATGTTTTCTTTGGCAAAGTGTCTATTCATGTCTTCTACCCATTACTTAAGTGGGATGTTTGGTTTTTGGGTGTTGAGTTTGATAAATTTTTTATAGATTTTTTTTTAGATTTAAATTTTTTATAGATTTTGCATACTAACCCTTTATCAGACATATTGTTTGCAAATACCTTCCCTCATTCTGTAGGCTGCCTTTTAGTTTTGTTGATTGTTTCCTTCATTGTGTAGAAGCTTTTTATCTTGATGAAGTACCAATGGTTCATGTTTGCTTTTGTTTCCCTTGCCTTCAGAACATGTCTAGTAAGAAGTTGCTGTGGCTGAGGTCGAAGAGGTTACTGCCTGTGTTCTCCTCTAGGATTTTGATGGTTTCCTGTCTCACATTTAGGTCTTTCATCCACTTTGAATTTATTTTTTTTTGTGTGTATGGTACAAGAAAGCAGCCCAGTTTGATTCTTCTGCATGTCACCATCCATTTTTCCCAACACAATTTGTTGAGTAGACTCCCTTTTTCAAACCCAATATTCTTTCCTGCTTTGTTGAAGATGAGTTGACCATATAGCTATGGGTTCATTTCTGGATTTTCTGTTCTGTTTCATTGATCTATGTGTGTGTTTTTGTTACAGTACCATACAGTCTTGATGACTACAGCTTTATTATATAGCTTAAAATCTAGAATCATGATGTCTCCAGCTTGTTTTTTCTTTTTTTTTTGGAACTGCTGTGGCTATTTGGGGTCTTTTGCGGCTTCATAGAAATTTTAGGATTGTTTATTCTAGACCTGGTGGTATTTTGATAGGGATTGCATTAAATATGTAGATTGCTTTGGGTAGTATAGACATTTTAACAATGTTTGTTCTTCCAATCCATGAGCATGGAATGTTTTTCATTTCTTTGTGTCCTTTTCAATTTCTTTCATAAGTGTTCTATAGTTTGCAGAGTATAGGTCTTTTACCTTTTTAGCTAAGTTTATTTCTATGTATCTAATTATTTTGTGTGAAATTGTAAATGGGATCATTTCACTGATTTCTTTTCCTGTTGCTTTGTTATTGGTATATAGGAATGCAAAAGATTGGTATATAGAAATGCAACTTTGTTGAATTCATGCATTAGTTCTTGCAATTTTTTGGTGGAGTCTTTCAGGTTTTCTACATACATAATTATATCATCTGCAAATAGTGAAAGTTTGATTCTTCCTTGCCAATGTGGATGCATTTTATTTACTTTTGTTGTCTGATTGCTGAGGCTAACACTTCCAGTATTATGTTAAATAGTAATGGTGAGAATGGGCATCCTTGTCTTATTCCTGACCATAGGGGAAAGGATCTCAGTTTTTCCCCATTGAGGATGATATTCATTGTGGGTCTTTAGTATATGGCCTTTATGATGTTGAGGTATCTCTACTTTGTTGATGGTTTTTATCAAAAATGGATGCTATATTTTGTCAAATGATTTTTCTGCATCTATTGACAAGATCATAAGGTTCTTAGCCTTTCTTTTATTACTGTGGTTATCACGTTGATTGATTTGCGACTATTGAACCAACCCTGCAGCCCAGGAATAAATCCCACTTGACCATGGTGAATAATTATTTTAATTTACTGTTGAATTCTGTTTGCTATTACCATGTTGAGAATTTTTGCATCTATGTTCATCAGGGATATTGGCCTGTAATTTTCCTTATAAGTCAGGTCTTTGTCTGGTTTTGGAATCAAGGTAATGTTAGCTTCATAGAATGAATTTGGAAGTTCTATTTAAATGTTTTTGGAAAAGTTTGGGAAGAATAGGTAATAAATCTTTAAACATCTGGTAGAACATCCCTGGGAAGCCATATGACCCAGGACTCTAGTTTTTTGGGGAGTTTTTGTATTACTGGTTCAATTTCTTCTCTTGTTATAGGTCTGCTCAAATTTTCTATTTCTTCTTGTTTCAGTTTTGGTAGCTGGTGAGTTTTTAGAAATTTGTCCATTTCTTCCAGATTGCACAGTTTGTTGGCATATAATTTTTCATACTATTCTCTTATAATTGTTTGTATTTATGTGGTGTTGGTTATGATGTTTCCTCTTTCATTCATAATTTTATCTCTTTGGGTTCTTTCTCTTTTCTTTTTGATAAGTCTGGCTACAGTTGATTCTTTCAAAGAACCAGCTCTTAGTTTTGTTAATCTGTTCTGCTATTTTCTTGTTTGTTTGTTTGTTTCTATATCATTTATTTCTGCTCTAATATTCATTATTTCCCTTCTTCTGCTGGCTTTAGGCTTTATTTGTTGTTCCTTTTCTAGCTCCTTTAGGGTAAGGTTAGGTTCTGTATTTGGGAACTTTCTTGCTTCTTGAGATAGGCCTGACTTGCAATAAATACACTTCCCTCTTAGGACTGCCTTTGCTGCATCCAAAGGTTTTGGATTGCCGTGTTTTCATTTTTATTGGCTTCCATCTATTTTTTTAAATTTCTTCTTTAATTTCCTGTTTAACCCATTCATTCTTTAGTAGGATGTTTGTTAACCTCCATGTATGAGGGCTTTCCAATTTTTTTTCTTGAGATTGACTTCAAGTTTCATAGCATTGTGATCTGAAAATATGTATGGTATGATCTTAATCTTTCCGTATGTGTTGGGTGATTTGAGACCCAGTATGTTATCTATTCTGGAGAATGTTCCATGTGCTCTTGAAGAGAATGTGTATTCCGCTTCTTTAGATGAAATGTTCTTAAAATATCTGTTAAGTCCATCTGGTCCAATGTGTCATTCAAAGCCATTGTTTCCCTGATTTTTTGCTGAGGTGATCTGTCCATTGGTGTAAGTGAGGTGTTAAAGTCCCCTACTCTTACTGTGCTGTTATCAGTGAGTTTCTTTATGTTTGTAATTAATTGATTTATATATTTGGGTTCTTCTAAGTTGGGGGCCTAAATATAATTGTTCTCTCTTCTTGATGGATACACTCCTTAATTATGATATAATGTCTTTCTTTATCTCTTGTTACAGTCTTTGTTTTATTTTAATTTTTTTAAACATCTATTTTGAGAAAGAGAGAGGGAGCACAAACAAGGGTGGGGATGAGAGAGAGAATTCCAAGAAGATTTGCACTGTCAGTGAGGAGCCTGACATGGGGCTCAATCTCATGAACTGTGAGATCCTCACCTGATCCAAAATCAAGAGTCTGACACCCAACCTACTGAGCTACTCAAGGTGCCCTACAGTCTTTGTTTTAAAATCTAGTTTGACTGGTAGTAGCATGGCTACTCCAGCTTTCTTTTGACATCCATTAGCATGATAGATGGTTCTCCATCACCTCACTTTCAGTCTGCAGGTGTCTTTAGGTCTAAAATGAGTCTCTTGTAGGCAGCATATAGATGGATCTTGCTTTCTTATCCATTCAGACATCCTATGTCTTTTGATTGGAGCATTTAGTCCATTTACATTCAGAGTAATTATTGAAAGATATGAATTTAGTGCCATTGTGCTACCTATGGAGTTGGTGTTTCTGATGATGCTCATTGGTCCTTTCTAGTCTTTGTTTTTTTAGTCACTTTTCCCCCCTCAGAGTCCCCCTTAAAATTCTTGTAGGGCTGGTTTATTGGTCACAAACTCCTTTAGTTTTTGTTTGTCTGGGAAACTCTTTATCTCTCCTTCTATCTTGAATGACAGCCTTGTTGGATAGAGTATTCATGGCTGCAAATTTTCTCCATTCAGCAAGTTGAATATATCCTGACATTCCTCTCTGGCCTGGAAGTTTCTGTAAACAGATCTGCTGTGAACCTGATCTGTCTTCCCTTGTAGATTAAGGATTTTTTTTTCCCTTGTTGCTTTCAGGATGCTTTACTTGTCTGTATATTTTGTAAACTTGAATGTATGTCTTGGAGATGGCCAGCTTTTGGTGAACTTAATGGGAGTTTGTGCTTCTTGGATTTTGATGTCTCTGTCCTTCCCCCGATTAGGGATGTTTTTGGCTATAATTTGCTCACATAAAGCTTCTGCCTCTTTTTCTCTCTCTTTATCTTCTGGGACTCCTATGATAAGAATGTTATTATGTTTTAATAAGTCTCTGAGTTCCCCAAGTCTGCCTTCATTATTGTTTACCTTTGTTTCCTTCTTTTCAGCTTCATTATTTTCCATAATTTTATTTTCTATATAACTCATTCACTCCTCTGCCTTGTTCACCCGCATTTTTAGGCCTCCATTTGGGTTTGCATCTAGTTATAACATTTTTAATTTTCCTCTGACTAGCTTTTATTTCTTTTATATCTGCAGAAAGGGATTTTCTGGTGTCTTCTATGATGTTTTTCAAGTCCAATTTGTATCCTTATAATTGTTGTTTTAAATTCTAATTCAGACATCTTATAGCTAGCTGCATTGACTAAATCCTTGGCTCTCATTTCTTCCTGTTCTTACTTTTGAGGTGAATTCTATTAATAGAATTAAATAGAAATTTTAAAAGTTTTAAGAAGTCAATTAAAGGGAGCTAGATTCTAGGTGTGTTTTGGTCTGCTTGTTAAGAGAAGCTTTATAGAAAAAAGAGAAAGGAGAAAAAAAGAGAAAAAAATAAAAAATAAATTTTTAAAAAATAGGGACACTTGGGTGGCTCAGTTTATTAAGCCTCCAACTCTTGTTTTTGACTCAGGTCATGATCTCACAGTTTGTGAGTTTGAGCCCCACATCGGGCTTTGCGCTGACAGTGCGGAGTCTGGTTGAAATTCTCTGTCTCTCTCTTTCTCTCTGCCCCTCCCCTGTTCACTCTCTCTCTCTCTCTCTCTCAAAATAAGCAAACATAAAATAAAATAAAATAAAATAAAATAAAATAAAATAAAAACACTAAAATAAAAAAATAAAATAAAATAAAAAATTGCACGTTCTGTATCTTAGAACAAAAGAAAATAAAAACAACAATAAAAACAAAAACAGAAGCAACAACAACAGCAATGAACAAATGAACAAACAAAAAACCCAGATGAAGCTAGATCCAGTTTCTTCTAGAGCTAAAACTTTGAAGCAGTCTGTAGTTAGTAGACTAAGGTTGTGGAAAGGATTTGTGCTGGTCTTTTGAGGGAGAAGCCTGCTGTTCTGATTCTCAGACCATCTTGCCTTGATGGAGATGTGCTTGGAGGACACAGGGGTTTGTGATTGGTGTAACAGCTCCGTTCTCTACCTGGTGGCTCACTGGGGTCGGTTAGTGATGGTGGGCTAATGGTGAAAAGGGCTTCACCCTCCTGCTCTCCAGTCTCCAGAGTGAGAAGTTTGAGTCCTTACAGGTACATGGCCAGTCACCCCTCCTGTGTCCTTCCTTCCATCACTCCCCACCTTTCCCCTGTCTGTGTCCAAGCTGTCTTACCAGGTGATGCCTCTCTCCAGGGTTTTATCTCAGGTGCAGCTGTGTTTCAAAACCCCACACTTCAGAGACCCCCTGGTTTGGGCCCACAGTGATCTTCTGGAGGAGTGTCTCACCATGCTGTGTCCCACGCTGCCTTGTCTCAGGAAACAGTTGAACCACTGTGCTGCAGCAGCAGTGGCTCAGAGTTTATGGTAAATTGCAACATACAGCCTACTTCAGGGTTTGCTGTCCTCAGCCAGCGTCTGTTCTTACATGGGTGAACTTGGTAGTTGACAGTACCAGCCAGGTCTTTGCCCCTGTGAGAGGCCATATAATCTTTACCAAATGTACTCCAAGCAGGGGAACTGTTTCTCCCCCTGTGTCCCATGGGATCCCAGACCACCTTACCTGCTGCTGGGGATCTGTACGTCTTCCTCACCAGAGCACCGCCAGGGGCTGACCTCTGACACTTCAGACTCTGTGTTCCACTGTTTATAAAAAAACTGGCAGTATTGAAACTCTCTCCTTTTTCTCCCACTAGTGGTTTGGGGGAGCAGTTTTCTTGTGCAGTCTCCTGTGCATGTTTTCACTCTTTCTCTCTAACTGCTGTCAGGGGGAGGACTTTCTTATGCAAACCCAATATGCTGCTCTTGCTCCTCTTCTGTCTTCCTCCTCTCCATGAAAATGGCTCCCTCCCCTCTGTGGCACCATGGCTCTTCTCTCCCCGAATTCACCTCTTCTGTACCAGGTACCCACCACATTCTCTCCCTCACATTATGCAGATTCTTCTCTTAATCCTCAGATCAATTTCCTAAGCATTCAAAATGGTTTGATGTTGCTCTGCTTGAGGGATGAGACAATCTCAGGATCCCCTTACTACTCCTCCATCTCAACTCCTCCTCTGAATTCATACTTTTACTTAGTATTTAAATATCTAGTAGTTTTGCTTCCAAGTATTTTTTTCATTTCCATGTTGCGTAAGCTCATGAAGTAGGAACATGATCTTATCTAACTTTATTCCTCATGATAGCTAAAAAATTTTCACACACATTAGCATGTGCAAATATACAAACACATATACACATGTATTGATTATAATAAGGAAGTTTTTTTGCAGCATGTTTATTTTTTTAACTACTAAAGTCCACTATTTTTGAAGAGACACAAACCTTCTACACTTGTGTACTAATGTTGTTTGATCTGCATGGTACATAAAGGATTGTCTCTGTGATCTCAAACAGACCAAATCAATCACATTACTATATCTTCAAGATCATAACAGATAAGTTCAATGCAATATATGTCCATCCAAGCATAAATAAGTTTTTTGGGGGGGTGCCTGGGTGGCTCAGTCAGTTAATTGTCCAACTTCGTCTCAGGTCATGATCTCACAGTTTTTGGGTTCAAGCCCCACATTGGGCTCTGTGCTGACAGCCCAGAGCCTGGAGACTGCTTTGGATTCTTTGTTTTCCTCTCTCTCAGCTCCTCCCCAGCTCATTCTCTCTCTCTCTCTCTCTCTCTCTTTCTCTCTAAACATTAATTTAAAAAAAAAATAAGTTTTTTAATATAGCATTTTAGTCTAATTAATTTATGTGAATATTAATTTAATTACTAGTAAAAACATTTCCTAAATTGAGCCCTGTGGATATTTTATTTTTTTTTAATTTTTTTTTCAACATTTATTTATTTTTGGGACAGAGAGAGACAGAGCATGAACGGGGGAGGGGCAGAGAGAGAGAGGGAGACACAGAATCGGAAACAGGCTCCAGGCTCTGAGCCATCAGCCCAGAGCCTGACGCGGGGCTTGAACTCACGAACCGCAAGATCGTGACCTGGCTGAAGTCGGACGCTTAACCGACTGTGCCACCCAGGCGCCCCATGGATATTTTAAAACAATAATATTTTCTTGCTGGAAGAAAATAGTTAACAAATATTGCACAGAATTTCCTCCAGTCTTAGGGACACCTTGATCAAATCACCTTCAAAACACCAATACAGCATATCTAGGCATGTATGATATTAGAGAGAGATGAACACCAGTTGAGGATGATGTACACATCAAACAGTGGTATATAATTGTTGAAATTATTTATCAAATCCTGAATAACTTGTAGTGGTAAGACACAACTTGGAAAGTGGAAACTAGTTATTCATCCTTTATCTGAAGGGACTATGGAGCTGACATCCTGCCTAAATTGAGGTTGTTTGCTCATGCTCAAATTATCTTCAACTTCATCTTCATGGTCTTCTGGAGTCGTCACATCCTAGGTGTACAGGGACTCAGGGATGTTTGGTTTTGGTCATGCATATTGTTTTGATGCCCATCCTGTACCTCACTGAAAGGCTAAATAAATTTGATATTGAGAAAAGCCTATCATGTCTCTTGAAGTTTGATTATTAATCTGAATCTAAAATCACTACAACTATTTGAGCAGTGTAATCATGGCATTTCATCAGATGTGTGCAACAATTATTGGGTATTAAAGATTTATTATTATTATTATTATATTTTTACTGTAGAAATTCTCAGACTTTAACTGAGGTATACAGTGGGGGAAATATAGTATGCCATATTACTCCATGTTATTTGACACAATACACTTCATATAACACATTGTAGGAACTACACATTCAGAAATCTTTCCCTAGACTATATAAGACCTGAGTATCTTCACTTTGGTAGTTGATTTAATGATTTGTAGATTAATATCTGACAGTTGCCTAAATTGTAGAAGAAAAAATATAATCTGCACATGTCCTAAAATAGTTCTCCAAAACAAACAGTTAAAAATTTAAGAAATAAATAGAGAACACATGCCTATAATACATCATCATAATTATAAAGGAAATTTTTTTAAGTGCAAAATTTAATCATAGTGTGTTATATTGGAGAAACAAGACTCATGGGATATAATCAGATGTCAACCGAATGTTTACTACCTTGTTGAAACCATTTTAGCTCAGGTCCCTTGATTCCTCTGTCGTTTATTTATTTATTTATTTATTTATTTAAGCTTTTATTTAAATTCCAATTAGTTAACATACATTTTCATTTCTAGACTTTTCATTTTTCCTTTTTCATAGTTTCCATGTCTATTAAAATATCTCATTTGCCAAAACATGTTGCATTAGGCATTTTACCATAGTTATATTAAGATCTTTGTCTGATAAATCTTAACCACTTCAGAGTCTTCTTCTATTGGTATTTTTTATCTCTTGACCACAGTTCTCATTTTTTTTGCTTTTTCACATGTCCCTTAACCTATAATGCCAGATATTTTATACAAAAGAACAATGAAAGATGAAGCAATGTTTTGCTTTGTTTTGTTTTGTTTTGTTTTGTTACACAAGAGCAGCATGTTCCTTTTGTTTTTGGGCCATTAGAGTAGACCTGAACTTGTCAATATGAACTTTGGCTCATGTGGGTTAGATCTCCGTTACGACTTTATTTTGATTCAGTTGACCACTAGCTGTAAATGTTTTCAGGGAAAAATCAGGATTTTTTTTCCATGGGTAAAAAGGGTAGCTCATCTGCTTTGCCGATTGCTTGAATCTTTGGGAAGTTCCCTTTGCTTTTCAGTCCTACATCAGTTCTCTGTGTAGTAATATACATTATGCATTAGTTTTCTGTGTAGTAATATACACTATAATTTCTAGATTGTCTTGGAAGATTGTTTCTTAGCTTTCTTGCCTACCAAAGCATTTCGTTGGTGAGCTACTAATCCAATATTTGAAGGGATTTTGCCTCCCGACTCTTTCTCAATCTCTCTCTCTCTCCTTCTTCCTCTCCCTCTCCTTTTCCCTCTCCCATTAGTTCATTTAAATAACACTGTGTCCTAAACCTATGGTGAGTTTACAAAAATTACTATGCTTGGAAGTTTACATGGCCTTCTGATGGATTTTCCCCTTTATGTAATGTGTCTTTTATTATCTGGCAGCTTCAGAATTTACTATTAATTTTCCTTTTCAGCAATTTGACTATGTTATGTGTAAGGGGTACTTTTTTTATTTAGCCATGCTCTGAAATTAATGAGTTATCTGAATCATTGAATTTATGTCCTTTGGAAAAAATCTTGGAACTTGTCTTTCAAATATTTTCTCTGTCTCACTCTTGTTCTTCTTCTCAGAATAAAATTATATCCATGCTAGAATATTTGACACTGTTTCTCAAGATATAAGTAGTTTTCTAAGTTTTTTTTTCTCTTTGTATTATGACTTGGATCACTTAGATTGACCTCCCTTCAAACACACTATTTTGTTCTTTTGCTGTTTTCAAGTTTTGGCTAAGCCCATAGATGAATTCATTTTGGTTATTATATTTTTTCAGTTTTCCTGCTTAAATTTAGTACTTTTTATATCTTTTATTTCTCTGCTGAAATTCCCTTATGTTCTTACATTTCATCCATATTTTCTTCTAGAATTCATAACACTTATCAAAGCTATTTTTAAAAACTTATATGCTATTTCTAAACCCTCTGTAAAGGCTGATCCCTTTGCAGATTTATTTCTATTGACTGGCATATTCTTTTGATTCGTGGTCACAGTTTTAGTTGTTTGTTTTGCTTGTTTGTGTGCCTATTAATTTTTTAAAAATTATATTTCTAAAATTGTGTGGAGTTGGAGAAAATAATGGACTAAAGATAGTAATATTTGCTGCCAGAGAAATGTGTATGCATTCCCTTCATCTATCTGTATGCTGGAATAGAGTACTGAATTAGTCTAATTATAGTTGAACTGGATGGAGGCTTGTAGAATCAGGTATGGGAATGTTCCTTACAATCATTTCACCACTAGCTCCAAATACATTGTGGAGAATTAAGACTTTGTGTTCAATTGGCTAGTCTCCCAAGAACACTTAAAGCATTCATAGCCCCTCTGCTAATATTTTTAACTACTCTATACTTCAGAGCTCAGTAGTCAGGTTTTTGTGTCACTTGGAAGTGTTTTGGCTCTACAGCCCACCATCACTCCCAGGTTTTTCATACCACACTGCTGACCTGACCCAGATGTATTCAGTGTTGGCCCCGTGCAGCTTTGGGAGATAAAAATTAAAACTATAGGGACACTTGGTTGGCTCAATCAATTAAGCAATGAACTCTTGATTTCAATTCAGGTCATGATCTCAGGGTCATGAGATTGAGCCCTGTGTCAGGCTCTGCACTGAGCAAGGAGTCTGCTTGGGATTCTCTCTCCCTCTCTCTCTCTGCTCCTCCCTCACATTGTATCTTGTACACTTTTTCCTTCTCTCTCTCAAAAATATATTTAATAAATAAATAAATAAATAAAACTTCTAGAATCAAACACACAAAAAAAATGTAGCAGAACATTTTGAGATCTTGAAGAGGCAAAATTCCTAGGTATGACATAAACATTGAAAAATAGGTGTTATAAATTAAACATAATTGAAATAAAATGCATCTGTTCTTTGAACAACATATTTAAGACAACAAAAATTAAACTTCAAACTGTAGAAAGATATTGTGCTGTGTGAGTGTTTGATTTGACATATATTTATCAATGTGTAATATTGTATTAGTTATATCAATATATAATCATTTTGATATATATGTTTATCAAAGATGTTGTATCAAAAATATAAACTGGAACACTCAATGATACGAAAAAAATTCAATCAAAACTGGCAAAATATATGAAGTGATATTTCACAAGAGAGGAGAGTGAATGACCAATTACTGTGTAAAAACATACTCAGCCTAACTAGCGGTCAGAAAACACAAATTAAAATCCCATAAAATACCATTCCACACTTAACTGGCTGAGGAAAAAAAAAGACAATGCTAAGTTTTGGCTAAGCTGTGGCATGACTAGGACACTCAGACATCACTGTTAGAAATGTAAAATGGTACTATCACTTTGGAAAAATTTTTGAATTTCTTATACAACACAAACATGTGGAAAGGACCTAAATATTCAAATAATAGTTATTTACCCAAGTAAACTGTATCTATACATAGAAAAAATTCCTGTGCTCTAAATATATCTTAAACTTTCTTATTCTTGTACACATCCCATTCTACTTTGAAAACATTGCTCCAGTGAACTGTTTCTGAAATGTTAATTCTTCATGGGCACTACAAATATCTCTTCCTTCTTAAGTAATCCCAGTTTTAATAAGCTGAAATGTCATCATACTTCCTGTACTCCCATAACACTTGAGATATATCCAATAATATTCCTGTTATTTTACTAATAAGAATCTCTGAAACCATGGATGGGACTTATCAAGTGGAAGGATATATGGTTTTGTGGTTAGATGGCGATTTGTGCATTTGAGGTGAGCTGTTCAAATGCCAGTATTTCAAAGCCTTCTTTAGGTACTCGAAGGACATTCCTTCAAATTACTTCATTTTTTGGTTATCAACTTGAGTTCATCTCTCAGAATGAGAAGTATAAAGTCTACCAGATACTTTCATCCCTACTTTTTTTTGTTAATGTTAACTATAAATGTAAAAAGCCCCAGTTACAGCTGTTGCATAAAATTAAACTCCTTTTATCTAACAGAGTGGAAGAGGGGTTAGTTCACTGAAAAATTTAAACCGATTCATGTTATTTTTTTTTAATTTTTTTTTTAACATTTATTTATTTTTGAGACAGACAGAGACGGCGCGAGTGAGGGAGGGTGGGGCAGAGAGAGAGGGAAACACAGAATCGGAAGCAGGCTCCAGGCTCTGAGCCATCAGTCCAGAGCCGGACGCGGGGCTCGAACTCGCGTACCGCCAGATCGTGACCTGAGCCGAAGTCGGACGCTTAACCGACTGAGCCACCCAGGCGCTCCGATTCATGTTATTTTCAGATTCATACATGTTCTTATTTCTCACTCTTAAGTATGAAACTATGGTCAAATCATCATAGCCTTGACTATAACATGCATAGAAAGAAACAAAAACAATAAATTAGCCAATAAAAAAAAAAGTAGGGTGAAAAGATTTTTTTTTAAAAAACAGATTATCAACTATTTTTGATAACAGAATAAAAATATTTTCAGACATGAAAAGGCAAGAGAAGGGGTGCCTGGTGGCTTAGTCAGTTGGGCATCTGACTTCAGCTCAGGTCATAATCCCACAGTCCATGAGTTGAGCCCCTCATCGGTCTTGCTACTATCAGTGCAGAGCCCAATTCAGATCCTCTGTCCTCTCTCTCTCTCTGTCCTTACCCCGCTCTCTCTCTCTCAAAAATAAATAAGCATTTCAACTTACAAAAAAAGGGTCAATAGAAAATATGTTTCCCTTGCTTTCTTTGGGAAACCCACACAAATGTACTCTTGCATCAAAATCATCAACATCCCCATAACCACCACCACCACCACCACCACCACCACCACCAATAACAACAAGAAGAAAAGGGCAGGGGAAGACGACAGAAACCTGGACACTTTACAGCCATCCTGAGTAAAAATTGGTTATCATCTCTGTAGCATTCTCAAAAAGTGACTCGACTTGGAGGAACAGAAATGTCTAAAAAGAAAAATAGTTATAAAACAGGAAGAGGGTTTAGAAAAATATAAAGCTTCGTGGTTACCAACACATGTAAGTGTGAAAATTAATAATGATGAATGGATGAAGAAATTTTGGTTTATATACACAATGGAATACTACATGGCATTAAGAAAGAATGAAATATGGCCTTTTGTAGCAACATGGATGGAACTGGAGAGTGCTATGCTAAGTGAAATAAGTCATACAGCGAAAGACAGATACCATATGTTTTCACTCTTATGTGGATCCTGAGAAACTTAACAGAAGAACATGGGGGAGGGGAAGGAAAAAAAAAAGAGAGGGAGGGAGCCAAACCATAGGAGACTCTTAAAAACTGAGAACAAACAGAGAGGATTGATGGGGGGTGAGAGGGAAGGGAGGGTGGGTGATGGGTATTGAGGAGCGCACCTCTTGGGATGAGCACTGGGTGTTGTATGAAAACCAATTTGACAATAAATTTCATATTAAAAAAATAAATTAATTTAAAAATTTTCATATTAAAAAAAGAAAATTAATAATGAGAAATCTGTCCAACATTGTGCCTATATATAATACTGTTTCACACACTTAAATCTGTTAAGAGGATAGATCTTGTGCTAAGTGTTCTTACCAACAACAAAATAAAATTTAAAAAAATGAACAGGAAACAAAGCAATGTGGAATTTTTACCACTGGGAAATGCTTGGCATGACATTGACTAATACATTCAAAGTCAAAGTGGTATAAATTCTGATTATTAACTGAAAATTTGTGGTAAAACTATTGATACAGGATTTCGTGATAGACTTTACTTCTTGTCCTTGACTTGGTAATTGAGACTCAAACTGAGACTAAAACTAAGAACAGAGTGGTTTCAAGTAACAAATGTTTTAGGTCCAGGTGCCACTCTAGGATTTAGTAGGAATAAATTAATCCAAACAAGTTTTAATACCAAGAAACATCAACACAGCTGTTCATCTTTGAAAACATAAGGCTCAAGAAAAAGTAGATTCTCAGTCTGGAATTATTCATCAAGGAAAAAGTGCAGCTGTGTTTTGTATTCTCCTCTCCAAGAAGAGGGAGTCGGTTTCTTCTTCCCAAAGCTAAGGAATATGGTGTCAAGATGTTCAATCCTAATTTTCACTAAAGGAAATTAATAGATGACATCTAAATTGAGAAAATATTATGAAGCATAGAATTTAAAAATGGTGAGAGAACCAGTTGCAGAAAGAAATGAAAAAGATGTGTTTGCCTGATGTTGGGAGTATAGCACTGAAGTTTAGGACTGGCAGGAGGCAGCTGGTTAGAATTCTTGTTTTTCATTTACATCATCAATATTATCTACCTATATGTATGCACTAATTCAACAAAAATATGTATGTGTGTGTGCATGTGTGTGTTTAAAAGGTGTGTATTTATGGAAAATATTAAAGAAAGCAAATGAGCCACTGACTAATGAAGCAGTATAATACTTGAGAACAATAATCCTTGAGAACAATTTTCTAAAATAGACTTACATAGAGGAGCTTTAAAAAGTACAACTTCTATTCCCAAGCTTTTAATTACAGAAAATAGACTTTCTTAATATACCCACATTTTATCTGACTATAGAGGAATGTTTCTGGACACTAAGTTCATAAAACACAGCAATATATAAAATACCACATTCTTTTATTTAAAAAAATTAATAATAAGGTGACTAGGTGGTTCAATCAGTTGAACATCTGACTCTTGATTTTGGCTTAGGTCATGATCCCAGGGTCATGAGATTGAGCCCCACATCGTACTCCACACTGAATGTGGAACCTGCTTAACATTTTCTCTCTCCCTTCCTCCCTTTGCCTATCTCTCTCCCTCTCAAAAAGAAAAACCTATTAAAACATAAAATAAAATAAAAATTAAGAATATGATCATGTACTGTATTTGCAAAAAATAAAAATACATACCCAAATTCAGTATTTATTTTTGAAATAATTTTATGTCTACAAAATTTAAAAACACAGTCAAATGGTTTATTTGAGGAAAAGACCACAGGCAACGTTTTGTGGATATAAGAGACCTACACATTCAATTGTCAACATTAGTCAACCGAGAAAGAGAAAGATGAACATAACATTCCTAAATTGTTGTCTCACCTTCCATCAGTCCAATAATACATGGATGAATCTTTTCCACTACATAAAATTCAGTTTCTGATCGGTACTTTGTCATTTTTTTCATCATTCTAAACAATGCCAATTTAAATTATGTGATAGTGGCAGTGTAAGTACCTGATGTGTCTAAATGATGAAACATTGCCAAAAATGATAAAGCAGTAGAGACTCAGTATCAGTTATGGAAGCCTCTGCAGTTCCTAGGTTACAACAACCTTTTCTTAGCTGAAAAATAGTACCAATTAAGTACAAGACCATTTACAGACCTGAAATCTTTTCATAATAATTTTAAAAATTATTATGTATGGCATAAAAATATAAAAGATGCAATTCTCATTACCAGTTTAAAATATTAGCAGTTTCATTTTATGTTAGGATTTTTACACTCTTGCAAATGGCATTTATGAATACTTTGAATCTCTAAAAGAAGTGACAATTGCACTGTCTGCAAAAATATTATAAATTACATTAATAGACAAACAAATGTGTTTTATCACTGACTATTTGATGGATATCAAGCAGTAAGCCATCATCTGATGAAGTGTATCTATATATATATATATATATATATATATATATATATATATATCAAGATCGAATACTTTGGTTTCACGTGTGGCACTGGTAGATACTAGATTTCTATGCTTTGTGCCTACAATGAACAGGATTTGGTTTCAATTATTAGTCCTTAAAGTCACATTTTTAGTTCAGTTTCAATATTTCAAGCTAATACAGAAATATTGAATTTGTCTATTTTATCATGGTAAAATTAGAAATTAACATTTGAAAAAGGAATTGGAGAAATAATTGCTATTTACCTCACGTAGTATTGGGCAAAATAACGTGGCCTGAAAGTAGAACAAAGTATTATTTACATAAATGTATATGGATCTTTTCTTTTAGATACTTGTTATTTAGAGGAATTTGTAATTTATGTAAGCTATTTTCTATATGTATAAGCCTTGAAAATCTCGATCTTAAAGACACATAAAAGTATCTCTTACTATCTTTATATTACACAAATGTCAGTGAAAATACAATAAAAATGCTTTAATGTCGATAGTATTAACATATGGAGAAAATCAATGCTGCATTTTCTGCCAAGATTTAATGTAAAAGAACAAAATCCTGTAAAGTAACCTAAGACACTTGCCAAATTCACATCTATTCAGAGCCCCTAGCATTCCACTATAGTACATAGATTACCTGGTTTTAAAAACTAAAGCTTTTTGTGCCCAAGTTTCCAGTTATAAAAATGATGCATTTGTTATTTGAAAAGCAATATATGAAAAAATATATAACTGAGGAGTTTCCAGTTTTGGGTAAGATGAGTAAGTGCACCCCTTTCTCTCCCACAGAACACACCTATAAAACCTTGACAGAATGCATGGCCCAGCAGCTTGAGAACTCCAAAATGTAAACAGCAACAGGCAGATTGAAATAAAACACTGAAAATCAGAGTGCCTCCAAACTGGTGATGGTTTGCCATTTGCACATCCTTTCGTGTCTCCTGGCCTGAGCTTAGCTTAGTTGGGAACTTTAGACCCAGTGCTGGGGGGCAACAACAGCAACGGCATACAAACAAAAAGCAGACCAGGAAAAGCTGTTCAGTTCTAGCTTGAGAAGTGGGCAAAGAAAGTAGAAAGTTCAGGGAAACAGAGGAAAGAACATTTTTGTCTCTCTTTTCTCTCTTTTGCTCATACCATAGAATCTAGGTAGCCCTGCAGAGGTGCTGCGAGTGGTGACAGCATCAGCTGCAGTGCTGGGAGCCTGCAGGAGCCAACAGATTAAGCAATGGGAACTTTTCTCTCTCTTCTCTCCGGGGCTATTGATTCAAAGCATGCGGCCAAAGCCCAGCTGTCTACTCTATTTCTACATCCTCTCACCTTTTGCTCCTGGATGGCTCAATGGCAAAAGTAGTTGCTTTCTGTCTTTAATAACACAGTGGGAAAGAGGAGCACAAAGGAACAGACAAATGCTGGGGAGATTTTGGAGAGGAAGATTGGAAAATCAACTCCATAAAGTAGTGTAGGATTTATGGGCCCACTTGTGGCTTATGCATATAAGGATCTAACCCTAATTAACATGGAGAAGGCTCTAAGAACTGAGATAACAGGTGAGTCAGCCAGTTAAGCCTCTGACTTCACTCAGGTCATGATCTCCCAGCTCCCTAGTTCCAGTTCTGCATCAGGTTCCCTGCTGACAGCCCAGAGCCTGGAGCCTACTTTGGGTTCTGTGTCTCCCTCTCGCTCTACCCTTCCCCTGTTCACACTCTGTCTCTCTCTATCTCTCAAAAATCAATAAACATTAAAAAAAATAAAAACTAAAGAACTGGGATAACAGATCTCTGCTCACATGTTTCACTAAACCCTGTGTGGCATACATGGAACAGAGCTGTCTGTGTACCACAATAGACTTGAAAAGTGGACTAATGTTGGAACCACAGCATGGAGAATGCAGGTTAGTCCTTGCAGCTTGAATGTAATCAGGTGAATTTCATACTAAAACATAAATTTTAACATTCCTCTTTGAATTTAAACAAGACCCAATGTCTCAAGATATGAAACTCAAAATCTCCAAATTTAGTCAAAATTATTCAAAAATTAGTCAAAAATTGCTCTAAAGTTAAAATTCCTCAAAATGATCCAAAGTTGCTCAGTGTACAATGAACCATGATAATACCAACCAGCTTGGAAAATCATTCAAAAGATGACAGGGAGATGCTCGAAGCAGTTGTAATAAAAATTGTAGTCAAACACTTGAAACAAATGTTAAAATATAGAGAGAATATATATAAAATAGAGAAGAAACAGGGGCGCCTGGTGGCGCAGTCGGTTAAGCGTCCGACTTCAGCCAGGTCACGATCTCGCGCTCCGTGAGTTCGAGCCCCGCGTCAGGCTCTGGGCTGATGGCTCAGAGCCTGGAGCCTGTTTCCGATTCTGTGTCTCCCTCTCTCTCTGCTCCTCCCCCGTTCATGCTGTGTCTCTCTCTGTCCCAAAAATAAAAAAAACAAAAAAAAACAAAAAAAAAAAAACGTTGAATAAAATAGAGAAGAAACAAATGGTAACTTCAGAACTGAAAAACCCACTGAACAAACTCAGTACCAGAATTTTACTTACCAAAAATACATTTACTTACCAAAAAATACATTTACTTACCAAAAATACATTAGCATTTTTAATCAGCCATTTGTTGTGTAATTTCAAAATAAAAATCAATCACATATTGATCAAAATAAAAATCCATCACTTTTTTGATAAAAAAAGACTTTTCCTTTTAGCTACCAGAATAATTAAATATATAATTTCAACTCTTTATTTGTTGATCACATGCATTTTTCCTTTTTTACATTATCCCAAAAATAACTAGAACTATGAATAAAATAAAAATGTGATTTCTAATATCTCTTATTCTACGCTAAACGAGTCTATGCCCATTGACCAAATTTGCTTATGTGCATGTACAAAATATTGCAATTCAATCCATTTGTCTCTAAATAAATGGATCATGTTAATGTATAATCTGATGTTATTACAGGAAACTTGAATTTTAATGAACCCTATTTGATTTGGATGAGTCAAGACAGGCATAACACAATTGAGTCAATTAGCAAGAATTTTGCAATCAATGTTGATTAAGAAAATGGGATGATGGTATGTGCATAATTTGGAGGCTTTCCCTGGCTTGAACATTAATATAATGAGATAAACATTGGCATTTTAAAGATATTGCACTGATCTGAAATGAAATGATGCATGTTTTTGATACATGTAAATATTAATCTATATACTTTTTATTATATATGACTGAGAATCCATGCAAGGTAGATCTAAGAAAGGACAATACACTGTTCTGCTTTCATGTTCCAGTAAACATAACCATTAAATCTCTTATGGCTAAACATGTAATGAAATAAATCTAGGATATGGCACAAAATTATTGTGATTAGATTTTTGTATGATACAACACTGATGAAAATATATTTTTGTTTTAGAGTTTGGTCGGAGTTTTTTAATGTAATTTACACATTATATATGGATGCTGATCTGTCCCTACAGACATATTTTTCTTGTGGAGAAACCAGTGCACTTGATTGCCTTAGGTTTGCAAATAAAATGTGTATACATGTTTTCTATTAGTTCTTTACAGCGTCAGTAGCTTTTCTCTTTAATATATTTAACTTCACAGGTTGTATTGGGATAATTATATTTGTCTTCATCAGTATTCTTTTAAATTATAATTTAGTTAGTCCATTTTCCTATGTTATTTATATTTTTTGTTAATGATTTTGAGATATTATATGATTTCATATGGCATATATTTGAATGTCGTATGTAAATTTTCTTTGATAACAAAGCCTTCAAAGTTCAATCATGGTGTTAAAATAGAACTCATGCCTTATAAGACAGCTATGGTTTATATTAAATCATATAAAACAAATATTTAATAAATTGAAATATGTCAGGATTATGATACTGAGAAAATGATTTAAAAATTAAATATGTAAAACAAAATAATAGATCAGAATAATAAGCTATTTTGAGAGGATAATGAAGTTCTATTCCATAAATTTGTATCTGCCAAATATCAAATCGGTTCTTGAATAACTGTTCTTGATATGATTCCATTTTTATATGTAATTTAGAGTCATCAACCAAAGTAACTGAAAATCCATTAGCATATTCTTTCTACTTATTATTTGAAATCATATTTTCTTTCACAGATATTATGAAATATCATGAACACAATTTTGAATATCATTATGCACATTGTCCATGTTAACTTCCAGAGATATACCAGTATTATGTTTCTTTTGTATAAAACTGAAATATTAATATATTTTCTCAGATTTTTACATAGTGATAATTTTTCTTTTCATTTATTTGTCATCATGTGAAAAGTTATAATTCATCCTGTTACATTTAAATGATTATTTTTTTTAACGTTTTTTATTTATTTTTGAGACAGAGAGAGACAGAGCATGAATGGGGGAGGGGCAGAGAGAGAGGGAGACACAGAACTGGAAGCAGGCTCCAGGCTCCGAGCCATCAGCCCAGAGCCCGACACGGGGCTCGAACTCACGGACCGCGAGATCGTGACCTGAGCCGAAGTCGGACGCTTAACCGACTGAGCCACCCAGGCGCCCCATAAATGATTATTTTTGTAAAAAAGTTAATCAAGGAATAAATGTATCTTTAAAAAAACTGGGACTTATTCTTAGAAATTCTCGCTATATTATTGATTTTTTTGTATGAATTTTGTGAAAAACTATGATTTGTTTAAAGACACTGAGAATTTATACTAAGACATTTGTTCATCTCTGTGAGAGGCAGTGGGATTATTTTAGGAAAGAGGAAATATCATTTCTGATGTAGAGCAGAACATAGTATCTATTTGCAACATGCTGAATATTACAAAAAGTGAAGCACAGTGTTATTATGGAAATTTACAAGGAAATTTGATATAAGGATGCACTGAAGACCTCCCCCCAAAGTATCTTTTATAGATAGAATGTAGCTAGGTCTTGTTTTCTCATCCTGATAATAAATCTGACAATTTTTATATTTTAACTGATTTAGAGCTTTTTTTGAGAGAGAGAGAAAGAGAGAGAGAGAGAGAGAGAGTGCTAGTGGGGAAAGGGCAGAGGCAGAGGGAGAGAGAGATCGTCAAGCAGACTCCACATGCAGCACAGAACCTGACCTGGGGCTTGATCTCACAACCCTGAGATCATGACCTGAGCTGAAATCAAGTTGGACGCTTAAGCGACTGAACCACCCAGTGCCCTAGAGCATTTTTATTTATGGTGATTACTGATATGGTTGAATTAAAATTTGTCATTATCTATTTTCAGTTTGTTTCCTTCGTTCTTTCTTTCTTTTGTCATTTTTCCTACCTTCCTTGGATTTAACAGAACATGTTTTGTTGTTCTTTATCTCCACAATTATTCATACGTTTTAAACAAAATTTAGGGGGTTCTCTAGTTTTAATATTATATACACACACACACACACACACACACACACATATATGCTTAAATATAAATATGCATATATATAATGCTTAAATAATATATATTAATATATTTAATATATATTAATATATTAATATATATTAAATATATTATTATATATTATATATATTATTAGCAATTATATATAGCAATATATATATAGCAATTATATATAATTAATATATAATACATATTAATATATATATATATGCATATATATATATATATATATATATATATATATATAATGCTTAAATAATCTGTGTTTGGCTTCAAGGACTATTATACCACTTCCCATGTAGTGTGAAGGCCCTATAACAGTAATTTTTAGTTCTTCCCTCCCATACCTTGTAATTTTTTACTTATACATATACTATAAAGACAAAATAATTGTTAATGTTTTTGCTCTAATCATTCAATTATCTTTTGCAGAAACTAAGCACCATGATGATCTCATCTTCATTCCAAATGTTATTTAGCTCTTTGTTTAAATCTAGTTTCCTGTCGCTTGTATCTTTTTCCTTCTACCTGAAGAACTTCTTTCAACATTTCTTACAAGGTATGTCTGCTAACAATTTCCTCAGTTTATATTCATCTGAGTAACTTTATATTTCTGTTTGACTTTTAAAGGATATTGTTATAGAATATTCTTCAAGATTCTGGTTGACTTTTTTTCTTTTTCAACATTTTAATTATTTTTTCCTTCCTGTTTACTTGCATATGTGGTTTCTGAAGAGAAATTTGCTGAATCTCTATCGTTGTTCACTTGTGTTTAAGGAGTCTTTTTCTCTGCTTACTTTCAATATTTTCTCCACTTCTCTGTTTTTCAGCTATTTAAATATGATAGATTTGGTTTTTTTTTTTTTTGATATTTACCTGACCTTTTATTATCCAAGTTTTTTAGATATGTGGTTTCATACCTGGTATCAATTTTGGAATTTTTTTGGCTATTATTTCTCCAAATATTTCTTGTGTCCCATTCTCTCTTCTGTGATAACTGGTTGTATGTATATCACACGATTTGACATTGCACTGTATTTCCCGTATACTGTTTTCTATTTTTCTTTTTCACTTTTTTTCTTTGAATTTCAGTTTGGGCAATGTCCATTAACCTACCTTCAAGTATATTGATTTGTTTTCTTCAACTCTGTCAAGTCTACTGAGGGCCTGATGAAGTCTTCTTCATTTCCATCACTGCGCTTTAATTTCTAGCATTTCTGTTTTCTTATTTATCATTTCCATTTCACTGTTGAATGTCTATTTGGTTGTCTAAATTTTGCATTACAGCTTTTAACATATTTGTCATAGTTATTTAACATTCCCTATCTGATTGTTTCAATATCTCTGTCAATATCTCTGCTTCTGTCCATGATGATTACTTTGTGTCTTCAATATGATTAGTCTTACTTTTTTACATACCCTCATAAATTTTTGATTCAAAATGGACATGTTGTAAAATATAGACGATACTGAGGTGAATAAGTTTATGCTTGAAAATGAGCACACCTTTCCTTCTGTTAGGTATTTAGTATTAGATTTTACATTCATTTAGTCAGAAAGTTGACTTGGTATGATTTTTTTTTATATATATTATAATGGTCACTCTCAATGCATCACAAGATTTAAATTCCTCCAGTGATTCTTGTGTTAGAGTATGGGCTATTTGCAATTTCTGTCCCATTGTTTGTTTAGTTATTTTCACTCTTGACTTTAGATGTTCCTTTTACTTTGTTCCCCGGGGAGAATTTATCTCTTGCAGCTCTAACAATTGTTTTCCGCTATTACTTTTACTCACTGCTTATTTGACAGACGGTATGGGGGTGCAAGGTGTTCTCTGGTGAGAACTCCAATTTTGATTAGGGACTCTGAAACCACGTATCAGTGTCATGGCTCACAAGTTTCTGCCTCTCATCTGGAGGTAATGCTGAGTCTATCATGTATTACTATTCTTGATAAAAAAGCAGCGATGTTTATTCTGGTGTGTGTGTGTGTGTGTGTGTGTGTGTGTGTGTGTTATTGTTATTTTATTTACCTGTCTCCCTCCCTCAGCTATACTGCTTTTCTAGATTTTTCATAAGCCTGCAAATATTGTTGCCCTTTCCTGGGTTGATTAAGAATTGTATTAATTTGTGGAGGGAAGTGACATGGGTCTAGGCGGTTCTGGCAGTGGCTGCTGTTTCCCTCATGCAGCCAACCCCATGATGGAAGCTATTCTTTGATTCTTCCTGAGAGTGAATAGTTACTGAACTATCTGCCAGAAAAGCCTGTGAAATATTACAGGCTCCCTATCCTATGTCTGTGGTTCCCAGCAAACTTCATACTGTCGCCCCAGTTTATTCTGACCTTTGGTAATTTGGTAAAAATGCCTGGCTCTTCCTACTAAATAATATGGCATCAGTGGCCTCTATTTCAGGTAAGCATATGTATGGGCAGTGTTTCTACTTGCAAGTACCTGTCTCTCTCCAGATTCCAAATTAACTGTTTGAATTATAAGTGATGCATTAAGATATGGATTTTAATTTTGTAGAATTGAATCATTGGAGACTTTATTTTAAAATAGAGAAAAGTACAGCCAGAAAAAAAAAATATTATTAAACTCTAATACATGAACAAATTATCATTGTAAATATTTAATCTTATTTTCTTCTTCAGCATTTAAAAACTTTTTTTTTAGTGTTTATTTATTTTTGAAACAGAGAGAGACAGAGCATGAGTGGGGAAGGGGAAGAAAGAGAGGGAGATACAGAATCCCAAGCAGGCTCTAGGCTCGGAGCCATCAGCACAGAGCCCTACGCGGGGCTCGAACTCATCAACCTTGAGATCATGACCTAAGCGACATTGGACACTCAACCGACTGAGCCACCCAGACACCCCTACCTTTTTAAAATATAACAAATTAATTACTAATACATTAGAAGTTTCCTAGACCCAAAAAATAGTTCTATATTTCTGTATTATTTTCAATACTTAAAATTTTATATGTATTTCTATATTATTTCAATACTTAAAATTTTATATGTAACTTATAGATCAACTGAAGTTTTTTTGTTTTGTTTTGTTTTGATTTGTTTTGCCTTTATGCTTTTGACACCTATCTTGATTGATGTCTAGCATTTGTTGATACTGTGAGCTTTGATATCTAAACCAATTTCTAAAGCTTCTATCCTGGCTCCTTGAGATTTTATACTCAGCATCCACCTGCCGTTTCTCCAACTTGGGCCCATTCTCTGTGTTAAGGATTTTATTTGTTCATTAATTCATCTCAGCTATGGCTTTTAAATTTAAACATAGCATATTTATTAGTTCAATATATTTGGAATGATATGCATGTGGAAGAGAGATTCTGTAATCATTCTATCTTACTGCTTGGAATGGGCACCATTTCAAAATATTTATTGTGGCACTATCTGGGATATTGAGTATAAAATGCATGGTTTTTTAACACTAGAGGTGAAAATGTTATCTATGATGATATAAATTGTCTACATATATTATCTTTTGCAAAGAAATCAATTTTGTGCATCTGAAAAATATTCTATTAGGAAAATCTCTAGGGAAAATCAGAGGTGTTCTTAGGAGAAACTGATGACTCCAATTCTGGAAATGAAAGAAATACAGTTTTCTTATATGTGTACATATGACACATCAAAATGGAATGCTACCTCCTTACTTTGTAATTTAAAAATGGTAGAAAGCATTAACCTCTAAATATGGCATATTCAAAAATAAAAAGAATGAGGACTTCAACTAGTATGGTTAAAGATTCAATAATAAAAGTTTTAGTATTTTTATCAAAATATATTAAAAATAAACTGTAAAACATTGACAACATGATATTCACATATTTTAGAAATTGCTATGTAAGACAAAACCATGTTAGTTTTGTAATTCTAGAAATATTTTCTACATTGTCTGATTGATTCATAGTGTAGTAAGGTGATGTAGCTTTCATTTTGCACTTGAAGTGAGGTAAACTGATGTCTGGGCTTCCATATTTTTAATCTGAGCTATATATAAACATATTAAATAATTATACTATACATGTATACTTTAATTTTAAATTCAAGGTGTGCATTCCCCATAAAATAACTGTTCATAACTATAAGAAAGGGAAAGTGTACTGTATATTAACAACTTATACTTTTACTAGCACTAAAAAGAGGACAAATTTTGTTGCAACTCACCGAAGTGTAATTTTATATCACGTTTTTTGACTAACAGGAAGATTGAATAAACCTTCTCTTTCCTTTCTTGCTACCTTTCTAAGAAACTTTACATACTTCCAATTCATGTGATTATATAGGGAAGTTATTTACTCTTTTGACTATATTCTACAAATACAAATGTTACCTGTGAGTTTGGTAACCTAGCTGTATAATAAATTGTAGAGTTATAAAAGTTAAATATCAGTCAGATGTACTAAATAAATATACAATTCTTAATTCTGTTTCTTGCTTTGAAACAGTTCTCAAATATGTCAAGAATGTATTTTAGTAGATATTAATCACAAATCCTACACTACAGCATTGGGAAGGTGCCAAAATATTATGCAATTTGAATAAATATAAACACATAGCTGAAATGAGAGCTAATTTTACAGCTAGTTACCTTTCCTTTATGGTACCTTTTAATATCTCTATATCATTATATCATTGTATCCTTGTTTATTTATATATTTTAAAATAAAATTTGTATATATTTAAGGTGTACAAAATGATGATTTGATATACATATAGTGAAATGATAATTATAGTCAATTAACGTACCTACTGAGTTACCATTTGTGTGTGTGTAATGAATATACCTGAAATCTATTTTTTAGCATGTTTCTCGTATTCAATACAGTATTAGTAGTAGTAGTTCCTTTCATAGATTCATATTATCAATTATCCTTAAAACAATAACTAGATAACTGTAATTTTTATAAAGAGAAAGGTAAAAATAAAACAAAAACATGGGTCTGTATTTCAGCACAAATTGTATTATTTCACCATTCTATACACTCTATGGCAATATATTTTCTAAGAATTGCTACTAGATGTTTACTAATTATTAGCATAGAAAATGGCTATAATTTTTCAAGTTGTAATTAGTTATGGTGACTGAATCAGATCAAGCACTGGGCCGTCAGCTGTCTTAGATTATGAATGCAAGACATTACTTGCTCTCTTCCAGTCAAGGCAATTCATTAGTTTTGCTGTTTGAGAGCAGCTGTACCCTTTGAGATGTGATTTATTCAGATTCCCTCACTATTACTGCAGAAGCATGGGGAGATAAGTGATTTGATGAGGCTATGTATTTACTGTCAAATGCCATTATTTTTTAAATGTGCAGTGGCAGTGATAGGAAGTTTGTATTTTAAAAGCAAAGGATTAAGTCAAATGAAGAAAAGCACATAAAATCTAAATGTAAAAAATTATATCTCCTCTACTTCGGCATGCATTTTTCTTATTTTTTTTCAGTTTTTATTTAAATTCCAAGTATTTAACATATAATATAATATTAGGAGGCATGCATTTCCCAAGAGATGTTATAGAAACCATTAAATTTTCACTTTGCCATTTCTACTTATTAATTGTGAAAAATAGTTACATTATTTAAAATATGAGCATAGAAAACACAATTGTTGAAAATATGAATTGTCAAATCTTCGTCCACTGAAAATAATTATAATTGTCCTATGTTCATTGCCACAATTTAATTTATGCATACATATTTCTCAAAAATAATAAATTAAAGAGGAATTTGACTTGAAATGAATTATGTATCCAGACAACTTGATTTTAAAACACTTTCCTGCAGGTGTGTGCTGTAGAATAAATAAATCAAATATTTGCTTAAGTGTTTCTTCAACATCCATTTATAAGGTCATTAAACAAAATATTATTGGAAAATTTATACATATGATAGTGGCTAGAAAACTTGAAATAAAGTGTTTTAGTAACTTTTAAAATGTTTCGTCATTGGGGCACCTGGGTGGCTCAGTCAGTTAAGTGTGGACTCTTGATTTTGGCTGAGGTTATGATCTCACAGTTAATGGGATGGAGCCCTGAATTGGGCTCTGCACTGACAGTGCGGGGCCTGCTTGGAATTGCCTCTCCCTTGCGCTCTGTCCCTCCCCCATTCATGCTCTGTCTTACATAAACATGTAAATTTTATTTATTTATTTATTTATTTATTTATTTATTTACAGAGTGGAGAAGAGGCAGAGAGAGGGAGAGATAGAGAATCCCAAACAGGCTCTGCACTGTCAGCGTGGAGCCCAATGAAGGGCTCAAACCCACCATCCGTGAGATCATGACCTGAGCTGAAACTAAGAATCAGATTTTTAACAGACTGAGCCACCCAGGTGCCCCAACACACATTTTAAAAAAAGTTTCATCTTTGTAACTTTTTCTTATCAATCTAGATTTCTAAGAATGTGCATATATACACTAGTAAATACAAGTAGAATTTACCTAGTTTGAAGGAGCTTCTGATGCCACATTCTGCTTTCCCTTCTCCCACCCAAGAGGCCCTGCCTAGTCTATTGATCAAGTCTCTATAAACCTTGTGTTTTAAAGCACTGATCTCATGCTGTACATTTCACAGAAGTGGAAAGCTACTTTCAGATTGCAAAGTCATGAGGTATGTGACACAGCTAGGACTTGAACCCAAGTCTTCTGTGTGCCTAGTCCTAATGGAATTCTACACAGGGTCCTTCGTGGAAGAAATGTTCCAGAAACCATATTTCCCAAATCTCTTATTAAGGCATGCAGCCTGAGGGTTTAGTTATGGCTATAACCATACATTATAGCAGAACTATATAGAATATTTACAAAATTATATTTTCCCTATAGTTACTAAGTTTATGAATAAATGGTTTCCCTAGCATAGTTTAGATTCTTTTTTGTTTTTCTAGTAAAATAACCATCTGTCAGTTTCAAATGATCTGGAAATAAGTTATTTATTTCTTCTGAAGGGCAGAAGAAACAGGAAGGAAGAGAGAGAGGGGAAAAAAAGAATTGCTTAGGCTAAGATTAGAGTTTGGTAAACCACAACTATAATCACTGAAATCTAAAAATCTAAAGCAGGGGCCCCTGGGTGGCTCAGTGTATTGAGCTTCTGATTCTTGATTTAAGCTCAGATCATAATCCCAGGGTCATGGGATTAGGCCCTGTCGAATGTGGAGCCTGCTTAAGATTTTCTCTTTCACCCCACCCCACCCTCTAAAATAAAAACCTAAAGCAAACTTCTACAAACATTAATTATAGATTCTTCTAAGTTCAAGATGCTGAGCTAAGAAATCTGAATACAGCATAGTCCTCAAGGTACAGTTTCTAGAGGAGAAAACATACATAAATATTCACAATCAGTAAATTAGAAACATACAAGTTGATAAGAGATACAGAAAATGATAATTCAGCCTCAGGTTAGAAAATTGGAGTATTTGAACTAGCCCTTAAGAAGGAATAAACAATCAATAAAGAAAATTAGGATGAGGGAACAATGTAATGGTCCAGACAAAAGGATACTTTTGCCATTAAAAACCTATCTTTTTAGGGGCACCTGGGTGGCCTAGTCGGTTAAACATCCGACTTCGACTCAGGTCACGATCTCACAGTTCATGGGTTCGAGCCCTGCATCAGGCTCTGTGCTGACAGCTCAGAGCCTGGAAGCCTGCCTTGAATTCTGTGTCTCCCTCTCTCTCTGCTCCTTCCCCACTCACGCTTTCTCTCTCTCTCAAAAATAAATAAACATTTTTAAAAAGCTTATCTTTTTAAAAGTAGTAATCATAATACTAGCTAACATACTATATATGTGGCCTGTGCCAGGTACATACATAACATTTATAGTTATTTTTGAAACTCTGTTAACATATTATGTATTGACTAATTCATTACAATTATATTAACTCGTTTAACCTCTAAAGAACCTATGAATTTGGTGTGATTGTTACACCATATTATATGGGAGGAGACTGACCCAAAGCGTAACTAGGTAATTTTTCCAGGATCCACACAGCTAAGCAAATGGTACGGCCTGTGTTCACATCTTGTCAATCTTACTTGAGAGCTAGCATTTTTTTTTCAGCTTATTTATTTTGAGAGAGACAAAGAAAGCACAACTGAGGAAGAGCAAAGAGAGAGAGGGAGAGAGAGAATCCCAAGCGGGCTCCATGCACAATCAGCATGCAGAGCCTGATGCGGGGCTTGAACTCATGAAACGAAATCAAGTCAGTCGTTTAACTGAGCCACCCAGGTGCCTCTCAGAGCTAACATTTTTAAGAGCAGATTGCTGTGCTTCCTTTAGGGGAATACATAAAACCATTACTGTTACTGAAAATAAATTATCTGTACTTCTCATTATTCAGCAGAGTAAAATTTATAACTTAGGTTGAAGATTTTTGAGCCATCATCAACATGCAGCCATTTACAATTAAAAGGCAAGAATTTCAAACAAGCCTTGTGAAAATAATGGAGTAAAGTATGTTATAATTAAATTGCTTCCAGTAGTTATTAACTTAAAATAGACATAAATATAAGGCATATTATGAAAATTTCATGGTAATCACAAAGCAAAAAACCTAGAATACATACACAAATGATAAAGAGAAGAGAATTAAAGCATACCACTACAAAAATCAAGAATTCACAAAATAAAACACCCAGCAGGAAAGAAAGGAACAAGAGAAGTATAAAACAATAAAAAACAATAAAATGACGATACTATGTTCTTACCTACATAGCCAAGGCCTGGGGAGAAGGGCGAACAGAGAAATGTAGGTCAGAGTATGAACTGAGCTATAAGATGAATAAATTCTGAGGATCTAATGTACAGCGTGATGACTGTAGCTAATAACATGGTATTGTATACTTGAAGGTTGTTGAGAGTAAATCTTAAGGGTTTTCACCATGCAAAAAAATAAATACATAAAGAGTTAACTATGTGAGGTGAAGGATGTGTTAATTATCTTGATCTTAATAATCATTTCACAATGTTTATGCATATCAAATCATTACGCTCTATGCTTTAAATTTATACAATTATATTTCTCAATTATCCCTCAATAAAACTGTTCTTTTATTCAAAATGCAGTGTTTTACAACTTCTCATAAAATTAGAGGGTCTTTAACCATCATTTAGATTAAATTAGTCAATTTATTTAAAGTTTTCAGGCACACTAGTAGAGAATAAAGCCTCCTTATAAAAAAAAATTTTTTTTTGAGCAGATAGCTTAGGGAAAAGTGAACATCCTCTCTATTGAAAGATCTTACAAATATATATATAAAGAAAGTAAACTTGAAAATTAGCAGTAACAACTCATAGAAAGAAACTCAATATCTTTAGTGACAGGCAATCAAATTTCTCCCATCTGTAGACTAGATATTAACACTATGCAAGAATATTAATTATATTTTAATCAATTTAGGAATCTTGGTAAATGACAGTTAAGTTGGTGATTCTGTTTCTTTCATAATGGCTGTACATTCTAAGAAAAAAGATGATAAAATAAAATTTGTCTACTTAACTATGAAAAGAGCATAGGGATGATTCTTAGATTAGCACAAAAATAATAAAAGAAGCTTTGTTAAATTATATATAGAAGATATTTTCTCCTAACTGTACCCAGCATCCTTACCCCTCTCTTCCTGATATATTTTAACAAATGGAGATCTTAATTTCAGTTAAATTCAGTTTCGTGTATATTATATATATAATATAACCAGGCACTATATGGTTCTGTATTCATTCATACTTAGATTTATGATTGATCTGGAATAAATTTTTGAGTATAGAGTAAGTTAAAGAGGAGAATACTTATACTTTTTCCAAAATGGATATCCAATCAATGCCGTATATTTTTTTGGAAAATAAATTCTTTATCCCACAATACTGAAGTGGGATTCTGTGATAAATCAAGTGACCAAATATGTATATGTGGTCTCTTATTGGCCATTGTTTTGTTTCTTAAGTCTATTTTTCTATTCTTGTGACAATACCACCCTTTAAAAATTTCTAAAAGTATATAATAAATTTTGATTACTCCTAGTATGTTCTTCTCCAAAGTTTGTAATTGTCTGCATTGAAGTGTTTTGTAGCTTTTGTAAATTTATTTTTTAAGTTTTAAGATTTTTCATGTTATTTTAAGCTAATTAAAAATGTACTATATTTATTGTTGCTCTATATAAGTACAATTAAATTTATTTAATAATGATATTGCATCTGGGGCATCTGGGTGGCTTCAGATTCTCTGCCTCCCTTTTTTTAAAAAATAATTTCTAGTATTTAAGACAAATGTCAAATGGAAAACTCATATTTCACTTGAAAATATGATAAAAATCATAAATATATTTAAAAGTTAAAAATGGAAACTTTAACCTTTGACACAGGAAGATTTATTGGTTAAAAGCACTTGAGTTTGGAGTCAGAGAATGGAGATCACTGGCTCTATGTAACTTTGGACAAGTTACCAAACCTTTCTGATCCTTAATTTTCTCATCTATAAAATAGGAATAGTGGCACCTGGGTGGCTCAGTCTGTTAAGCATCTAATTTCAGCTCAGGTCATGATCTCATGGTTCAAGAGTTCAAGCCCTCCATTGGGCTCTGTGCTGACAGCTCACAGCTGGGAGCCTGCTTCAGATTCTGTGTCTCCCTTTCTCTCTGCCCCTCCCCGGCTTGCACTCTGTCTCTCTCTCTCAAAAATAAATAAACATTAAAAAAACTTTTTTAAAGGAATAAAAATGGTAGCCACTTCAGATAATCAAACATAATACATTTTATAAATGATTTAAATCACTTAGCATAGTTTTGGGCAACCATTACTTAGTTGATAAGCCTTAACTATTACTAGGATGAATTTTTATTAATGAGAAAAGTTTAAAAGTGAAATCAACTAACAAATGTATATTATATTACTACTTAAAATATGTGGCTCAATTTGATTTAACATACAAAAACTATATAAATGGATCTTTTAGTATAGTTAAATATGAAGCATATTTTTAAGAGATTATATTTCTATATTATGTTCCATCTAAATCAGAACTTCTAGCTTCTCTTTTCTGGGTCTAAAAAATAACAGTTACATGCATTTTCTACAATATATAGATTAGACCAGTTGCCAAAAAGTTGTACATAAATCTAATTTTCTTATCAAAACCATTGAGCCTATTCATTTTCATATTATTTTGCTTATAAATATGTTTTCAGAAATGAGATTTAACTTTATTTTTAAATTATTTTATTTTTAAATATTTTATTTATGGGGCGCCTGGGTGGCACGGTCGGTTAAGCGTCCGACTTCAGCCAGGTCACAATCTCGCGGTCCGGGAGTTCGAGCCCCGCGTCAGGCTCTGGGCTGATGGCTCAGAGCCTGGCACCTGTTTCCGATTCTGTGTCTCCCTCTCTCTCTGCCCCTCCCCCGTTCATGCTCTGTCTCTCTCTGTCCCAAAAATAAATAAAAAAACGTTGAAAAAAAATGTTTTATTTATTAAACTTTACACCATTTATGTATAAAATTTTAGGATTATGAGGTTAATTGTCAGCATTTCTGTAAGAAAGCTCTTAGAAATCATTCATGTAAAGCAAAGTCTTTAGATATAAAATTCTTATATACCTTAGTATATATTAAATCTACACCTATATATATCAAAGCCATCAAATATTTTATGCTACAATGATTATATACATGCATTAAATCTCAAAGTGGAGGACACACTGTAAATTAGTTACAATGAGTGATGTATGTCATTGTTATATGCCATTTTTACATCACTGTAATAAGACCATTATATGACAATCATTTTACTTTCTTAAAACATACGTTATTTTCTTTCTAATTAAATTTGAGACACAAGATAGAGGTATTGAGGGAAACTAAGAGAAAAATCCTCTTGTTCCTCATAAATTGATAGCATATTTTGAGTGTTTTCTGTGTCCTGTTCTGGGTACTGTTTTTAGAGCTCCAAGTGGATTGATGCATTTAATACTTACAACAAGCCTATGAGGTGAGTGATGCAATTATTACAATTATATGGATTAGATGGTACAATATAGGCCCAAAGAGTTTAAAGTTATGTACCCTGACCAAGGCCCATAGATAGCAAGTTAAAAAGTCAGAATTTAACTGTGGCTTTTCATGAAATAATCACATAACTGTCCTTTAGTATTACCTTTATCGAAGAGATAAAGAAGACACATGAGGGCTCCACATGAGAGGAGTGATAATGATCAGGTAGGATATCAGTGTTGAGGAAGTAAGGAGCAGAGATTTACCAATGCTGAAGTCATAAGTTACAAATTGTATTCAACTGAGAATAAGCAGGGAATCCTACAGTCAGAATAGTCAATGAATGTGAGTGTTGTATCATTTATGAGCAAATTTTTTAACTTGTACTTGAATCTCTTTTAAATTGCTTTTGTTATATCATGTTCTAGTTTGTATAATTAAGATAATTATTATTATTATGGTTAATTCAATATGGAAATAAAATGTGTCAAAAGCTTTTATGAATACCTGGTACATAGTAAGCCTTCAATAATGTTAGCTAGAAAGATTATTATAATTTCCTAGGTTATCTTAACAGTACGCAACAATATAGTAACAACACTAACCAAAAATGGCATTTCTGTGGTACTAGGAATTGGGAAGCCTTGTTCCTCCCAAGTATCTTCTCCTGCTGGCTGCTCCATGTAAGCTCAGCCATGGTCAGTGTTGAGACTTTAGATGCTGTAGCAAGATTTTCTACAGACTAAGGGCCGGTGACTTGCATATCTTACCACCACCGCCATGATTATTTTCTCTCTATGAAATTCCATTGTGTTACTCTATCAAAAATGGTGTAGATGTTGCACTGAATCATTTTGTTCAAAGCTGTGAGCCTAACCATTCCCACAGAAGTTCTCTCTTCTAAGGTAGTCATCATTATCACAATATTTGTCAAGTGTAGGTTAGTTGAGATATCCATAAAAACAACAAAAATATTAGTTAGCTTACTTAAAAAAAACAGAATAACAAAACTGAGTTTAGCAGAAGCATATTAGAAAAGGTATAGAATCGAAAGAAGCCTGGAGAAACAGCCTTTGTAAAAGAGGCAACAGAATATATAACCATTGTTGGGTGCCTGGTGGCTCAGTCCATTAAGCGTCCAACTCTTGGTTTCAGCTCAGGTCATGACCTCATGGTTCATGGGTTTGAGCCCCACATCAGGCTCTGCACTGACAGTGAAGAGCCTGCTTCGGATTATGTCTCTCTTTCTCTCTGCCCCTCCCCTGCTCACTTGCTCGCTCTTCCTCTCAAAATGAATAAATAAAAATTTTTTAAAAAGAGAAAATACAACCATTATCAACCACAGGAATAATTTGTTAGGATGGCCTGCTACCACCTCTGCATGTTCATTGTGCTATTGTGGGGTAATAAACTTCACCTTTGCTCTGAGTTATAGCTGGCATTCCTGCTTTGTTTTTGTTTTTTGCTTTTGTTTTTGTTTTTGTTTTTTAAGTCACTTGTTCTAAATTCAAAGACCAAAGTCCAAACTGGCCAAGTTTGGCCAAGACTATTAAAAAATGTCCATGCCTTAACTTGTAAAAAGGAAGGGGAAGGAATGTTATAGTTCACTTCACTTTCAAAGTTGGAAAACAGTGCCTATCTTTCACAAACTTCACATGTATTAAGTAAAGTCTCAAAAAAATTTCAATTGCTATTATTATCTTTATTTACAGGTTGGGAAACTGAACCACAGAGAACTTACATAGTTTGGCCAAGATTACCAATTTGGTAAGAAGTAGAGCTAGATTTGATTCCAGAAACCAGAAATCATCAATCACACACACAAACATATGCGTGTAGATGTATAGATGGAGAGAGAGAGTGAGAGAGAAAGAGATTGAAAGAGCCAAACACAATTATGTTTGTGATATTGTCAGGCTATAAAGTGCTTTTGAAATGAAGTGACAGTTCAGTATTGTCAAAGCCAAAATTGCTTTACAAAATGCCAAAACTAACTCTCTGAAGTAACCACTATGGAAAAGTTGACAGGACATTTCTGCTTGCCTCAGAACCTCAATGTTCAATTGTCGCAACCGAAAAATTTTTAATCAATAACACCAAACCAAAAAAAAAATGGCAGCCTGACATCTTTTCAGTTTTACAACACTGAAGTACTTCACAAAATGAATTAGATTAGGGGAAACTGTTGTTATAGGAAATCATTGATGAACAGATTTTATGCAAAGATGATTGGTTTGTCTGGCTTTTCTCTCAAGATGATTCATTGGTTGGCTGCACACATCAGGTATTTTAGAGTGGGGTGAAGTGTCATTAAGGATTTTGTTTTGTTTTGCTTTTTGTTTTTTGTTTTTTGTGAAAGCAGAAATGATGGACACTTGGCAAACAGTTTGAATTTGCTTTTGATCTTGCCACTAAAATTGTCTTTGGTACCTAGTTTTAAAAAATGGATGCAGTTGTTTCTTTGGGTATTGTCAATGTGTCTAGAGGTGTCTGGATAGGGTGACTGACCAACATTCAGGTTACATGACAATAGCAAACCCATATCTAATTTGTAATGCCTGTCATTCAAAAAAACTAAAAGAATAAGTTTGCTTAAATCAGGTTGTCTTACTGTTTTAAAGAACAAGGAATCAGCTTGCTAAATAGTATTTTGAAATATGAAAACCACACAGACAAGTAGTTAGATGACATAAATCTAAACTATCATGATATATATTTTATAAAATATCTATTTGGTAGAAATATATAAATGTTGATTTTTTAAAAAATTTAAATTATAACTGATTTCCACTAGAGGTAATGAGAATTAATATTATATATTTGTGTAAAAGAGGCTATGAATTTCTTCATAAAGAAATCTTTGGGGCATCTGGGTGGCTCAGTCAGTTAAGCATCGACTTGCTGCTCAGTTCATGATCTCATGGTTTGTGAGTTCGAGCCCACCATTGGGCTCTGTGCTGACAGCTCGGAGCCTGGTGCCTGCTTCAGGTTCTGTGTCTCTCTCTTTCTCTGCCCCTTCCCTGCTCGTGCTCTGTCTCTCTCTCTCTCTCAAAAAATAAATAAACATTAAAAGAATTTAAAAATTTTATTTTAAGTCAGCAGATGATATTTTTATTGCATAATTAGGGACATAGCGCTATGTGATATTAACTTTTAATCTAATGAGCTGTCCATGACACTTACATGATTTTGCTTAATATTGAATGTAAACTAACACTTTTAAGAAGCTAGAAACCAAAAATTTACTTATATTATCCTTAAATAAATAATTTACTTCATCCTAGATATTTAAATTGTGAATATATCACCGAGGCATTTGTTGTCTTTCTCACAGGGTTGGTTATAGCAGTATTAGACTTTATGTATGTCAAAAGTTGTTATGTGTACTAATTCAATATTTTATTTAAGTACTAACTGAGTGGTGGTGCCCATTAATGTATCAAAATCGAACAAGCTTGTTTACTCCAGATCTATATATTTTATATATAATGGCAAAATAAATAACAAGTAAATTCTATAACCCGGATATTTATGCTTTATACTTTTTCTAAAGGCTATCAGACTTTAAATAAAAATGAAAATGTTTAAACAAAAGTTTGTCAGCAATTACATAACATTACGATTGAAGGAATAAATAAATGTATAAAAATTATCCTCACTAGCTGATTTCTAGCTTGAAATCAGGCCATATAATTTCTTTATTAATATTTTATAAATTTAATATAAAAAGTACCTATTTACCTGTCATAATTTTGAATAGATATGGAAATATTTCAAAAAATATTAACAATTGGCTCTACCGGAATAAAAATAATAAGTCGCTGTGATTAAGCAGAGATATTCTAGTGTGAAATGTTTTTCACTGATGAAAAAGCTGTTAATATAATTCAGCACAACCATAGTTTAAATAATACAAAAAAAATACAATACGATCTACCAAACTGACTCCCCTAAAATATTCCGCATCAATTCTTCATTAATTCTTTTTCAGAAACCTAAGTGTATTTATTCAGGGTGTAAAACCTATTTGAATATTCCCCAAATATCAGTTTGCTTAAGACAAAAAGAATTATTTCTTCTTTGATATGTTCAATTATTTCTTCTTTAATATGTTCAGTGGACCAAGTAGCGCCTCAGCTCCACAAAGACATTGAGAGAATCAGGGAGCTCTTTCCAACCCCAACTGGATTGTATGCATTCAGATGACATTCAGGAAAGGGGAGAGAGAATGTTAAAGACACATCTGGTTTTAATCGCCTTAGCTCTAGGCCAACTGCACTTCCGTAACAGGTAGTTACATAGCCCCATCTAAAGCAAAAGGTCTGGGAAATGTAGTCTAGCAGTTCACCAAAGCAAAAAGAACGTGGATATTGAAAAACAGTTTAGCTAATTTCCACTGCACCAGAATTACGGGACATTATTTTAAAATAGTTAGGGGTATGTAAATCATTAGCATATATCTCATATTAGAGACATTCCCAGTAAATAAAAAAAAGTTTATCACACTTGCTATTCAACTTTAAAAAAAAAATTAGGAAACTTTTAAGCAATTGAGATAAAAAAATAGCAATAAATATATTTATAAAGTTATCATTTATTCATGATACAATTATCTGGAAATATTCAGGAAAACACCAAGAAACTAACAAAAGTAATTTTAAAACAAAGTAAATTAGTCATTTAAAAATACATATTTACAAAGCAATAGTTCTCCTGTATACATAGTCCTTCAAAAATCCAGCTCAAAAGAATTTTAAAAAAGAAAATTTACTCTTTCAATTTAATAAAAATTCATAAAGTAAGTGGAAAACATATCTTATTTATGGATTGGAAGTTTCATTTGTGTGATAAGGTCAAACAATATTTTGTAAATTTTTACATATAAAAAGCAAAACTTAAGCACAATGAAAACATTTGGTGAGGTGGTAGGGATTTCATATAAATTATAAAATAATCTGGAAAAAAAACTAAGTAAATGTGAGACGTGAGACAGAACGGTCATGATGAAATATTTACTCTACAAATATAAAACTTGTGGAAAAAATGTTATACCGAAATATTTATGTCATCTTATAGAATAGAATTTTTCGAAGTGCTAAAAAAGGAAGAAAATACAAACAAAACAAGGAATAGTTGTGACTATTTTTATTTTGCTATTATATATAGAATATACACAAATGTAATATTGTCATTTAAATAAAACCGGAATAGCAAAACATTTGAAATTTTACCAAAATATATTCATATCTATATGTATATTTGTACATATATGTTTTACAAATCAAAAAGAAAATATGAAGACAATTAAAATTAGATGACAGGTAATTATGACTTTAACCTGTTCGTACATTTGTCATGGAAGGAAATAATTTTCATTTTTGAGCAATCTTAATGCCATCTATTTCTATTGATGACTAAAGTTCTTGTTTTCTTTCTATTCTTACATCAATGATAGTTTATAATATCTGAGAGTGACATTTTAATAGAAAGTATCAAATTTTATTGATTGTGTAATGCTATCATTCTAACTTAGTTTTAGAGGTTTAGAACATAAGAATTTTTGCTATTCAATATTTTTAAATGTATTCAAAAGATACCCTCTACATGTCAAATAATTTTCAAAACCTTTCATGTTGGTCATGAATGTGGCAGGGTTATTTTAAGTTGCTCAAGCTCAGCATTTTCATACTCTCTCTCTCTTTTAGACAACACACGTAATTTGGATTTTAAATACCACAGGGGAAAAAAATTATGAAAACTAGAACGAACTAATATATACAGAAATGCATTGTTAATTTTATCTACAAACAGGCCACTCCATCTGTTCAAACATAATGCTCAAAACCAAGGAATATGTTCCAAACCAAAGAGCATGATATTTGACAGATGGAGAGGTCTGTAAGCCTGTCTGGAGCATGGAATACTATAGAGTTTTTAGCAGGGCCCAATTTTCCACACTAAATGAAATCTAATAGAAATTTCTCCCCAATAAACATCAAAATCAGCAACAATTTTACCAATTGCTATGCACCATAGATCAACTCATCTTATCTATTTTCTTTCTCAATCACAAGAAACCCATATCTACATTCTGAGTTAATTTTTAATTTTCATGGTTGTCCTCCTACATAAATAAGTACAAATGCCAAACATATTTCATATAAAATAAAAGTCACTAATGAGTCAAACGCAAGATGACTTATTCTTTAGCGTAAAAATATCATGAGTCCTATTTTTAGAAAAATTAATCATTTAAGGATTCTATTATAGTATACAAAATTTGGAAAAAGCTATGATAGGACTTTAATCAGTTTCTTCAATTTACAGAAACAAACAACAAAACAAGAAGCACAGAATATTTGTCTTGCCTGAGAGTATGCAGCTGGTGAGAAGCTAAATAAGATTTCTCTGCTCTTGTCCAGAGTTTTGTTCTAAAATCCAGCATTCTAGTGTGTACTGAAGAACACAGGAGATTGCCTTATCACTACTAAAATTTCAGTTTAATTAAACCAGAAAAGAACTTTGCTAAAAATGTCAAAGTCATAGGTATTGCTAGGAACTGGGAACACCATTTCTACTTATATAAATTAAACATAGGCTTATCAAATAGAGCATGAGGGCATACAGTGAGAAATGTGTAGATAAAATATATTGATACAGTTGACCCTTGAACAACATGGAGGTTAGGGGCACTAACCTGCCACACAGTCAAAGATCCACATATAGCTTTTCACTCCCCCAAAACTTAAACACTAATAGTCCACTGTTAACTGGAAGCCTTACTGATCACATAAAGTGTCAATTAACACATATTTTATATATTAAAGACTCCTTTTTAAATTTTTTATTTATTTATTTATTTTTATTTTTTTTTAATTTTTTTTAATTTTTTTTTTCAACGTTTATTTATTTTTGGGACAGAGAGAGACAGAGCATGAACAGGGGAGGGGCAGAGAGAGGGAGACATAGAATCGGAAACAGGCTCCAGGCTCTGAGCCATCAGCCCAGAGCCTGACGTGGGGCTCGAACTCACAGACCGCGAGATCGTGACCTGGCTGAAGCCGGACGCTTAACCGACTGCGCCACCCAGGCGCCCCATTTTTTATTTATTTTTGAGAGAGAGAGAGACAGAGTGTGAGTGAGGGAGGGGAAGAGAGAGAGAGGGAGACACAGAATCTGAAACAGGCTCTGAGCACTGAGCTGTCAGCACAGAACCTGACGCAGGGCTCCAACTCATGAGAGCCATGAGATCATAACCTGAGCCAAAGTCAGATGCTTAACTGACTGAGCCATCCAGGTGCCCCTTACATATTAAATGCATTATACATTGTATTTTTAAAATTAAGTAAGCTAGGTAAAAGGACATGCTATTAAGAAAATCATAAGGAAGAGAAATCATATTTATGGTACTGTACTGTAAAAAATCCATGTATAAATGGATTCAAACCCATGTTGTTCAGACGTGTGTTGTTTAAGGGTCAGCTGTACATTGATAAGTGTTACATAAGATCTTAATTCCTGAAACTGGAACATATTTCAATATCTGATTTCAACATTTTAAAATTCAGAGCTATTTAAGACTTTGCATCTCAGGAAACTTGGCATCATTTAAGCCAAACTTCTAGCTGTGCTCAGTTCCATACCTGGGTAGGTATGACTTTGCCTGCCCTATCACCTGTGGTAGTACTTGGAACAGTCAAGACTAATTTATAACAGTCTCAGAAGACATTCAGGTTTAACAGGAATTTTCACAGGGAAACTCTAAAGGGAGTTCACTTTTATCTTCTTCAGAGGTACTATAATTACATATGAACTTGAAAGAGGGCAGAATTTGTCACCCCAAAATATGCCTCTTTGACATTAGGATTATCTCTAGCTGGTTCTTTTTGTTTAAACTGCAGACACAGGAAAAACTCTGAAAACTCGTAGAAGTTACCCTTCTGTCAGAGGAAACTACATTTGTAATGGAAATTCCCAGTGACAGGGTATCTCTGTCTTTGTACCAGGAAGATGAGGATAGCTAAATCTCTAGAAAGTTATTAATGGAGAAGACATGGACTTCAATCTGCACAATCTTACCTTTGTTTACTCTACTTTGCTTGATAATCTCCCATAATTGGCTCTCCCATGCCCAACATCTTCTTTTGTCTTTAATCTAGAGATGGTATTTAAGGTAGTGATCATTTGGGGGAGTTAGTTTTCCTGGGTATTTTCCACGTATATAGGCGGTATAGAAGTTATTAAACTTCTGTTCGTTTTTCTCCTGTTAATCTGCTTTTATTACAAAGAGGTTTCAGCCAAGAACCTAGAAGGGTAAAAAAATTATTTTTTCTCTCCCGCAAAACTGCTTGTTCTGAAGATATTTCCTTTTCCTCCATCTGAAAGAAATTGAATATTCAAGCAACTTGACCATAAATATAAAGACTGAAGTACTTATTCTTCATTTGTTGGGTATAAAAACCTTTATAATATTATGCAAAATTCAGGTAAAATCAATATTTCATAGACATGCTTGAACTATCCCATCTACTTTTTCTCCAGTCATGAAATAAATTATTCTAGATTCTCACATCAGATATTCCACCACTGAGTGGTTATATTATTATTTTGATAGGCATTTATTTGGCCATGTCATTCCCACATGAAATACTTTGAATATTCTCTCTCTCAAATTTACTTGGTTCTATTAAATGCTACTTTGTGTTAACATGAACTGCCTAATGACATACTGTCAAATTTTGATTCTGAGCTTAATTCCCAATTATATGAATTTTTACTGGAGCTATATCTGTCCATACCAATAAAAATTAATTGAGAGGGTGTTTTCAGTGCCCAAGTAGCTCTTCAGATACATCTTTGAACATCAGAATAAATTCTTCTTATCTTTTTAACTCCTGAATGTTAATATGTCACCACATCCTTTATTCCCACATTCTTCTATTTTCCTTATAATTTCTAACCTAGTACACATCTGGTAATTGCTGTTGCCAGGTTGTGTATGTTTATGTTGAATTTCAATTTTACCCATGTATTAGAGAAAATAAAGCAGACTTAGGAAGAGAGAATAAATTTCCCTGGCCAGGAAAAAAGTTTTATTTTCATCCACACCCCCAGATTGCCCCTTTGCAGATATCTCCTCAATATTTCAGACTTATATATGCAGGTTCCTAGTCAATTCATCCACTTGCAAATCTACCAGTCACCTCAGTCTTAAGGCTAGGTTTAGGTGGAGCAATATATTAGAGTATTTGAGAAATATGAGAAAACAGTAACAATGGAATGTTACTGTTTCTTGAATGTTCCCTTCAAGAACAATGGAATTATGTGGCTATTGCTAAGATCAACAGATGCTCTAATAGAAGGAAAGGAGAGGTTAAGGACAATTAACAGGCCATTGAAAGTCAAGCGTGAAAAGCCAACACAGTGTCACTGGCAATGGAAAAAAAAAGAGATTCTCATCTCTTAATTTGGGACATGCTGAGAAGACTAAATTGAGAAAACTCAGCTAAATAATAACACCAATTACAACTGCCATGCCGAATGTCTTAGTCTTACTACAATAGGTCTGTTTCATATGAAAGATCTAGAAATATGCTTTTATAAGGAATGGTATTATAGGTATGGGTTTTATTTTCCTGTCTGCAAAGAAGTACTAGCATTACCACATGGCTTATAAAATGTCACAGGATCCAACATAACATTAAGTGAGATCATGGGACCCCTTTTAGAGGACAGGAAGTACAAAAGTGTGCTCATGAGTCTTAGATCCACTGACTGTATGGCATGTTCCACCAACTAGGAGCTGCTAGCCAGACAGAAACATTTTACAGTCTGCAGAAGGCACAGCTGGAGCACCAGCGTGGAGACGATAAGTTTAAAAGGATGGTACAGATGAGCCATTAAACTCTATGCTGTGTATGAAGTATATATCTTAAATCAAAGATTTTTTTTTTTTTAACGTTTTTATTTATTTTTGGGACAGAGAGAGACAGAGCATGAACGAGGGAGGGGCAGAGAGAGAGGGAGACACAGAATCGGAAACAGGCTCCAGGCTCTGAGCCATCAGCCCAGAGCCTGACGCGGGGCTCGAACTCCCGGACCGTGAGATCGTGACCTGGCTGAAGTCGGACGCTTAACCGACTGCGCCACCCAGGCGCCCCAAATCAAAGATTTTTAACATGAAACTACATCCCCATGAGTCCTGACTATACTTACCATCACTCCCAGTGAGCTTCCCGGGGGATTTGTGTCTCCCATAACTACATCACTGCATTCCATAGCATTAGAGGCCTGAGTCATCAAAGGTAGAGCACTTCATCCAGCAGACACAGTAAGAACCCTAGTGAGCTACAACCTAAGTATGTTGCTGGAGCATGTTGTATTTCTTGTATCTGGGGACCAAAAGTTTAAAAATAATAATAATAATCACTATTTTGATAGGAATAATTAAACCTATCAGAAGGAACAAGGGTTGCTTTCACAATGGAGGCTAAGAGCAATATGTTTTGAACCCAGGTGATTTGCTCCACTGGCTCTTGGAACTTAACTCCCTTGAGCAATCGTGAGTATAAATGAACAGCTATAGCATCCCTGGCCTTTGCAGAGCATGTTGACAGGAGACTCAGATCACTCAGGGATAAGGTTCTAGATAAGGCTAGTAGAGGTGATAGCTGAGGGTGAAGGGAACCCTCAACTATCAAACCCTCAACTAGAACAAATAGTTGACAAGAGAGGTAACAAATGTCAGGTTATGTCCCCAAGACCAATTGCAGTGGTGGCAGCTACAGTACTTTGCAGTTATCTTACTTTTCTTAGTGTCCCCCAGAAATAGAGATCCATCCGAATCCTGGAAAGTGCCAAAAGAGCTTCTCTACAAATGTATATAAAGAAGTTGAAATGAAAGAGGCACAGGGCTGGCAGTGAGGGACACAGAGCTCTGACACCCAGACCCGGCTCTAGTAAGGAATTGTCTCTCAAGCTGGGCATACCTTCAGAAGACTGACAGTCAAACACTGGGATTGCCTCAGCTGCAGAGTAACCTCCCCCAAGAACACATTTATCTTAGGGTAGCTCAAATCCAATGACTAAGGAAGGTGGGGGGTGGGGGTATAAAAGTCTTGCCATTTTAGCCAAACAGTGAAACTCTGCACCACATTTAGCGCCAGACCTCTTTGTCCAGTCAGCATCTTTTCCCATTGTGCCATCTTGCTTTTTTACCTTCCTTTTTATATTTGTTGATCCCAAGAGCACTCCCGGCAAAACAACACACACACTAAACTCTGTTTCAGAATCTACTTCTGAGATAATGCAATCAGAAACTCCGTATTAGTCCTAGCAATGAGGTAGATTTGCTGTTATCTATATAACAGGGAGTCAGTAATTATATTCTACTCTATCAGAAAAACAAGGTAGCTCTCAGGTTTCCTGGTTTCTTGATACACTCTTTTTGCATACCTATCATTACAACTGATTCATCACACTTTTGCAAGCTATGTCTGTTTTGAGGTCTTAACCTACCCTGTTTTCAATATTTAACTTGGCTTAGAATTCTGACTGCTTAATTTAGCTCTTTCTAGCCTAACACAGTGCTGTTTGTTGTTGTTGTTGTCAATACTAAGCCTAAGAAGAGACCAATAGAAATAGGATAATAATATCTACAGGGAATGCTCAACTCCAACCGATAGGGAAAAATCTGTTAGAAGATGGCCGATAGGACTGATAGGGGAATTCCAGTCCCCTTCCGGATTCTTCTTCCCACCCTGCTTGCTGATTGCACCAAATTACTGCTAATGAATGGGTAATGCTGAAGTAACAGACTATAAATTGTCCCCTCTGTTGATGCTCTGGGCACAGACCTCTGGAGAATGATCTCCTCTGAGCCCACTGGTGTAAAATAAACCTCCTGCCTTCCAAGATCTCCGAGTGCCGCTTGGTTCTTCTGCCCAGTGATCCGGGCCAGTTTCCGTAACACAACAACAGTTTGGGAACCTCTGTAGTCTGATTGGGTGCACCCCAAAATAGTTTTGACAGTAATTCAAATAAAGAAAAAAAACATTCTACAGTAAACATTGAATTTCTACTACAACTAATTTTATGTATCGAAAACTCGGTGTGGATACTTCTTGGTGAGGAGGGAAATATTTTGAGATATTTTTAACATTGTAATTTCTGATTCATATGGGAATGGGTAAAATTCAGGCCTCTGTCTACCCTCAGTTTATAATTAAGCACTCTGTTTAGAATTTCTAAATGTAGAGGTATCATTCAACTGTTTTATTAAGAATTCAATTTAATGTGTCCTGAATGTGCCAGTGTTGCTATAGTTACTTTATTATTTTTTTTTTTTTTTAATTTTTGAACAGTATGTGCTTAGTTAGTAATCCAGTATCAGCCTGTTCTATTCTGTTTTAAGTACCTGTTTTAGGATTTGCTTAACTGGATTACTCTGCATAGTGGATTGATTCTAGCCTAAAAGTTTTTGTCTCGAAATTTTCTATTTTATATTTATTTCCAATTTATGCTTGAAATCCTTATCAATAATGCCTTCTGTATCTATTTTAAAATATCTTATAAAAGTTAAAAAGGAAAATATTTTTGAAAATGCTTTGAAACTATACATTATTTTAAATAAGGTATTAATAATATTTGAATGCTACTAAATAATTATTAGTCAATATTGAAAGTTATATCTTAAAAAACTTATCTGTTTTGCACTAAGTTGTACTGAGGCTTTTGAAATATAATTGACTCTGTGCAAACACATATGTATTTATTAGGGTTCCCAGAGACACAGAACCAATAGGATGTATATATTAGTAAATATATATATATACATATATATTTATATATGATGTATATATTAATACATATATAAAGACACACACAACCTGTTGGTTCTATCTATTTATCTATCTATGGAGAAATAGGTTTATTTTAAGGAATTGGCTCACATGACCATGGAGGCTGGCAAGTCCAAAATCTGCAGAGTAGGCAAGCAGGCTGGAGATGTAGAAAAGATGATATTGAAGCATGAGTCTAAAGGCAGTCTTCTGGTAGAATGTCCTTTTCCTCAGGGAAGGTCATTCTTTTCTCAAGGCCTTCAACTGATTGAAGAGGCCCACCCACATATGGAGATTACTCTTTGCTTTACTAACACTGCTCAAAGAATGTTAATCTCATCTAAAAAATAACCTTCATGGCTACATTTAGGCAAGTTTGATCAGGTATCTGGTTCATATGATTTGAACTATTTGACACATAAAATTAATCAATAATTCATACACATGCATATACAGTATAGGGGGAAAATGTGTCTAGGCTTACATTTTAAATCAGATAGGAAGTAGAACTTATTTATAAAATGTCACTTTCAGTAGCAAAAGGCATATTATTCATATTAATTTTACAAAATAAAGGAAACTGATTTGACATTTTTCATATGTTGCACATATGTCAGCCTAGATGTAAATATATATCTAGTAGTAATCTGATCTGCTTTTTTGTAGTCTCTTTGATATAATTAGCTAGAACTAAAAGAATCTAAATTCCAGGCTTAGTAATAATACAATAAATATTAATATAAGTTATATTGTTTGGAACAAAACTGGTCACTCAAAAACTGCAAATAGAAATAAATATTAAAATTACTTAGATACTAAAATACATACTTTCCTGAGATCCTACTCATAGATTCTGATTTTGTAAGTTTGAAGTAGAACCCTGAATATGCATTAATAAGATTATATTACTTTGCATTACCAAATAAGGATCACTGAAACAGAGCATGCGATAGAAGAGAAATAAAAATAACTTGCCTTTAGAATTAATAATAATCTGGAAATAAAAACACTCAGCTCATTTGGCAAGTGGATAAATTAGAATTTAAAAGGACATGGATCCTAAACACTACTACTGACTTAGGATAGATAGGGCCTCAGGGCATGTGAAAAGTTATCCAGCCAAACAGGAAGTATACCTGGAAAGTATGATCAGTGAGGCATGAAGTTGGTAGACAAAACAGAAAATCTGTGTTCAACCAAATTAGCAGTTGTTATTTATGAACATATTTGACAAACATAAATTCTATCCATATCATAGGTTATCAAGATGATTTTAAAAGAAAGCATGAGTCTTGAGAGAAGTGCTTCTGAACTTTATAGATCAGGTAGAGCTAGAGTGAAATTCAGGACTGATGAGGGACAATGAGTAGTTTACTTAGCCTAGTTTTTACATGAGAAAAGGGCCCATATAATGATTTTTTTCCCTCCTTAATGTCCTATGTGATATTTCTTTGTTGATATTGTTGTTTGGTTGTTGGTTTGTGGAGGTATAATTTACATAAGGTAAATTCACCTTCTCAGGAGTACTGTTCTATGAATTTTGACAAATTGAAACTCATTTCACCATCATTATGATTAAGACATAGACTATTTCTGCTACTAAAAGTTCCCTCATAACTTTATAGCCAATTCCCTTACACCAACCAACAGTTTTTGGCGACTGTGGATCTGATTTCTGTCTCTATATTTTCTACAATTATAGTTTCAGTGTCATTTAAATGGAATCCTCCAGTCCATGGTCCTTCCAGGTGATGACTTACTTCACTCGACATAATGTCTCTGTGATTTATTTTTATTGTTGCATATGCATTTGTAGTTCATCTCACTGTCACACACCATTTTGTGTATGAATGACAATCTTTAAACCATTCATCAGTTGATGAGCATTTTGGTTGTTTCTAACTTATGGTGATTATGAATAAATCTCGCTATAAATGTTCACATACAGGTGTTGTTTGAACATGTCTTCATTTTCTTTCGTAAATATCTAAGAGTGGGAGTGCTAGGCCACATGGTAAGTCTGTCACTTTAATAGGAAATTGCCTTACCTTTTTCTGAAATGGATGTATCATTTTGTATGCACACCAGGAATATATGAAATTCCCAGTTGTTCCACATTCCTGCTTTTAGTATTATCAAGTCTTCTATTTTAAATAATCCAATAGGTGTAAAGTAGTATCTTATTATGATTTTAATTTACATTTCCTGGTTTGTGGCATTTCTTTTCATTGCCTTCACACTATGTTTGAAAGAACAGAAAATTTTAATTTCAATGAAGTGCAATTTATCGATTTTTTTTACTTTCGTGTCATACATAACAAATTTCTGCCCAACCCAAAGTCATAAAGATTTATTTTCCTAGAAATTTTGTAATTTTATGTCTGTGATCTATTTTGAGCTCTTTTTTGTATGTGATGCAGTTAAGGGTAGAGATGCACTATTTTTGCATGTTGTTGCTCTGTTTGCCCAGCTTCATTTACCGAAAAGACTATCTGTTTCTTTTGTTTGGGTTTGGTCTGGTTTGGTTTTGAGTATAGTTACACACAATTCTAATTAGTTTCAGGTGTACACTACAGTGATTCAACATCTCTATACATTATTCTATGCTCATCACAAATGTAGCTACCATCTGTCATCATACAATGTTATTACAATATCATTGACTATAGTTTCTATGGTGTATCTTGTATGCCCATGACTTATTCATTTCATAACTGAAAGCCTGTATCCCCCACTCCGTTTCACTCACTTTGCCCATCCCTCCTTCCCTCTTACAACCATCATTTTGTTCTCTGTATGTATAAGTCTAATTCTGCTTTTTATTTGTTTAGTCATTTGTTCTGTTTTATAGATTCCACATATGAGTAAAATCATACGGTACGTGTCTTTCTCAAGACCATCTATTTTTAGTATAATTTCCTTGACAATTTTATTAAGTATCAAATGATCATATCTGCATGGGTCTATTTCTGCATTTTCTATTCTGTTCGATTAATCTCTTTGTTTATATTTTTGGCAGCATTACATTATCATGATCATTAGAGATTTGTATTCATTCTTACAATCAGATAATGCAAATTTGCTCTTTCTTTTCAAAATTATTTTTTATATTCTATATCTCTTGTTTTCCATATATATTTTAGAATTAGCTTTTTAATTTCTACATTAAAATGTCTGCTGACGTTTGGTTGAGATTACCTTGTGTCTATAGATAATTTGGGAGAATTGATATTTTGCCTATTTTTATCATTCAATCTATAAGCACATATCTCTCCATAAACTTTGGTCTTACTTGACTTCTCTCCCCTTCTCAAAGACCTTCTCAAAGGTCTTATGATTTTTAATTTAAAAATATTCCACATATTTTGGGAGAATAATCAATAAATATTTCAAGTCATTTGGTATTATTTTAAGTAGTTCTATTTAAAATTCCAATTTCCAATTGTTGATTGCCACTACATAGAAAAACAATTCATTTTTATTTATTGGCCTTGCATCCTGTGACCTCACTCAACACACTTGTTAGGGCTGATGGCTCATTTTGGATTCTGAAATTTTCTACATAGACAAGTAAGCCATCTGCAAATAGAGACATTTTATTTCTTCTTTTCCAAATGAATGCCTTTCAATTGAATTTTTCTCTGATTTTACTGACAAGAATCTCCAGTACAATTTTAAATAGGAGTGATAAAAATAGACATCCTTGACTTGTTTCTGGTCTTGGGGGGGGGGCACATTCAATCTTTGAGCATTTAATATAATATTAACTGTAGTTTTATATGAGAAACTCTTTATCAATTTGAGGAAGTTATCCTTTTATTAGCTTGTACAGATATTTTTTATAATATACGGATCCTGAACTTTATCAATTGCATCGCTGCATGTGTCAAAATTTTTTATTATTATTATTGGTTTTAGGTTACATTAATTAAGTTATATTATATTACATTAATTATTGGGAGTTGAACAAATCTCTAATGTCAATTCTACTTTGATAGGATTTATTTGATAGAAAGAGTAAGAGAGAGAGATAGAGGGATGATAATGATGATGACAATACTTTTTTCTATATCCATGAGGGCTTGGAAAGTTTGTTTCTGGTTTTAGTATCTGCATAATGCAGACCCCTTGAAATGAATTAGAAAATACTTCCTCCTCTTCTATTTTCTGGACATATGTGTGTGGAATTAGTGTTATTTATTGTTTGGTAGATTTCTCTAGTGAGGCCATTTGGGCCTGGGGCTTAGATTTGTTGGAAAGTTTTTAAGTATGAATTCACTGTCTTTAATAGCTACAGGACTATTTAGAGTATCTATTTCTTCTTCTTTTTAAATTTTTAAATGCTTATTTTGAGAGAGAGAGAGAGAGAGAGAGACAGAGTGTGAGTGGGTGAAGGGCAGAGAGAGAGGGAGACACAGAATCTGAAGCAGGCTCCAGGCTCTGAGTTGTCAGCACAGAGCTCAATGCAGGGCTCAAACTCTCAAACTGTGAGATCATGACCTGAGCCAAAGTCAGACACTTAACTGACTGAGATACCCAGGCACCCTGAGAGTACCTATATCCTCTTAAGATAGCTTCTTAGTTTTTATCTTTCAAGAAATGTATCAATTTCACATAACATATTAAACTGATTGGCATACAGTTGTTCATAACGTCCCTTTATTATTCTGTTAATGTCTATAAAATCTGTTGTGATTCCCACTGTTCCATTCCTGTGTTGGTAAATTGTGCATTCTTTTTTTTTCCTGATCCATATCTGTAGAAGTTTATAATTTTTTTTTTCCAAAATCAAGCTTTTGATTTCATAGATTTTTCTCTGTTGTTTTCTACTTACAATTTTATTTATCCTGCTTATAATTGTTCCTGTCTATTTTATTCTCTTTCTTTGTCTTAAACTTAGCTTAGTTGGCACTCATATTACAGGGTGTGATTGTGTGTGTGTGTGTGTGTGTGTGTGTGTGTGTGTGCGGCAAATGTTTCATATGATTTCTTTTTTGCTTGTTTGGTTTTTTTGTTTGTTTGTTTGGTTTTGTTTCTTTAAGTGTTTGTTTAAATTCTAGTTGGTTAACATACTGTGTAATAATAGTTCCAGATGTAGAATTTGGTGATTCAAGACTTATATACAACATCCAGTGCTCATTACAAGTTCCCTCCTTAATCCCCATTAGCCATTTAACCTGTCACCCACCCACCTCCCCTCTGATAACCATCACTTTGTTCTCTATTATTAAGAGTCTGTTTCTTGGTTTTTCTCTCTTCCCCCCACCCAATGTTAGTTTTCTTTGTTTCTTAAATTCCACATATGAATGAAATCATAGGGTATTTGTCTTTCTCTGACTGACTTATTTTGCTTAGCATGATACTCTTTAGCTCCACCCATGTTGTTGCAAATGGCAAGATTTTATTATTTTTATGGGTGAGTAATATTACACTACACACACACACACACACACACACACACACACACACCACATCTTCTTTATCCATTCATCAGTCAATGGACATTTGGGCTCTTTCCATAATTAGGTTATTATAGATAACGCTCCTATAAATATCAGGTTGCATGTAACTATAAGTTGTGATTTTATTTTAGTTTTAGAAATTAAGCAGAATTTCAGGTTTCAAAGCCTGGATATAGCTTCCAATAGGAATATATGAATTATATTTATGCTAATTATGGGAGCTAGTTTGTTTTTTTCCTAAATATTCTCAGACCAATTACTGCAAATTCACAGAAGGTATGCCAGGGAAGATGAAGTATTTCCACCTATGTATAGGGAACAGGGTGACATGCAATGCATTTTATACAAATAAACAAACACTGATTTATTAACCTAATAATTTTTCTCAAAGTAACTTGGGTAAAGGTATTTTATGTTGTCAAACTGTGTTATCCCCCATATAAAAAGCTAGAATATTTCATTTCCAGGAGTAGAGGTAATTATGTCTTACTCGAGGAAGGTAAAACAGTTAGGACTTAAAGAAACTTAGTCAATAAAAATCTTAGCAAACTCAAATGGTTTGAGAACCCAAGCCTTCATAAATGTGGTTTTGCACCCCACTTAATTTGTAGGTGTGTGCCTTCACTGCATGATGAATCATTGGACTGAACCTAATAAACAGCACACTGTCAGGTACTCAGAGATGGCATTTGAGACATTTACACTTTGAACCTAATGGCATATGATATTTTCAATAAGTCTATAGAAACATAGTTTTACTCCAGGGCAAAAAAAAAAAAAAAAATAGGTGTTTTTTCTATGTGAAATTAATTGGCTCACATGGGACAGAACTGATGATTTTGCCTTGACTTATATCAAGGAAGCCAGGAGCCAATCTGCCTGAGTCATATTTCCAATAAGTGAAATGTAGACTAAAAGATAGTGTCTCACTTTGCAATTGCTAATTGAGAAGAACATGCAAAAGACTGCCTATAAATTCTTTCTCAAGAGGGAAATTTTACATGCAGTGGATTTTAAACTTACAATTGCTATCCATTCAGAAACAAGATTCAAGTATATAAAATAATATATTTAAAAAGAGATCAAATTTGATATTTCATGTAGGAAATATTGATATACTTGAAATAGATACTTTGAGATAGTTAAAAGAAGAAAAGAAAGACATTTTATTCATTTTTATTGAGATTAAAGACAAGTTATAATAGCATATAGGTTGATTTCTAAAATAATATATCAGTTACTCTTTCTGAAAGTCAGTGCAACCAGTGCATTAAGATTTTGTCCTTAAATGTAAAATAAAAATTATGTCTTTATTCTGGAGACATTAAGTAATGACAGCTTGGAAATTGAAACAGATAATTGTTCTGTCCTGAAAATACATATTATATTAATTCCAACCATTACATTTCTCTCACTAAGACAGTAAATATGTATCTCTACTAATTTAGAAAAACTGAACTTTATAATCAGATATTATACTTTTAATGACAAGACTTAGGCTGATTATTGCATTACAGTAGAAAGTGTGAAATAATGTTTGAAGAATTATGTTTAATTTTTAATAGTTAAAAATTAAGAATATAAAAAATGGAAAGTTCAAATAAGTCTACAGCCTTACACTTGATCTTTACTGAATATTATTCTATTTATATTTAGATATGTCTAGACCTAAAACTACCCTTTGTATTTTCCTAATTGTCCACTAATATTAGAATATCATCTTTTTGCATTGCTTGTTATGAATTGTTTTGCTTTTCCTTTAAGAAAAAAAAGACAGTAATTATATAAAATTGTCTGTTTTCAATTAAATTTGAATATACATGTGTATACATACACATATATATGCACAAACATAAATAATTATTTCTAAAAAGTTCTTTCTTAAAAACAGGCATACATTAAAAAGATTGGTATTAGTACAAATGCTTCCCTGAACATTTCCGATCTGAGTTCAGTATTTCTCCATCACTATCAAACATGTTTTGTAAATTCCTAATTTTAACATATAATTGAATGTGTATTTACCAGCTATAGTAGTTAAATTTTTTCTTTATTTGATCTATGCTTAATTTACTTCATTAGAGCAATAGAATATTTGGCAAATATATAAAAAATAAATAAGAAAATATTAATTAACAAATCCCATATCAAAATAATAACCAATATTATCTCTCAGTTTGTTTTTTATTAACATATATAACTATTATATAAAACAACTCTATCTAAATTTAGCTAAAATAAAGTATATAATCACAATGCAGGGTCTAGAATGCATATTGGTGTCAGGTAGGTGCAGTAATGAGATTGGAAATAGTTCAGGACTCATTTTCTTATTCCTGCTGCTCTCTTCTTTCATCTTATTGCTATTACTTTCCTCTATTGCTCTTTTTATTGTCCCTATTGCTATCTAGAAGGATATGGCCACTCAGCTATCTTATAATCGATTAACATATAGAAATTAACTAGCTCCGTTACTAAGTTCAGAATTCCAAAGAAAGCAAATCAGATTGGCACAGTCTAGACAAAGTTTCCATGGAGTTTGAATTAATTCTGTCACAGAGTCAGGGGCTAAGTTATGAAATTTGAATCAATTATGTCACAGAGTCAGGGACAGAGGTATGAAATTAGGCAGGTTATTTATACCTGACAGTCTTCTTTCTGATTGATAAAATGGGAGTCGTAATCATTCCTCATTCAATTGTTCAAAGACTATAAATCTCATAAATAAGATTATGCTTGTAAAGAATCTAACAAATGATCCAAAATACGCATTTTTCAAAGAAGCCATACAAATTGTCAACAGGTACATGAAAAAGATGCTCAACATCACTAATCATCAGGGAAATGCAAATCAAAAGCTACCCTCTGTATTTTACAATGAGATATCACCTCACACCTGTTAGAATAGCTATCAAATAAATAAATAAATAAATAAATAAATAAATAAATAAAAACAAGAAATAAATTGTGTTGGTAAGAATTCACAGAAAAGAAAATATTTGTATATTATTGGTGGCAATATAAACTGGTTCAGCCACTAAGGAAAATAATAAAGTGTTCCTCCAACAATTAAAAATAGAAGTACCACATCATCCAGCAACTATACTTCTGGGTATACATCCAAAGGAAATAAAACAGAATACGAAAGATATTTGAAATCCTATGTGTGTTGCAGCATTATTCACATAGCCAAGATATGGACACAAACTACATGACTTTCAACAGATGAGTGGACAAAGAAGATGTGATATATGTAATATATACATAGTATTATTCCATCATGAGACAGAGGAAACCCTATTATTTACAACAACATGGATGGATCCAGATGGTATTATGCTAAGTGAAATAAACCAGGAACATAGAGAAAAAACAAAACAAAACATGATGTCACTTATATGTGGAATCTTTTTAAAAATGTCAAATACATAGGGGCATCTGGGTGGCTCAGTCTGTTGAGTGTCGAATTTTTTATTTCATATCAGGTCATGATCTTATGGTCATCAGATTGAGCCCCACGATGGGCTCAGCTCAAAACCCAGAGTCTGCTTGGAATTCTCTCTCGCTCCCTCTCTCTTGGCCCCTTCCCCACCCATGTTCTCTCTCAAATAAATAAACTTTAAGACAAAGCCAAATACATAAAAGTGGAGAGTAGAACAATGGTTGTTAGAAGCAGGGAGTTCAAGGAAATTAGATGTTAGTCAAAAGGCAAAAAGTTGCAGATATGTAAGATGAATAAATCTAGAGATTTAATGTACAACATGTTAACTAGGATTAGCAATACTATATTGAATACTTGAAATTTGTTTAAAAAGTAAGTATCAGGTATTCTCATCACATATAAAAAAATTATAACTATGTGAGGAGATGCTATGTTAATTAGTTTGACTATAGTAACAATTTTAGTATGTATATGAAAACATCATATGGTACACCTTAAACATATACATTTTTTATTAAAAAGAATTTAATAGAAAGTAGATTAGTGGTAGCCTAAGCCTGGAAGAAATAATGGGGTTTGGGAATAATTGCTAAAAGGTACAGTGTTTCTTTCTGAAGTAATGTGTTGGTTCTAAAATTATGCTGATGTGTGCACAACTCCATGAATATAAACCATTAAATTGTACATTTCAATGCAATTTTAAAAAAAATTTTAATGTTTATTTATTTTTGAGAGAGAGAGAGAGAAAGAGCATGAGCGGGGGAGGGGCAGAGAGAGAGGGAGACTCAGAATCTGAAGCAGGCCCCAGGCTCTGAGCTGTCAGCACAGACCCCAACGTGGGGCTTAAACTCATGAACTGTGAGATCATGACCTGAGCCGAAGTCAGACGCTTAACCGACTGAGCCACCCAGCTGTCCCAAATTGTGCATTTTAAATGGATGAATTGTATGACACATAAGTTAGATGTAAATAAAACTGTTACAAGAAAAAACATCTAGCACAATAATAGTATTATTAATTTATAATAGTATTTCATGGAATAAATTTTATTGTTTCTTAATTATGGTTTCTTCCTTTCTTCTTATGAAATAAACTGTTTTTGCACCCCATCTCCTTTTTTTTTTTTTTTTATTTATTTTGGGACAGAGAGAGACAGAGCATGAACGGGGGAGGGTCAGAGAGAGAGGGAGACACAGAATCGGAAACAGGCTCCAGGCTCTGAGCCATCAGCCCAGAGCCCAACGCGGGGCTCGAACTCCCGGACCGCGAGATCGTGACCTGGCTGAAGTCGGACGCTTAACCGACTGCGCCACCCAGGCGCCCCCCATCTCCTTAAATTCAGAGGACCATGTGCCTTTATAACTTGCCAGAATGTTCTAGTAGGTTCAATCTCTAACTGACCGGATTCATAAGATTGCCATACGGCAGATGGTGACACAACTCAGTACTGCCACCTGTGGAACAAAGCACTGAGTGGCAGGTGTAGTAGGATAGGTGCTCAGTGTCTGTGGCCAGTCCTAATCCCTTGAGTCAGAGGGCACAAAGGAATGAACTATCTTTTTTCAGGCTTTCTTTTTCATGATGTGAAACTATAATTTGTTAACTCTGGTTAAGCCTTTCCAAATCCAGCTTTGATTGCTTTAAAAGTACTATCAATTCCAGCATAAGACTTTCTGCCAGTCTTGATTTTTAGCGTTCTGAGTCTTTTGTTTGTGTTTCATTATATTTTCCTCTGTTTTCATTTAGTAAGAAGTCGCAGGAGGAAACATCAGGAATTGCTATCCAAATTCCTTTTCAAAACAAAACATTTGAATGATTTTCAAAGTCACTATTTCTTCATTAGTGAGTTTAAAATAAGCCAATATTAATGATTATTAAAATTTAAAACGCTACCTAAAGATAAAACTCTACCTGAAAATGAACCAGTCAGCATATTTTGAATATATTTTCATTTTAACTGGGTTTGTATATCTGTCATCGACTATATAGCCCAAATGCCTTATAGAAAGAGATTTTTACTTAATGATAAATTTAAAGAAAAATGATCATCAATCTTAATGAAAAAAATTAAGTAATGTTTATTTGGGAAAATGTGTTTTTATTCATATTTAATATAGGGATCCAAAAAAAAAAACCCACAATGATGCATGGCCTAGGCTTATTTTTATTCACACAAAAAAATCCACAAATACCTGATAATTTTTTTGTTGTGAGGATGTATTTGATGAAATGGGTCAAAGATGTGGAAGAGGAATAAGTGAGCCCCCCACGAAAGAAGGTATTATCTGATCTGTACACATGTCACATCCAGCAACATTCTGTGTGGCTGCTACTGAGCTCGCATCTGTCAGATCTCAACAGAAAGAACAAAGACTAGAGATTCTGGTAATTCAAGAAACATCCTTTTACTAGCTGGCAAGAGAAATAAAATTAGGAGGACCTGCTTTCTTCCTGTTATGTGTTACTGATACATATTCTACCTGGCCATATTACATTTTATACAAAATGCTTTCAACATTTCACTCTTATTTTCTTAAATGATCTTATTCTTCTAAACTTCTTCATATTAACTAATATATATTTCAAATATATGTAGAAATGTGCACTTTTATTTATTTAATGACTCTTCAGTAAAATTGTTTTTAGTCATTAGAACAAATTTATTATTTGGTAGAGATACAGGGAAGTGCAGTATTGTTCCTCAATAGTGCTTCATGTAAAAGAAGAATAGGCTTTTAAGATATGAATTAAATTTAATATTTGCATATCCATCATACATGAAAAATAAAGCTATTCACTCTGAAAGTGCTATTAGAAGGAATTCAGAAAAATAGATATCTGGGAAATTAAGCTGAAAGAATTTCCTTCAATTCCAAGAAAATAAATGATAATGTGCCACAGGTATTCAAATTCTACATTTTATCTTCTAGTGTCACCTCATCCAACAAGTGAGCCAATAAGTAGTGTAGAAATCTTCTTCCTTTAATACTTTTTTTTTTCCTGACAGCTAAAGTAGCATTGATTTATTCCTATATCTTAGATGAACACTTGAAATGTTTATACAATGCATACTTTATTCTAAGACTGAATATAGAAGAGATGTTTTGACATAAATGGAACTAAACCATAAAAAATTTTCACACAGAAAATTAATATACCTTTGAGTTATGGTCCATTGTGCTCTAAAAAGTGACTTGCTCCGATTGAATTACTCCTCTAAATATGAGACACCAAGAAGTTAATGTTTTATTCAGTAAGTATGAACAATTTGCTATGTCAGACACTGAGCCATATACTAGGACTGCAAAAAAAGTTAATAAATAAGAGAGAGATAGACTTTTTTTCCTCGAAGAGCTCAAAGTTAAGTAGAGATAAGATAAAAAAAAAAACAAAAAAACAAGCACAGATAAATTAAGTATAATGGACATGTTGTGGGGGAAAACATGTTACATGACTGTGGGAATAGTATTGGAGGAAGAAAAGAAGTACTATCTAAGGATGAGAGTTTCTAGTTTGGTATCCTGGAAGAGGCAAATCTTTACCTACATCATGAACAATGATTATTAGCCAGGTAAAAGTTGAAAATGAGTTTGGGACAATACAAAAGTAAGTGTTTAACATCTACAAGCAACAGAGTCATGTGTTTTATATCTACAAGCAAATTGATTGTGCTAGAGTAAAAACAAAACCAAAAAAAAATGAAGTGGGGAGTGGTAAAAACTGATTTGCTGCATCTTAGAGAAATCTGTGGAAGTCCTTGTATAACCTATCATGAGGTTCAGAATTCACATTGTATGTAATAGTAAGATGCAAGAGGGTTTGAAATAAAAAAGTAATGTGGGAATGGTAGCAGAGTCTGCCAATGCCTCATTGCCATGCCCTTAGCCCAAACTGGAGGTCACCTACGGTTTCAGTTAAGTTCCTATACCTAGTAATGGCTTCCTATATCAAGCACCTGCTTCTCTTTGTTGGACACTTGCCCTGGATATAAAACTTAGCCTTCCCAAGGGGCCGATGGAAGTGCCAGGAAGTTAACTCACCATAGAAGTGATCCTCAACGGTGAGTTATGGAAATTTGTGAATGAACTTCCAACTTTCTTAACCCTCAGTAGAGTAATTCTGAGGCATGATACACAATTCTTTTACAGGGCCTTCAAGGGGATTGAACCCCAGTTTCCCAACATGATAACTTGCTTTTTAATATATTATTTATTGACTTTCCTCCATCTCCTGTCTCACTTCACTTCATAATGGTACTTCCAAGGATCACTTCTCATGTAAACTACTTATACTCAAAACCTTGTTCCTGGTCTGCATCTGGTGAAAGTCAAAGACAGTTAGGTTTATGTGTAAGATAAATCTTTCAAGCAGAGACATAGAAAAAACACATTAGCATCATGGAGCTAGAAACTTAGGAAAGAGTTATTGGGTGTTGTAGTAATTTAAGTAAGAAATGGTGAAGGTTTGAATGAGAGTAGTTGCAGTTGGAATGGATAAGTTAGGATAGGTGTGAGAAATGCATAAGAAAGAAACTCAGCAGGACTTGACAATTGAACATAGCTACAGAAACTGAATGTGTGTAGTGGAATTAAAAAAAGGAGTCAAGGATGACATCTTCATTACTAGGTCATAACTAAATGATAACTAAAAAGAGAAATTATGATTTCAGTTTTGAATAATTAAGCTATAAGTATAAATTAACTGTTTACAAGAGGAAGTTGTATATGTGAGCCTGAAACCCACCAGTCTAAAATACAGATATTAATGGAGTTCAAGACCTTTATAGTAAATGGGTTTGTCAGGGGACAATTTGTGTTATCCCTTAGGGAGGGAATGAGAAGTCATGTAAAATACATTGTCTAAGTAGTCATAGGAGAAGAATCAAAGAAAATGCAGTGTCATATTTGAAGAAGTAATACTTATATCTAGGATGAGGTGTATAACTGTGATGATGATTGGGTGATATACAGGTAGGCAGTCACTGAAATATATTCTTTATTTTGGCTAATAAATAACTAGAATCTTAACCATGGCAGCTTTAGGACTTGAAAGAGCAATAACACAAGACTATAACAGATCGGGAACTGAAGTGTGTCAAAGTGGATAAAATGACTATTTGATGAGTTTTTAAAAATAATTTTAACATAAACACAAACAGGAATATTAGACAATGACTAGGATGTTTGTAGGGCCAAATAATTTTTTTTCTTAATAAAAAGATATTTTCATAAGTTTAGGCTAAAAAAAAGTAAGAGAAAAGAGGGAGATACTGTATAACTAAGGGGTAAAATATGAGGTTAATCCCAAGTAAGAATAACTCACTATCTGAGACCAGAGGAATGGTAGTAAGTAAATATTTGAACTTGGGCACAGAAAGTTGAGAAGGGCACCCATGATCACCTTAGTTTTTTAAGTTGTCTATTGAGAATGTTGGAGGCAGGACTTAAAGTAATGATTGTGGATTTGGAATGTTTATCATGTGACTGTTGACCATGAACAGTTATAGTGAAGACCCAGGTGAGATACATAAAGTTGTAAACATCTTTCTAGATAGTTCAGTCATTTTTCTCCAGCTTGCTGAGCTCCATGGAGTAGAGAACTTATTAAATTTCTGTGGATGATTGCTAAACAGACGTTAAGGAAGGACAGGGTTACAAAATGTGCAGACACTTGTCAGCCCTCCCCTCTGATCCCTCTCAGATCCATTTTACCCTTTCTATACATCCCTCCTCTGACTTCTATGTACTTTTGCTTTCAACAGCAGGCACCCATGACTATTTTGGAGGGCTGCCATCAGACTACTAGAACCATATGCTCCATACATATGCAGAATCAGAACTGCCTGGAAGTTTAATTCTGCACCTCACCATGCCCCACCCCCAGGGTCTTGTCTCTGTTGTTCTAATGCTTCTCCCTCAGCTTACATCTATGATCTCTTATGTGGTATCTTACAGATAATCAACAGAGAAGTGGGGTGGGGTGGGGGGCTAGGTTTATTGGATTAATTGGTTAATTCAAAATATTTTTGAGCCAAAAATCTGTTGCTGTTTCATGGCATTCCCTCTCAAGCTATTTTGGAAAAAAACGGTAGTAAAAGAAATACTCCTGGGACAAAGGTTTGGGTTATGTATCTAGCCATCCACCTATGTGAGAACACGTGGTTTGAAGGAAGAGCATACAGGTAGACCCTTGGGTAGTCATGACTATTTTGGTCGGGACATGTATTGAGAGAGATTAGAAGTCCAGAGGTTTGAAAAATAGATATTGGAATGTACTAATAGGAGTAGGCAGAAAATGTGAGGATCTCTCCAGCACCCATTCATACACCCAAGACAGCCTCTACTAGATGAGTAGCACTCAGTAACCAGGTGGTAAGGATGATGTGCAGTAGATATCAACTTAACCTCTTCCACTCGTCACTCCAGTGGTTGCACATAAATGGAAAAGCCATGGCAACAGATAGAAAGACTGTGCATAGACCAAACTACAGGTCTCTTTCTCAATAAAGCTGATCTAGCCACTAGAGGTGCTAAATATCCAATCGGGCAGCAGTGGACGCTAATGACTCTGAGGCCCCTGTATACCATGATCTGTCACAGAAGCCAACCAGCCATTTGATGTGGAGTTGATTCCTTAATACCCATCTCATCCTGGGAAGGACAATAATTAATCTTTATCATTAACATGTATTCTGAGTATGAATTGTCTTTCCTGCTAACAGAACTTGCATCAGCATCACTATTTGAGGGTTCACAGTATGTTTGATTTATTAACATAATATTCAACATGATATTGCCTCAAACTAATGAACTCATTTTATAATAAAGGAAATATAGCAGCAGGTATATAACCATGGGATTCACACCATTTGGGAATGGAAAATAAAAATGGCATACACCTTGCTCTCAAAACACATGCACATGTGCACATACATGTAATTAATTTCCCTTACTAAATATATATACATTTGACTTCAAATATGCCTTATATGCCATATATTGAGGTTACCATATAGAATGCAAAAACACTCAGTTAAATTTGAATTTCAGATAAATAGCAAATAATTATTTTAGTGTATGTATATCCCTAATATTGCACAAGGGTACTTATACTTTAAAAAATGCTTTTTATCTGAAACCCAACTTTAATTGGGTATTATGTATTTTATTTTATAATTCTGGCAACCTATGTATTCTATATACTAGGGAGGCAATAGCATATAGTATTATTCCAATGATTTATCTGGTCCATAGCAAATGATGCAGTGAAAATTTAATCAAATATTAAAATCATTAGGGAATGTCTCTATGCTCAGGAAGGCAATATATAGCATATGAATAGTGCACTGAAGTGAAATAGAATGTTTTTTTTTAAATGGTATCAGGTGAAAAAATATGGGAGCATGCTTTTTGAAGAACAAAAAGGAAGCCAACTTTATCTCCCGTCTCAAAGAATATGGTAGCTAGGGAATTTCTCAACGTCTATACTTCCTGTGAAGGAAGTTTGAAGTTCACTTATTCCTAGATTTTCTTTGAATGGTTTGATATCCTAGGTGACTATTAAGCTAAGGATTGCAGAGACCTCAGAGGAAAAATTTTGGAGGAGGCTAGTGGGGAACTTGAATTAGTTAAATAGTCTCCAAGTTGCATGCACATAAGAATAGGAGTCGGGGGGGGGGGGGGGTGCTTTTATTGTGGATTGTAACCAATCATGACAGGAATATTAGGCAAGATGTGATAAACAGACTTCAAAACTCCAAACAGAATTCTGCTGGAGTGGCACTGTTTATAATAATGTAAAGTGAAGTCAGAGAGTTACTGTCAGAGATCTGGCAAAACTAGATTTGTTGTTGTTGTTCTGATCTCTTGATGTTATAAATTAGCTCAGGCAGAGAATCACATGACTGTAGGCTTTGTCTGAAAATGCTGAGATTGGTGCATGGATAATTCTCAAGTTTGCAGAGGCTCTATCTGTAAATGCCGCAATCCAGCACTGCATCAGAATCCAGCTTCATTAATTTGATGGTAAAATCAGTGTAACATGTACTAATGTGTTTACTGAATTATTTCCAGTACTCACATTGATTAATGAGCCATTAAAAAATATTGTTTTTCTGGTGTAACCTCTTTAACATTCTCCTTCCCTTGTCCTTTCAATATGCAAATGAGTATATTTTGGATACTCACTATATAAACCATTCCCTGAGTCTACGGTGTCCTGATAATCTAGCATAATGAAAATGGAAAAAATGAGAGAAACTTAGAGAATATATCATAGCCTTTAAATTTCTAGATGAAGAAACGGAAACTCAAATAATGAATAAATTATCCGGAGTCCAACAAATCCACTGGATATACTGATATCCTAAATGTTACTCACTGAATCCCCAAAATCTGCTTCCTTCTCCACCTTTCCAATTCTGTTCCTCATCCCCTACTTTGAACTAGATAGCAAAGAGATAGTTTATGAACTGACATTTGCTATTGTGACTTACACTCTCTGCTGCAAGGCTATTGGGTTCAAATTCCAGTCACACTTAATAGATATACAACCTTAGATAAGTTACTTCAATCTTCTAAAAAAAAATGTCACACGAATGAAACATAATAAACCTACACAGATGCCATGAATTCTAAACAATGTGTAGAAGAAATACTAAATCTGATTAAGTCACAGAAAGTTTTACCTTACAAGTAATAATTTAACTGATACTTAAAGCATGGCTTAAAGCAGGAATTAAACTACTTACCTTTCAGTGGTTCACAAGCTAAGCCTGATTTTCACGTTAAAATGGTTGAAAAAACATTATTTCATAATATTTTGTAACATGTAAAAAATTATGATATTCAAATGGCATTGTCCATAAAAAAAGCTTTATTAGAACACAACCAACCGTATTCACTTCCATATTGTCTATGGCTACTGTTATGCTATATGACAGAGTTGAGTATTTGTAGCAGAACCTATGGTGCCCAGGTCTAAAATGTTTATTATCTGGGCCTTTACAGAAAAATTTGATGAACCCTAGTTTTAAGAAATACTATTCAAAGTGCCAGTCCGCAACAAGTTCAGAAGCTTGTGTCGGTATGTGAGTTAATGTACTACTTTCTATTTAGAAGTCTTCCTATTAAAAAAAAAAAGAGGGCCACCTGAATCATGTGTTTAGTCATGTGATAGATTAAATTTCTGGCTCAAACTCCTAACCTTCTCCTTGACGGAGAGCTAATGGTTTGAGGACCTCTTCATGGTCCACAGACATTTCCTGCACCACTGCTGGATATAAGAGCAGTAGACACACCTTCCAGACAGTAGGCATCCAGCAACTTCACATTATTGGAGGAATGATGATAATTTACCATTTAAGTTTACATGTAAATGATTTGGTGGTGTTTAAAAGGTAAGAATAAACTGCAGAATATTGAAAACATATGTAAATGTTGGAAGTTTATAAGAAGCAGGGCCAAATAGAGGAAAGTTTAGTAATTTAATGGGCAATATCATTAATTTGTCTGGATGTAGTGTCCTACAGGGTGCCAGTCAAAAAAAATAGTTAATTTTGTTTTTTTAATAAGAAATTTATTGTCAAATTGGTTTCCATACAATATCCAGTGCTCATCCCAACAGATGCCCTCCTCACTAATCATCACCCACCCTCCCCCTCCCATCCCCCATCAACCCTCAGTTTGTTCTCAATTTTTAAGAGTCTCTTACGGTTTGGCTCCCTCCTAACTTTTTTTTTCTCCTTCCCCTCCCCTGTGGGTTTCTGTTAAGTTTCTCAGGATCCACATAAGAGTGAAAACATACAGTATCTGTCTCTCTCTGTATGACTTATTTCACTTAGCATAACACTCTCCAGTTCCATCCATGTTACTACAAAAGGCCAGATTTCATTCTTTCTCATTGCCAAGTAGTATTCCATTGTGTATATAAACCAAAATTTCTTTATTCATTCATCATTTGATGCACATTTAGGCTCTTTCCATAATTTGGCTATTGTTGCTGCTATAAACATTGGGGTACAAATGCCCCTATGCATCAGTACTCCTGTATCCCTTGGGTAAATTCCTAGAAGTGCTATTGCTGGGTCATAGGGTAGGTCTATTTTTAATTTTTTGAGGAACCTCCACACTGTTTTCCAGAGTGTCTGCACCAGTTTGCATTCCCACCAATTGTGCAAGAGAGTTCCCATTTCTCCACATCCTCTCCAGCATCTATAGTATCCTGATTTGTTCACTTTAGCCACTCTGACTGGCGTGAGGTGGTATCTCAGTGTGGTTTTGATTTGTATTTCCCTGATGAGGAGCGATGTTGAGCATCTTTTCATGTGCCTGTTGGCCTTCTGGATGTCTTCTTTAGAGAAGGGTCTATTCATGGTTTTTTCCCATTTCTTCACTGGATTATTTGTTTTTCAGGTGTGGAGTTTGGTGAGTTTTTTATAGATTTTGGATACTAGCCCTTTGTCCAATATGTCATTTGCAAATATCTTTTCCCATTCTGTTGGTTGTCTTTTAGTTTTGTTGGTTGTTTCTTTTGCCATGCAGAAACATTTTATCTTCATGAGGTCCCAATAGTTCATTTTTGCTTTCAATTCCCTTGCCTTTGGAGATGTGTCAAGTAAGAAATTGCTGCAGCTGAGGTCAGAGAGGTTTTTTCCTGCTCTTTCCTCTAGGGTTTTGATGGTTTCTTGTCTCACATTCAGGTCCTTTATCCATTTTGAGTTTATTTTTGCGAATGGTGCAAGAAAGTGGTCTGGTTTCATTCTTCTGCATGTTGCTGTCCAGTTCTCACAGCACCATTTGTTAAAGAGACTGTCTTTTTTCCATTGGATATTCTTTCCTGCTTTATCAGAGATTAGTTGGCCATACTTTTGTGGGTCCAATTCTGGAGTCTCTATTCTATTCCATTGGTCTATGTGTCTGTTTTTGTGCCAATACCATGCTGTCTTGATGATTACAACTTTGTAGTAGAAGTTAAAGTCTGGGAGTGTGATGTCTCGTGCTTTGGTCTTCTTCTTAAAAATTATTTTGGCTATTCGGGGTCTTTTGTGGTTCCACACAAATTTTAGGATTGCTTGTTCTAGCTTTGAGAAGTATGCTGGGCAATTTCAATTGGGATTGCATTGAATATGTAGATAGCTTTGGGTAGTATTGACATTTGAACAATATTTATTCTTCTAATCCATGAGCATGGAATGTTTTTTCCATTTCTTTGTATCTTCTTCAATTTCCTGCATAAGCTTTCTATAGTTTCCAGCATGCATATCTTTTACATCTTTTTTTTTTTTTAATTTTTTTTTCAACGTTTATTTATTTTTGGGACAGAGAGAGACAGAGCATGAACGGGGGAGGGGCAGAGAGACAGGGAGACACAGAAACGGAAACAGGCTCCAGGCTCTGAGCCATCAGCCCAGAGCCTGACGCAGGGCTCGAACTCACGGACCGCGAGATCGTGACCTGGCTGAAGTCGGACGCTTAACCGACTGCGCCACCCAGGCGCCCCTCTTTTACATCTTTACCTAGGTATTTTATGCTTCTTGGTGCAATTGTGAATGGGATCAGTTTCTTTATTTGTCTTTCTGTTGCTTCATTATTAGTGTTTAAGAATGCAACTGATTTCTGTACAGTGATTTTATACCCTGCGACTTTGCTGAATTCATGTATCAGTTCTAGCAGACTTTTGGTGGAGTCTATCAGGTTTTCCATGTATAATATCATGTCTTCTGCAAAAAGTGAAAGCTTAACTTCATCTTTGCCAATTTTGATGCCTTTGATTTCCTTTTGTTGTCTGATTGCTGATGCTAGCACTTCCGACACTATGTTAAACAACAGCGGTGAGAGTGGACCGCCCTGTCATGTTCCTGATCTCAGGGGGAAAGCTCTCAGTTTTTCCCCATTGAGGATGATATTAGGTGTGGGATTTTCATAAATGGCTTTTATGATGTTTAAGTATATTCCTTCTGTCCCGACTTTCTCCAGGGTTTTTATTAAGAAAGGTTGCTGAATTTTGTCAAATGCTTTTTCTGCATCGATTGACAGGATGATATGGTTCTTATCTTTTCTTTTATTAATGTGATGTATCACGTTGATTGATTTGCGATATTGAACCAGCCTTACAGGCCAGGAATGAATCTCACTTGATCATGGTGAATAATTCTCTTTATAAGCTGTTGAATTCGATTTGCTAGTATCTTATTGAGAATTTTTGCATCCATAGTCATCAGGGATATTGGCCTGTAGTTCTCTTTTTTTGCTGGGTATCTGTCTGGTTTAGGAATCAAATTAATGCTGGCTTCATAGAATGAGTCTGGAAGTTTTCCTTTCCTTTCTATTTTTTGGAATAGCTTGAGAAGGATAGGTATTATCTCTGCTTTAAACGTCTGGTAGAACTCCCCAGGGAAGCCATCTGGTCCTGGACTCTTATTTGTTGGGAGATTTTTGATATCTGATTCAACTTCTTTGCTGGTTATGGGTCTGTCCAAGTTTTCTATTTCTTCCTGTTTGAGTTTTGGAAGTGTGTGGGTGTTTGGGAATTTGTCCATTTCTTCCAGGTTGTCCAGTTTGTTGGCATATAATTTTTCATAGTATTCCCTGATAATTGCTTGTATTTTTGAGGGATTGGTTGTAATAATTCCATTTTCATTCATGATTTCATCTATTTGGGTCATCTCCCTTGTCTTTTTGAGAAGCCTGGCTAGAGGTTTATCAATTTTGTTTATTTTTTTCAAAAAACCAACTCTTGGCTTCATTGATCTGCTCTACAGTTTTTTTTAGATTCTATATTGTTTATTTCTGCTCTGATCTTTATTATTTCTCTTCTTCTGCGGGGGTTAGGCAGTCTTTGCTGTTCTGCTTCTATTTCCTTTAAGTGTGCTGTTAGATTTGTATTTGGGATTTTTCTTGTTTCTTGAGATAGGCCTGGATTGCAATGTATTTTCCTCTCAGGACTGCCTTCGCTGCATCCCAAAGCATTGGGATTGTTGTATGTTCATTTTCATTTGTTTCCATATATTTTTAAATTTCTTCTCTAATTGTGTGGTTGACCCATTCATTCTTTAGTAGGGTGTTCTTTAACCTCCATGCTTTTGGAGGTTTTCCAGACTCTTTCCTGTGGTTGACTTCAAGTTTCATAGCAATGTGGTTTGAAAGTGTGCATGGTATGATCTCAATTCTTTTATACTTATGAAGGGCTGTTTTGTGACCCAGTATGTGATCTATCTTGGAGAATGTTCCATGTGCACTCGAGAAGAAAGTATATTCTGTTGCTTTGGGATGCAGAGTTCTAAATATATCTGTCAAGTCCATCTGATCCAATGTATCATTCAAGGCCCTTGTTTCTTTATTGATCTTGTGTCTAGATGATCTATCTATTGTTGTAAGTGGAGTATTAAAGTCCCCTGCAATTACCACATTCTTATCTATAAGGTTGCTTATGCTTGTGATTAATTGTTTTATATATTTGGGGGCTCCCTCATTTGACAAATAGACATTTATAATTGTTAGCTCTTCCTGATGGATAGTCCCTGTAATTATTATATAATGCCGCTTTTCATCTCTTGTTACAGCCTTTAGTTTAAAGTCCAGTTTGTGTGATATAAGTATGGCTACTCCAGCTTTCTTTTTACTTCCAGTAGCATGATAAATAGTTCTCCATCCCCTCACTTTCAATCTGAAGGTGTCTTCAGGTCTAAAATGAGTCTCTTGTAGACAGCAAATAGATGGGTCTTGTTTTTTTATCCATTCTGATACCCTATGTCTTTTGGTTGGAGCATTTAGTCCATTTACATTCAGTGTTATTATTGAAAGATATGAGTTTAGAGTCATTGCAATGTCTGTAGGTTTCACGCTTGTAGTGGTGTCTCTGGTACTTTGTGGTCCTTGCAACATTTCACTCACAGAATCCCCCTTAGGATCTCTTGTAGGACTGGTTTAGTGGTGATGAATTCCTTCAGTTTTTGTTTGTTTGGGAAGACTTTTATCTTTCCTCCTGTTCTGAATGACAGACTTACTGGATAAAGGATTCTCAGCTGCATATTTTTTTCTGTTCATCACATTGAAGATTTCCTGCCATTCCTTTCTGCCCTACCAAGTTTCAGTAGATAGGTCTGCCCCTAGTCTTATGGGTCTCCCTTTGTAGGTTAGAACCAGTTTATCCCTAGCTGTTTTCAGAATTCTCTCTTTATCCTTGTATTTTGCCAGTTTCACTATGATATGTTGTGTAGAAGATCGTTTCAAGTTACATCTGAAGGGGGTTCTCTGTGCCTCTTGGATTTCAATGCCTTTTCCCTTCCCCAGATCAGGGAAATTCTCAGCTATGATTTGTTCAAGTACACCTTCAGCCCCTTTCTCTCTCTCTTCCTCTTCTGGAATTCCTATGATATGGATATTGTTCCATTTGATTGCATCACTTAGTTCTCTAATTCTCCCCTCATACTCCTGGATTTTTTTTTTTATCTTTTTCTCAGCTTCCGCTTCTTCCATAATTTTATCTTTTAATTCACCTATTCTCTCCTCTGCCTCTTCAATCCGAGCTGTGGTCGCCTCCATTTTATTTTGCACATCATTTATAGCATTTTTCAGCTCCTCATGACTATTTCTTAGTCTCTTGATCTCTGTAGCAATAGATTCTCTGCTGTCCTCTATACTTTTTTCAAGCCTAGTGATTAATTTTACGACTATTATTCTAAATTCTTGTTCCGTTGTATTACTCAATTCATTTTTGATAAATTCATTAGCTGTTGCTACTTCCTGGAGTTTCTTTTGAGGAGAATTCTTCCGTTTTGTCATTTTGGGTATTCCCTGGGGGGCTCCAAATTGCAGGGCACTTCCCCTGTACTGTCCAGAGTAGCTTGTGTTGGTGGGTGGGGCCACAGTCAGACCTGATGTCTGCCCCCAGCCCACTGCTGGGGCTACAGTCAGACTGGGTGTACCTTATCTTCCCCTCTCCCAGGGGCAAGACTCACTGTGGAGTGGTATGTCCCCTGTCTGGCCTACTTGCACACTGCCAGGTTTGTGGTGCTGCTTTGATGGGATCTGGCATAATAGCTGGGGTGGTTCGCAAGATGCATAGGGGTGGGAGGGGCAGGTTAGCTCCCTTTGCCATAGGTGATCCCCTGTGGGAGGAGCCCTGCAGCACCGGGAGGGAGGCAGACCTGTCTGAGGGATGGATCCACAGAAGCACAGTGTTGCGTGTTTGCCTGGTGCAAGCAAGTTCAGTGATGGGAACTGGTTCCCTTTGGGATTTCGGCTGGGGATGGGAGAAGGAGATGGCGCTGGCCAGTGCCTTTGTTCCCTGCTGAGCTGAGCTCTGTCTTCCAGGGCTCAACACCTCTCCCTCCCAGTGTCCTCTTGCCCTCCCCGCTCTCCCAGAGCAGAGCTGTTCACTTTTAACATTCTAGATGTTAAGTCCTGCTGGCTGTCAGAACTCACACAGTCTGGCGCCTCTGGTTTTGCAAGCCAGACTCGGGGGCTCTGCCTTGCTGGGCAAGCTGGCTGCCCCTCCACCACCCTAGCTTCCGCCAGTCTGTGTAGCATGCATTGCCTCTCCGCCCTTCCTATCCTCTTCTGTGTGCTTCTTGTCTACGCTTGGCTAAGGAGAGTCTGTTCTGCTAATCTTCTGGTGGTTTTCTGGGTTATTTAGGCAGATATGGGTGGAATCTAAGTGATTAGCAGGACGGGGTGAGCCCAGCGTCCTCCTACGCCGCCATCTTCATAAAGCAAAAAATAGTTAATATTTAAGATAAATTGTTTGAAAGGTGAAAGAACAAACTCTACAGGTTTCAGAACTTGTGTATAGGGCTTTGTATAATCAATTTGTTCAGGGATTTATCTGTGTGACCAGGAGCTTCAGCTTGTTCTAACATGTCTTTTTAAATCATCATCATGAAATTTTGAAACTCAAAGATTGGCTCAGCTTCAATTAGGACACCCAATCATTAATATTTTGAATCTCACAGCCTCAAAATTTATAGCAGCTCTAATATTATGAAAACAATAATCTCACTTTCATTTATTAATGGTACTTGTATTATCTTCTTATTTAGTGACAGAAGAAATAGATACAGAATCAGAAAACATTTGATGTTAACTGGACATATTGGTAAAAATGATTTAGTCAAATTAAAAAGCCATTGTTTCAAGAAATACCATTACTGTCTTTAGGGACCTCTGACTATGAACCCCAAACAGCTACTTAAAATGCCAATTTTTATACACTTCTTTCAGGTTCTCAAATAGTACTTTTTAAAAAACTTCTCCATTAAATGTAATAAGTTCTCAAATTAAATTATAATTTTCCCCTTCAATATGTAAAAGCATTTTCAATGTTGTTATTTTCTTCTACTGTCTTCCTCCTTTATATGAAAAATACAAAATTAATTAATTTTCCTAATTTTTGTCTTTTTTTTTTTAGGATACAACTTATATCATTATATCCTTAAAAGCAAAACATTGCCTGAAATGTTTATTTGGCAACAGTAGGTACATTTCATTAGATGATATCCATGGACTTAAACTGCCAATCTGTGTGGAAGACTTGGTTCAAAGGGGACAGAGGGCATGTGACCCAGAGGAAGCACTGTTGGCCTCAGGGGTACTTTCATCATGTAACTCCTCATAGACAGATACAAAACATGGCTTTGACTGATTTCTTTTTGCACACATTTTGTAAATCGTGCAACCTTTGAAATAATATGTTTTTTTTTCAACGTTTATTTATTTTTGGGACAGAGAGAGACAGAGCATGAACGGGGGAGGGGCAGAGAGAGAGGGAGACACAGAATCGGAAACAGGCTCCAGGCTCTGAGCCATCAGCCCAGAGCCCGACGCGGGGCTCGAACTCACGGAGTGCGAGATCGTGACCTGGCTGAAGTCGGACGCTTAACCGACTGCGCCACCCAGGCGCCCCTGAAAAAATATGTTAAATGATATGTCTGTTGAACATAACACTGAGTGACAGAATTCAGACCCAGAAGAGCTCATACCATGTGATTCCATTGATCTGTGGCTATAGAATAGAAAATAACTAAACATGAAAAATATTTTTTTAAATAAATGATTGCCTCTTGAGTGAATTGATTAGGGAGCTTGAGGTACTTTCTGAGAATGTGAATATATATATTAATGGGGGCGTGGTTAAGTCAATATCTGTATTTGTCAAAACACATCAAATTGTATTCTTAAGATCTGTATATTTCCCTGTATGTAGATTTTACCTTAAAAAAACCATACTGTAAATCTATATTGAATTCTAGCTAAAAGCTTTGATTTTCACAATGATACAGGGTAACAATTATTAAACTAATATCTACAAATTCTATATCTGAACAAATGAATAAGTGCATTGAGGATGATAAAAGTCCTATTTTGCACTGTTGTAGAAGGCAGTTAGAAATACAGAAAGCACAGAGTCTAGGCTGCAGCATATGATATTGGATCAAAATGGAGTAGAAGCAATGACAGACTATTGGCAGTGAGTTCATTGGAAGTATTATTCTCCACTAAATGAATCAGGGTGTTTTGGGGGAAAGACATTTCAGAGATGAGGAAGGGAGAAAAATCTTAAATGGGGTATCAAAGTAGGCCTCAATTAAAGGCCAATTTTTAATCAGAAAAGTTAAAGAGGAGACTTCATGATCTAAGAATCTAATAAGAATAACATTTGCCAAGGCCAAAGGCAATGGCATTCAGGCAACTCTGTTCCTGGGGACTTTCTCCATATAATATAAAGACGTCTATGGGATCCAGCTCTATTGAGCTAGGAGAGGAGTGTGGGAATCAATTCAGAATACAATTTGTATTTCAGTCAGAGCCCATTATGTTGTGAGTGGGATATTTTAGTATGTCTGTTCAAAGAAAAATGTTCTTTGTTTGGAGATGTATATTTTAATGGAATAAAAATAATACATCAAGGGGTACCCTAGTGGCTCAGTCAGTTAAGTGTCTGACTTCAGCTCAGGTCATGATCTCACAGTTTGTGGGTTCAAGCCCTGTATTGGGCTCTGTGCTGACAGCTCAGAGCCTAGATGCCCTTTGGATGCTGTGCCTCCCTCACTTTCTGCCTCTCCCCTGCTCATGCTTGGTCTCTGGCTCACAAAGATAAATACACATTAATTTTTTTTTAAAATAACACATTGATATCTATGTAATACTTACAACATGCCAATCACTTCCTTAGTACATTTTATATTAACCAATATTTGATTTTTTACCACAGCCCCATGAATCAGGCACGAGTATTATCCTCAATTTTTTTTATTAATCTCAATTTATAAAGGGGAATCTGAAGCACAGATAATTAGCTTGTTCATAGTCATTCAGTAAATGGTTGGTGTAGGATTACTCTAGTATAGAGTCTGTATTCCACACCAATTTACTCCACTGCTTCTCTGCCTTATGAATTTACTTCACAGTTATTTTTGTTGCTGTTGATGGGCAATTACAAAAAGAGGTTGCTAGACCATGGTCCTCATTTCTACAATTATCTGCTTTTTCTCCACAGATTGTGTACCTTCCCGTTAACTGGAACACCCAACCAGCACTGGCACCAACCAGCTCTGCTGAAATGATGCCTGCCATGAGGGAAAGTGTTGTAAAAGTGTGAGATTACATGGCACAGTTTCTTTGCCTGGCACAAAGCTCTGTGTCTGTACGACTATGAACATCTAACTATTTTTTTGAAAATCAATAAATAGGAAACTCCAAAATGTAAACATATATGAAATATTTTTCTTGTAAAAATGAAACCACTTTCTAAATCATCTTTCTTGCCATCAGTACCTATCACAATGATAAGTAAGATGTCATACATTTTCTTAGTTTATCTTTCTAGTGTTTGCTGTTAGAATTTGTTTTTTAAAATGTGATCTTAAAAAAAAGTGATCTTAAAAATGTATGCTTATTCTAAATATATTTTTTTATTTTTCCTTTAAAGTTTTAATATATTTTGAATACATATGGTTTATTTTGAGGAGAATGTTCTTTAGATCTTTCCATGAATATAATGTTGCAGCAACATGTCAATGTTAAGAAACTAATTTTTCAGTCTATTTCCCATATGCAGTTTTTTGGGGTGGTTAACTGATCACTTCTCAGCTGTAATTTTGAGCTCCACTGAACTGTTATGGATGTTCCATTTTAAAACAGAACATATGTGAACAGAACTCTTCCTGTTATGCTTGACTGATGCTCCTGATTGTGTTCTAAATTCACAACTATGCCTCTAGTAATGAACTAATAACTTTGATTATTTAGGTAAAGTCAGATCTTCAAGTTCAATCCTGTCTGTTTAATTGAAAAGCAACTAAAAATGCATCTGCCACTAAGAAATGTAGAGGTTTTTTTTCCTTTGATCTAGAGAGATCTCATAATTTAGGCCATATGAAATCATTGGCATTAACCTAAATTGTATTATACCCAGTCCCCATTGAAGTCAACAATTATTTACTGACACAAGAAAACATGAGGGTGTTCTCATGACAGGTGATATAGTTTGAGTCAACTTGATGATGTTTGGTTGTGGTTTTAGTGCAACTGGAGGATATCTTAATGACAAAATCTTAAGTAAGAAAAATCAACCATTCAGTTTCTATTGTGCTTCCAAAAAAGCAAAAACTTCATATGGAAAAACATCTCATTATGAAAAATTATATAAAAGAAACAATTCTGGCTTTAGCTCAATAACCTATTTTTCCAGATATATTTGGTAATTAATTTCACTTTTTTATCTGGTTCCCACATTATATATATATATATATATATATATATATATATATATATATATATAATGTATAATATATATATATATATAATGTATAATATATATATATAATGTATAATATGTAATAAATATATAAATATTTATAATGGATTATATATATATATGGATAATAACTTAAACCTAATACATCACAGATTGTGTAAAGTTTAAATAAAACAACATTGTGAAAAATATTCCACAATGTGATGATACATATAAATGTTACTTTTTGCTACTTAATTCTGATAGAAGAATCTTGCTAAGATACATTTAGGGTATTAGCAGATATCAACCCTTAACAGTTCCCTAAGAATGTCTGATCATGAACTATCCCCAAAGTACCTGCATTTTGTTCATGATCCTAATCTCATGATTTTAACTCCCTCACAAGCAGCTTCTGCTTTTTGTAGTCACATGAGAATTTGTATTCTTGTTTTTGTTAACTGTTCATTGACTGATACTCAGAGAGTAAGCATTTGCCTGAAGTTATATGTGCATCAGTTTTGCTTAAATTTCATTATCAGTCTAATTATTTATATATTTCTACCCAGAAATGAGAATTTGAAATAGTGACTATGAGCTTTTTGAATCTGTTCCTAGCTTCTTTTATGGATATACATTGAAGCATGAATTTATTTAATTCTAACAATGCATATGTAGCCTCCTCATTTGTTTTTAACAATACATAAGAAATCATTTTCACCTAAGAATATGCCTTGCAGGTGAATCAACAGCTTATATAACTCTTATTTTACATATGTGTAATTTATTTCTCCCTCTCATTATTATAATTCGCCATGAGTACTACATTCACCCTGTCTCTTCCATATATAAGATATTCTCTTCATCAAAGTCCCTATGTAGATTCTCTGTCTCTATGTTTACTATAATTCTTCTTTTTCTTTCTTAGCAAATTTCCCTTGTTAGACTTTTCCCTGTTATTTCTACAGCATATCTCCAAAGTAATATTTTTGTTAGATATAGTGGCCTTTAGGGATCCTTTTACAATAGTAGGTCTCTATAGCTTATTCAGATCATTGTCTCAGGGTGCCTGGGCGGCTCAGTTGGTTAAGCATCCAACTTCAGCTCAGGTCATGATCTCATGGTTCATGAGTTTGAGCCCCACGTCAGGCTCTGTGCTAATAGCTCAGAGCCTGGAGCCTGCTTTGAGTTCTGTGTCTCCCTCTCTCTCTATCCCTCCTCTGCTCATGCTCTCTCTCTCTCTCTCTCTCTCTATATATATATATATATATATATCAAAAATGAATAAACATTAAACAAAAAATTTAAATCCTTGTCTCTAATTTCATAGATATAATTTTAAGATTAATTTATCAATGAAATAACTTAATACTGCATTTCAAAATAGGCCACTCTTTAAACCCCTAGTTCCCATCTAAATAAAATGATATGGAACACTCAAATTAGAAACAGAGAGGAGGGTTTATTTACAAAGAGTCATTTGGAAAGATGTGAAAGGTAACCAGATGATTTAATAGAGCAACCCATGGCAAAGAGAAGCAAAGCTCTTTTCATCCATGGCCTGAAGGTATAAGTGGAGAGAGTGATTATCAGAATAAGAGTGACTTTTATAGAATAAACCTCCTTGACAGAATCAGTGAACTTGTGTCAAAGGGCATGGTGAGTCCCTGCTGATCTCACAGGTAAAGAACCAGGGGAATAGATTCCTGATCTTATATTCCTCCCTTCCTTTTATTTCTTACCCTTATTTCCCAATGGCCCTACTTAACTGGAAACCGGAAGACACAGGAGATATTTTTGTTACCTGTACAAGCCAGCCTCTTAAACTAGAAAGCAGGGGTAGGAAGAACAAATTAAAGATATCTGTCACAGTCCATTGGTATTCCCTTCACCCAGTTGTCCCAACACAATGACATTCCATCATCCATCATATAAATGGACATAGAAGGCATATGAGGACACACAAAGACAGTCACTTATATACCTACCTAAAATATTTGCCATCACTGATGTTCTTCATATAATTTATAGAGGGAAAGAGGGAAAACCGATTTCAAAAAAAGTTAAAGTACTGGTCTTAAGGCTTCAGAGAGTTATCATGGCCATCTTTTTATACTGCCCATTCATTGTTCTCTTCACCTCTGCCAGCGTCTCAGGTGCATGGGGATTTTTGTCCAAGTCTTAAACACTTCAGAATCTGAGTCCTTCAACCAAGTCTGGCTATGACAATTTACTATCCACAAGTACATGTGAGAAAGATCTTAAAAATAAAAGTACTCCAATTAATCCTCTCAATTCCAAATAGAGTACACTTTATCATCATTGTAGGGCAGCAACCCAATTTACCACTTGTAATTGAGATTTATCTTTCAAAACAATTTGGTGACCACTTTTCTCTCAAGTCTATTGGTTCAATGCCCTGAGGGACACAAAATGGCCCAGTGATAGATTGTGTTGCCTAGTAGATTCAACTTTGTTTTTTGGACACAGACAATGTATGTACAGCAGTACAGAGCTGAATGAGGCATTCTATAAATTTATTAATAATGAAGCTGGCAGAGTATTCTAGCCAGGGAATGCAAATCCATATCTGAAATATATGGCCAACTCTAAGAGGACAGAGGTTTGTATAGTTCATTATAGGAGCAGTATAATAAAATTTATCTGCTACCAGGTAGTTTTCTGACTGATGAGGAAATAGTACCATATTAGTATTTATTGGAAAGAATGGCCAGATTAGCCTTGATCTGGGGAAAAACAGGTAGTTGAACCCATGCCACGCAACATCACTTTCACATGCCTACTTCATATATGTTTTCTGAATAAATACTGGGGTAGCTGCGAAAAGGACTAATCAGTATTTCTATCTAAATATTAAGAATGTTTTTCTTCATGGATGCTGTTTCGCAGACATTTAAGGAAGACATAAAAATCTTCATACTCTGCACATTGTGAAAGGCTCAGCCACATAATTTTGTCACCATTTACTTCCAATTTTTTTCTTCCTAAGCCCTGAGTAGCAAGCTAATCCCTTAGATTTTAGAACCATACCCAGTCCCCATGAAGTAGACAAGGAGATGTATTGCCTCCAGACCACGCATAGAAAGTATTTCATTATATCAGTGTTTTGAAGGTCACTCTTAAGTGAGGTTATAGTATAAAAGCCATTCATGTTGACAGTCTGTGGCATATCCTACCAATGCAAACATGACTGAACCTTCACTTTTTCCTTTATTAAACAATCACAGCAATTTCACCAAACAGCATTTGTTAGGGATTAAGAGAGAAGCACTAAAAGTGTAAGATCACATTTTATAAAGATTTTGAGCAACTTGACCTAGTCTGGAATAAACTATTTCCCTTTATGATGGAATGATTTTGTGAATGTCCAATATTATGTGTTAATGGTCACGTGGTCAAGGTTTCAGTCTCTACCAGGGTCTAGCAGCAATCCCAGAACAACTTTTCAAAGATTTTTCATCAGATAATGGCAAAGATTTATCCAAAATTTTAGTAGTCTCAGTTGAGATTTCCCAGCTCATGGGGCTTCCTTGAGGATCCGTGCATCATCTCTGTCTGCAAGAGCCACTTCTGATTCCATCGGTCTGCTGGGTCATAAAGTCAAAGTTATAGGGAGAACAGCAACAGAGCCAGTGATGCAAGGCCATCTTTTTGCTCTAGATACCACTTGAAACTGGCAGCTCCAGGAGTTACCAATAAAAAGGTTAAAGCATATATGATATATGTTACCTCTGAAATCCAAAGAGGCCGCAGTGTATTTTTTATTCTGCTTTCATGGTGAGTAGTGTAATGTGCAGTATTTTGTCTCTCATTACAAAGGGGATAACTCTGCATGCCCCAAACCAAGCCCTTCAATGTTCACAAGATTTATCTTGCATTCTCTGGCACATATATGTCGTATCAAGGAATATAGGGTGCTTCTACTCTCTGGTCAGTAGTATGAGTATAAGGTCAATAGTACAATAGATCAACATGATAGATCTGCACTATCTCAAGATGACAAATGTCTCTGGAGACAATATTAAGACAAAGTACAGAAGAGTTCACATAGCTCTGGACAAGAAAGTAAAAGTATCCTCTTCTTTTTGCCATACTAAAACAAACCGCTTCTGAATTTCCATACCAATTCCTAAGGACTCTTGGTCTCTCCAGGTAGAAACTTTTCCTATGTTGAACTGAATTATTCTTGAAAACAATCTGAAGGAAACAAACTGACAACTGCTGCAGGATTGCAACAGTATCTGCTTTAATTCCTGATGAGCTTGGTTCCAATGACAATGGTGTAATGATTTCAGTGGAAGTATTTTGTGGTCTCAGGATCTATTTGTTTTGTTTTGTTTTTTGTGTTTTTTTGTGTTTTTCTTCAAGTGAGTGCATTTCAAATACACAATTTTGGTTCTATCTAAAGTTCTCCAAAGTGACTGCAGCCATTTTAAATTGTCCTTGGCACAGTCGTGCCCTTCATACAAATACATACAGGAAGGATAATACAGAAACAGGTGCCAAGAGGTAACAAATTTACCAGCAGACAACCCATTATAGGATGGCCAAGAGTCAAAAATAAAAGTATCTCTTGTGCATATCTTTGATCCTCAAACTTCAAGTCAAGCTGCTTCTGTCTGCTGACCTGAGAAATCTGCAGAATTCCCTGGCAGGTGGAATTTGTGGAGAGAAAATATCTTTAAAAGCCAGCTTTGCATACATAATAAACAAGACTCCGGAAAGTGTTGATATTGTGTTAATGACACAAGGCAAAGTTTGTCCTAAAGAGACAATGTCTAATGAGAGCTTTTACTCTTCAAATTCAGTTGGAAAGACATTTTTCATACCAATAGTGGTCTTGAACATCCTTTAATAAATACTGCAGTACCAAAAACCAAACAAACAAACAAACAGGATGGTTATTGGCTAATGATTTGTCAGTCTTTCATCAAGGAAAATGGGTATAAACAGATCAGATAAGCAAAAATTTCTGGGTCCTTCAATCTTGAGGAGGAAACAAAAAGAATCTTGAACAGGTCAGTGAAATACTTGGAGCACAGATTTCGCATTAACTTTCCTTACTAGTATGGGCAAATTTGCCTCTAGTAGGTTTAGAGACAAGGCAAGTACACTACTTCCAAGTTGTAGGTATTAATCTGTGGCAAAAAGAGCCTTAACAAAATCTCAGTAGAAGCTCCAAGATTGTCAAAGCTCAACAACAAGGACCATCAAGAAGAAACTTTTACCGGGGTGCTTCAGTGGCTCAGTTTTCAGGTTAAGCATCTGACTTTGGCTTAGGTCATGATCTCGTGGTTTATGGGTTTGAGCCCCACATCTGGCTCTGGTGCCAACTGCTCAGAGCCTGGAGTCTGCTTCAGATTCTGGGATTCTGTGTCTCCCTCTCCTTCTGGTCCTCCTCCACTCCCTCTTTGTCTCTCTTGCTCTCTCAAAAATAAATAAACATTAAAAATTTTTTTAGGGGGCGCCTGGGTGGCACAGTCGGTTAAGCGTCCGACTTCAGCCAGGTCACGATCTCGCGGTCCGTGAGTTCGAGCCCCGCGTCGGGCTCTGGGCTGATGGCTCAGAGCCTGGAGCCTGTTTCCGATTCTGTGTCTCCCTCTCTCTCTGCCCCTCCCCCGTTCATGCTCTGTCTCTCTCTGTCCCAAAAATAAATAAACGTTGAAAAAAAAAATTTTTTTTTTTAATTTTTTTAGGGGCGCCTGGGTGGCGCAGTCGGTTAAGCGTCCGACTTCAGCCAGGTCACGATCTCGAGGTCCGTGGGTTCGAGCCCCGCGTCGGGCTCTGGGCTGATGGCTCAGAGCCTGTAGCCTGTTTCCGATTCTGTGTCTCCCTCTCTCTCTGCCCCTCCCTCACTCATGCTCTGTCTCTCTCTGTCCCAAAAATAAATTAAAAAAAAAAAAATGTTTTTTTAAAAGAATAAACTTTTACCTAGATGAAAGAAAAAGTTAGATTTATTTATCACACTGAAGTAAAGGAGAAGGAACCTGAAGAGGTCTTTAAGAGCAATGTACTTAGACGAACAAAAGGGATATTCTTAATTTTCAAATGATATACCAGATAAAGGGTTAGTATCCAAAATATATAAAGAAGTTATCAAAGTCAACACCCAAAAAATAAATAATCCAATTAAAAATGGGCAGAAGACATAAACAGACATTTCTCCAAAGAAGACATCCAGATGGCTAACAGACACATGAAAAGATGCTCAACATCACTCACCATCAGGGAAATTCAAACAAAACAATGCAATATCACCCCATACCTGTCAGAATGGCTAAAATCAATAACACAAGTAATATATATACGCATCTCTCTCTCTCTCTCTCTCTCTCTCTCTATATATATATATATATATATATATATATCTTCTTTATCCATTCATTAATCGATTGACACTTGGGCTATTTCCATAATTTGGCTATTGTAAATAATGCTGCTATAAACATATATATCACTTTGTTATATATATATATAATGGATATTATTTAGTCATAAAAATAATGAAATCTTGCCATTTGCAAGGACACTGATGGAGCTAAAGAGTATTATGCTAAGTGAAATAAGTCAGAGAAAGACAAATACCATGATTTCACTCATATGTAGAATTTAGGAAACAAAACAGAGGAACATACGGAAAGGAAAAGAATAAAAGAGAGGGAAGCAAACCTTAAGAGCCTCTTAATGATAGAGAACAAAGTGAAAGTTGATGGAGGGAGATGGATGGGGGAATGGGCTAAATGGGTAATGGGTATTAAGGTGGACATTTGTTATGATGAGCATTAGGTGTTATATCTAAGTGATAAATCATTAGATTCTACACCTGAAACTAATATTAAACTACATGTTAACTAGCTAGAATTTACATAAAATTTTGGGAAAAGAAAACAAATAAAGGGAAAAAAATGGAGAGAGATTAACCAAGTGACAGATTCTTAACTATAGAGAACAAAGTGATGGTTACCAGAGGGAAGCTGGGCAGGAGGATGGGTGAAATAGGTGATGGGGATTAAGGAGTGCAGTTGTTGTGATGACCACTGGGTGCTGCATGGGAAGTGTTGAATTGTATACCCGAAACTAATGTAACAATCTGTTAACTACTGGAATTAAAATAAAAACTTTAAAATAAAAAAGAGGAATCTTCTTAAAAGATTTTGTTTCTACAGAAGTTTTTTGAAGGGAATAAAAAAATGGGAGTCAATTCTAGATTGGTTGCTATCAGGAACTAGGGACAATTTGGTGATTGGCTCTCTCAGTAATATAATATGATTCCTTATGCCTCAGTTATATCCCCATGATTATCCCATTATGTCAGTGTATCCCCATGTTTGATTACAGCAAACTCCCATAAGGAAACATCATGTTATGTTTCTTTATTCACCAAGTAAATGAGGCTATCATTGAAATGAAATCAATATAATTTTCTATTAGATCTTAAAATACATGGCTTAAAATATAAATAAAAGTTCATATTATTGTCACTTTCTTTGCAAGCTATATTTATGCTGCATCAACATTGAGGCAAACCTTGAGGTAGCAAACCAGCAATAGCCAGCAACTTTTGACGTACCCCCAGCACCTGGGTTGGCTGATGGAGATTGCTGCACTCCATTTTCCCCCTGAAGCCAAAGACCCACCTGAAGGAGACATAGAGGCATGAAATAAGGCCAAGGATATGATACATTGGGGAAAATATTTATGGGAGAGTCATTCCAAGTTATAAGGAAAGACAAGAAGTGTGGTTTTTTTTCTGCCAATATAAATGTGGGCTGCTCAGAAAATATGGATATAGATAATCACATATAAATGGCTTCTGTAACACTGTGGAAGAAAGTACATCTACATATTAACATAATATATTCCACTTAAAGTCATATTATATATGATAAAGCAATGTGTTTTGTTTTTAACACATGGGATTTATGGTGTTAGACCATTATGACTTTTTTTAAAAACTCACTTAATATATCACTGTGTCCATATATTTAAATATTTTATTTGAAGTTATTTAGGAATACTCAAAATGTAAAATTGAGAAAATAATCTGGTTAATTATGCCATTACAAGATTCTAATATGCTGCCAATGGTGGTTTGAGAGAACAAATAAAATTACCCACTGCATATGCTCAGCAATAAATTTTGATATTTAAAAGTACAAACAGATTTTAGAGGCACTTTTACTTCAATATACCAACATTAAAACCCAAACACTCACAAAATTGTGTTTTTTTTTTTCCCCTAAACAGGTCCTATCTAGAGAATACTAAAAATCAACCAAAGCCATGAGGTTTCATTTTACTGATCTCTAAATCAAAGTCAGACATACAAATTTAAATAATTTGTAAATAAAACATGCATAAAAACTTAGAGTCATGAGCCAAGTTTTAATCTGAAGCAACCTGAAATAGGCAAGATTACATTCTGAAAGTTTCCTGTAAATAAAATGTGGACAAATATATTACTCACAACCCAAGATAATATTTCACTTCAAGTTCTTAATAAGGATTTTCAAGTTATTGAGCATTAGAAGTTGAAGGAATACATGCACAATAAGAAATATTTACTAACAGAAATGTGATAGCATTGAAATGATTATTTTCCTTTTACTACCAAGGTCCAAACATTTTAAATAAATCTTATCTAGATCAAAATAGTTACTTTTTGGGCCGCCTGGGTGGCTGAGTCAGTTGAGCATCAGACTTTGGCTCAGGTCATGATCTCGCTGTGGTTCCGGCCCCACATCAGGCTCTGTGCTGACAGCTCAGAGCCTGGAACCTGCTTCAGATTCTGTGTATCCCTCTCTCTCTGTCCCTCCCCTGCTTGTGCTCTCTCTCTCTCAAACATAAATAAACATTAAAAAAAATTTAATAAAATAAAATACAACAATCACTTTTCATACCTTGTTATGTGATATTAAATATATTATGAAATATTAGATGCAGGTATATATAATGAACCATATGTAATCTCTCCTACATAGATCATGTCTGCTCCATGTTACTAGGGTGTTTATGGTCATCCAAAATATATAATGTGTCTGTTCTTAATGGAAAATAACACCTACCTTTATGATGTAACATGTGCCTAAATTACAGTATTTGTAGTTACTGGATATTAAAAATATGTAAATCTTTTTTTTATTATGGAACAATTTTGTCATGGAAAATATATAAGCACACATTTGTATAACAATATACATTTCCATATTTACTTGGAGACAAAAACATTTTCACATTCCAAAAATACATAGAAGAGTTTCCCAAATCACCTGTGATTAAGCAGAAACCACAGACAAGAAAGCGAGAAGTAGTAGTCATAGAATATTGAAAGGGCCCATATCTGGCAGATCTCAACAAAGGCAACAGGAACTCAAAAGCAATACATTTGCCTTTTATTTACAACAATGGGATTGGGAACTGAGTTTAGAAGGGCTGACAGCTATAGCTCCCCTGCATCTTGCCTGGTTCAAAGAAGGGGACCTACATTTGCATGAACAAGTAAATCTTTATGTCAGTAGAGAAAAAGAGAATCTTTGAGTTGCAAAAATTAGATGGTCTGGAAAAGTAAGATGCTATTACCTTTACTAACTTGTGTTGGAAATTTCCTGCAAATACCATGCCCTGAAAACTCTAGCTTTTTAAAAAATAAATAAATAGAAAAAACTGCAATGTATTGGTATAGATTTTATAAATAAGTGAAGAAATAAACAGCAGCACCCCACTGATGAAGAAGAAAGTTTTACAAGAAAATTATTGCCACCAAATAGAAAGGAAAGTGTTTAAGCATTTTGTCAAGAATTAAACTATTTTTTTAAATGCCCATGTGTAGGAAAAAACACACGTATAAATCATGAGAATTCAGGAAAAATATGTGAAAACGAAATATGAGAAGCTACAACATAAACACAGGAATCAAGCAAAACACATAAAATTAAAAATAAAAATATGGGTTTCAATGGAGAACTGATTCTGTGGCAAACGTAGTGAGGACTATGGATGTACACAGCAATGAGAAAAGCTAAAACTAAAAATTAAACATCAATTAAAAATAGCCCCCCAAATTTTTTTCGGAAAGAGACTTGCAGATTTAGATTGGAGACTTAGAAAGTTGGAAAGAATGTTTGTACAATTAAATCAAGAAAAATCCTGAGCAAACTGTAAATTAATGATTGTCTTGACTCCGTTAGAGAGTAAGGTGTCAGGCCAAACAACTAACCTGAAATATGGAGAGAGAGGTGCTTAAAGGGAAAAATGTGGCGCAACATTTGATTAACATGGTGGGAGGTGGATGGGGAGATAGAAGGAGACAGAGGAGGCTGACTCATCCATATAAGCCAATAAGACCACTCACCAGCCAGTTTTAAGCAAGTCCTTCATCAGGACTGAGAATGTCAAGCCACTAGACTGCAGACATAAAGGGATTCACAGCCTTATGCAGGATTTTTCTCCAGGAACCTCACTGGACATGCAGAGAGAGAAAAATTACCCCCCTGGGGGTTGGTGGGGAAGAATGGCAGCCACTTGCCAACGCCATCAACAACTATTTCTCTCATTTCTTCTACTGAACAAAACTTTTGGTTTTGGGAAATGGTAACGGTGAATAGAATGAACTGTGGAAAATGATTGCAGCTGAGAGGAGGGAATAGCGGTCACTGTAGGAAACGACTCAAACCTGTCTCCGTTCTCTTTCCCACAAAACAGCCATTTCAATCTGCAGGTGGCAGAGCAATAAAGGCTATATCCTAAGAGAATTAGGGGAAAGCCACAATTAGAGACGTCTTTCTTTGAAGGAGGAAGAAAAGAAAAAAGAAAAGAAAAAAAGAAAAGAAAAGGCAAGGGGAGGGAAAGGGGAAGGGGAAGGGAAAGGGGAAGGGGAAGGGAAAGGGAAGAGAAGGGAAGGGAAGGGAAGGGAAGGGAAGGGAAGGGAAGGGAAGGGAAGGGAAGGGAAGGAAAAGAGAACTTCCTCATGGAGGAGGACTAGGAATACTGTTAGTCCCAGAGCTACGTCTACAAGAGAGCAGAAGTACATGGGGAATCCAGACCCCAGGGATCCAGTCCTGGCCTAACACTGAGCCTTAATCAGGGTATCAGTGAATGCTGCTTTCCACCACCCCACATCACAATGCTGACAAACATCAGGTAAAAATAAATGGGAAAGATGCACCAGAGAATGCTGTAAGGCATAGATTCCTTCTGGCAAACTGTGCAAAGAAAAGAGGCAAAGACAAATGGGAAGACCCAAAGGCAAGTGGGGAGGAGACACTGAGAAACACTCTGATTAACTAGCCCACACCATAAACACAAGCTGTCACTAGAGGAATTAGAAGCCTTGGTGTGAAGAAGAAAACCATAATAATAAGAAGCTTCAAACTCGGTCCAAACCTAACAAGATTAACATAAAACCCCACACTAAAGGCCCAGGAGAAGGAAAAGTGCATTGTCCCCAAACATAAAAGTTCTGAAATTAGTTTTTGCTGCACCAAAGAATACATTTGGCTTTCAAATGCAACAACAAAAAATAAAGTATACAAAAAGGCAAGAGAAAACACACTTCAAACAAAATATATACCAGAATCAGACCTCCCCACCCCCATATATGAAAAAAGATGATGTAACTATCAGACTTGGAATTTAAAATGACTCTAATTAATATGCTAAAAGCTCTCATAGTAAAGGTAAACAATATGAAGGATCACAAAAGTAATGCTGAGAGATGAAGATCGAAAGAACAAGCGAAATAAAAATTGTATAAATAAAAGATAAATATTATATGATTTCATTCATATGTGGAATTTAAGAAACAAAACAGATGAACTATGGGAAGGGAAGGAACAATCAGATAAAAACAGAGAGGGAGGCAAACTATCAGAGACTGTTACATAGAGAGAACAAACTGAGGGTTGCTGGAGGGGTGTTGGATGGGGAATGGATGAAATGGGTGATGGGCATCAAGGAGGGCACTTGTTGGGATGAGCACTGGGTGTTATGTGTAAGTGATGAATTATTAAATTCTACTCCTGAAACCATTATTACACTATATATTAACTAACTTGGATTTAAATGAAACTAAAAAAAATTAAAAAGAAAGAAAAATATGGTAACAGAGATCCAAGAATGACTTTGAAGGGCTCATTTGCAGAATCTCAGGGAAGAATCAGTGGATTTGAATATAAGTCAAAAGAAATTACCCAAACTGCATCCCGGAAAGAAAAATAATAAAGAAAACAGAACAGATCATACATGGGCTGAGGTACAACATCAATGGGCTCAATATAGACCGAGATGTAATTGGAATCTCAGGAGGAGAAGAAAGATAAAGTAGAACAGAAGAAATAATTTAAGAAATATTTGTTGAGAATTTTCAAAAATTAGTGGTAGGCACCAGATCTCAGATACACGTCAAGCAGGATCAACGCTTCCATTACTCACTTCCCCTTCCACAAAAATATCTGGGCATAAAAGATTCAAACTTCTGAAAACAAAGGGAAAGAAAATATCTTGAAGGCAACCAGAGAATAGGGTTCACTTACAGAGGAACAAAGATAATAATCATAACACATGTCTTATCCAAAAACACGCAGGCAAAAAGAATCTCGAAACTGATGAAAGAAGGAACGACAACAACTAAAAACTTTGCCAGCAAGAATTCTATACCAACTAAAAGTGCTTTTAAATGAAAAAGAAGTTAAGAGTTTCTCAGACAGAAAGTGAGGAGATACAATTCTAGCAACGCCAGGCTATATGAAAATGTAAAGCATGTTCTGCAAGCGGAGGAATATGATCTAGTCATGATCTACACAAAAGAATAAAGGTGTTAAGATGAAATAAATAAGATGATGACTTTTCTTGTTTTAATTGGTCTAAAAGCAAATTTATAATGTGTTTATAGCATTATTGAAAATGAAATGCATGGCTCAAGGAGTGAGGAATTGGTAATTTGCTGCTGTGCACTAAGATATTTAAAAACATATTTGTAATCACTAGAGCAACCACTGTTTTTCAATTTTAAGTCAGTAGAGGAGATAAAACAGAATTATTTAAATGTCCAGTTAAACCCAGAGAAAGCAAAGAAAATAAAAGAATAAAAGAAGAAGTAATCCATGGAAAATATAAAAAACAGCCAGCAAGGTGATAGATTTCAATCCAAATTAATAATCACCTTAAATATGAATGGTCTAAAAGTACAAGAGAAAGAGTCAGATTCAATAAGAAAGCATGACCTCAAATTTTTCATCTACAAGAACCTATTCTAAACATAATGACATAGACCAGTTAAAAGTAAAAGGAGAGACAAAGGCGTGGTTTGCAAACTCTAACCAAAAGAGAGCTGGAGAAGCTATAACTTCTGACAAGATAGGTTTCCGAACAAAAAATACTATCATGGATAAAGAGAGGCCTCGTGTAGTGACTAAAGGGTCAATTTTCCAAGGAGACATAACCATAACAACGATAAATACTTATGTGCCTAAAAACAGAGCTGCAATATACATGAGACAAAAACTGACAAAGCTAAAAGTAGAAATGGGAAAATTTACAATTTTACGTGGAACTGTAACATGCTTTCCTCAGTAACAGAATTAAAAAAACAGAGAATCAGTAAGATATAAATAACATGATCTGCACTGTCAACCCGGTTGACCTAATTGATGTTAGAAAACAGTCCACTCAACATCAAAATACAGATTATTCTTATGTGTGTCTAGAACAACCACCACAATGAGCATGTACCGGTCTATAAAACAAATATTAACACATTTACAATAATTTAAAATAAAACTATATAAAATAAATAAACTAGAAATCAATAATAGGAAGATAGATTGAAACCAATGCCTAATAATTAAGAAATTCAACAGCATATTAGTATGTAAACCATGAGTCACAGGAAGTTTTAAAGGAAATTATATCCTTTGAGCTAACTGAAATATACATGTGTGTTTATGTGTGTATATAATATATACATATATAGTGAAGTACAGCTAAAGCAATGCTCAGAGGAAAATTTATAGCAAGAAATGTTTATATAAGAAAACAAAAAATATTGACAATAAGTAACCTGTGCTTTCCCTTAAGAAACTAGAGATGGAAGAGCCAATTAAATCCAAAGTAGAAGGAAGCAAATAATAAAGATCAGAATAAAATCAGTAATATTGAGAACATAAAAAACCATTCAGAAAACCGAAAGTAGGTTTCAGAGCAAAGGGCATTACCAGTGATATAGAATGACATTTCGTAATAGCAAAGAAATAAATTCCTCAAGAGAATGCAATAATCCCAAATACGTTTCCATCTAATAACATAACTTCAAAATAAATGGAGCAAAAGCTGATCTAAACCAAACATGAAAGTAAACAAATCCACAATTACATTCAGAGAGTTTAAGGTGCCTGTCTCAATAACTGATAGGATAAGTAGAAAAAAATCAGTAATGGTATAGAATATCTGAAAGACACAACTAACTTGACCCAAGTGACATATTAGGAAAAGGCAGCAAATAGTAGCAGAACACACACTCATTTCAAATGCACACAAAATATTTCCTAAAATAGACCATATTCTTGTTCATAAAAATAATCTCTACAAATTTGGTAGGAATCAAACCATACAAATTAATTTCTATTTCTTTAATAACCCTTCATGTGTTTATCATTTTCGTATCTTCTTTGGTAAAATATGTGTTCAAAACCTTTACTAGTTTAAAAAAATATTGGATTTGATTACTTTTTATATATTCTGGATAAAAGACCTTTATCAGATATATACATTTCAAATATATTCTCTTCTCTATGGGTTGTCTTCTACTCTATTCTAGGTTTTCCTTATTCTGTAACAGAACTAACCACAGTGAGCATAATTAAAGGAATGTAGCTGCAAATAATCTACCAATTTGCTTACATGCATGTATTCCCCAAGATCAAGGTATGTACTTTATTATTACTATTGTACAAAGGCAAGTAGTGTGCACAGGCAAGGTAACACAATATTACATAAAAATATCACAGTCCCTATCACCTTCAGAACATCAGTCCCATTGGTCTCATTGAAAATAAAACAGACAATTGAACACTTGCTATTTAAGTGGTGTAAAAGGCTTGACATGACTGCCTAAATTGACTAAATGAATGTTTTCACAAATAAGAGGCAGTATAGAAAGATTCCACTGGAAATGTTTTTAATATTTAGGAATGAGAGGGTAACAATGCTGCCACCACACAACTTTATAACATTCCATCCTCAAATGTTTTTTTCATCTCACCTGTTTCATTACCGTTAGAGAAAGAGAGGTACCCATACTACTGAATTTGATTGTATGTATGTATTTCTAGTGGATTATCAGAGTGCATTAGAACTTCTCCATGTCATTAAATTTGAATATGGCCATTTTAAAGGTGCCTGGATGGCTCAGTTGGTTGAGGGTCCTACTTTGGCTCAGGTCA